>NC_041385.1:460875546-460920812 GCF_002162155.2 Triticum dicoccoides | reverse complement strand
ATGAACATGAACCCGTGGTGTGGAGGGCTGGATGAATAGTAGACGGTGGAGGGGTGGTCGTGGAGGGGTGGTTGAATAGGACCACGTGGTGTGGAGGGCTGGATGAACAGTAGACGATGGAGGGGTGCCCGTGGAGGGGTGGTTGAACAGTAGCCGGTGGAGTAGCGCGCGGTGGAGGCTGGATGAACAGGAGCCCATGGAGGCTAGAGGAGGTCGACGGTAGCCCGTGGAGGCTGGAGGAGGTCGACGGTGGAGATGAACAGTATCCTGTGGAGTCCTGTTTTGCGGTATGCCACACCCCTCCTGATGAACAGGACCCCCGTTTCGACCGTAGAAGGTCCGTTTCGTCCGTTTTGCGGTATGCCACACCCCTCCCGATCAACAGGACCCCCGTTTCGACCGTAGGAGGTCCGTTTCCTCCGTTTTGCGGTATGCCACACCCCTCCCGATCAACAGGACCCCCGTTTCGACCGTACGAGGTCCGTTTCCTCCTTTTTGCGGTACGCCAGGCCCCTACCGATCAAACAGGACCCCGTTTCGAACATGGCCGGTCGAACACAAGGCCGTTTCCTCCGTTGTGCGGTACGCCAGGCCTCGTTTCCATCGCCTGTTCCGTCCAAGCCCTCCCGATGAACACGACCACGCATTCCGTTCTGACCCAGCCGGTTGGCTCCCCATGAATACGACGACGATGCTGTTTCTCTGTTCCGACCCAGCCATGTACGTATGCACGATAGGCGTTAGAGACCCTGCCCGTATGTATGTATGTGGCCGTATTTTATTTCTTGCAGCCTCGCTGTTGTACGTACGTGTACATGCTACGTGCGCGCCTCTACTACGACATGTGCACGCCTCTACATCCACCAGTATATATGTACGTACACGTTCGCGACCAGAGTGACAACGCTACGTACGCTTCGACCAGGTGGGTCCCGACTGTCAGGCACTTCCTTGCGTGCGAAGATGTAGCTGGTGGGTCCCAGCTGTCAGGGGGGCAAATCGTTTTGCTTTTTTTTTTGCCCGGACGCACTTCCTTGCGTGCGAAGATGTAGCCGGTGGGTCCCAGCAGTCAGGGGGGCGAATCTTTTTTTTGCCCGGACGCACTTCCTTGCGTGCGAAGGTGTCGCTGGTGGGTCCCAGCGGTCAGCAGTCAGGGGGAAATGTTTTTTTCGCGAAATATAGTGGCCCATCCGGTGGGTCCCAGCTGTCAGGTGGAGGAATCATTATTTTCCGCGTAATAAAGAGGCACTTCCTTGCTGCAGACGTGGACCCAGCTGTCAGCCTCTCCACGTACAGTCCACGTCCGATGGAAGTCATTCCTTGACCACGTTGACCACGCTGCGCCGAGAGCACCAGGGTGCTGGACAACAGCGAGGCCTGGGAAGGGGACGACGGGGAGCCGGGGAAGACGCGACAGTGGAAGCCCGCGCGGAGAGGAGTACGAGGGTTCACTGGTTCGGCTGCGGTGTGAGGCTGCCGTCGCCGCAGGGCCTGGCCAGCGGTGGGAATAGTAGGGGGCGGTGAGGCCTCCGCGGCAGCACAACCAGCCATGGGAGGCAGGGGCATGCGGCACGACCGGCGCTGCTTTGGGCGGCTGGAGCAAGAAGACCAGAGGTTGAAGAAGCACTACGGCCGTTGGATGGACATCGTACGGTCACTTGAGCTAGAATCGTTCATATTGACTAAAGTTGACAAAGGCCCCCGTCCCAGTCAACTTAGTAGGCCCACAAGTCAGCCTCCCACCATGGTGGGTCCCAGCTAGCAAGGGGAGTATTCATTTTTTGTGCGTAATAAGGAGGCACTTCCGTTGGGTCCGAGCTGACACCGCGGGGAACGTTTTTTCGCGAAATACGCTGGCCCGTTCGGTGGGTCCCAGTAGTCAGGGGGGAAACGTTTTTTTCGCGAAATAAGGTGGCTCGTCCGGTGGGTCCCTACTGTTAGGTGGAGGAATAATTATTTTGCGCATAATAAGGAGGCACTTCCTTGCGGTCGCCTGGACCCAGCTCTCAGCCTCTCCACGTACAGTACTCTTCCGATGGAAGTCGGTCGTTGACCACGTTGACCATGCCGCACCGAGAGCACCAGGGCGGTGGTCTGGACGATGGCAAGGCCTAGGAAGGGGACGACGCGGAGCCGGGGAAGACACATCAGTGGTAGCCCGCGCGGAGAGGAGTACGAGGGTTCACTGGTTCGGCTGCAGCGTGAGGCTGCCATCGCCGCAGAATAACAGGGGGTGTGGGTGAGTAGATGGATACCCTGGGCCAACGGTGGGAGTAGTAGGGGGCGGTGAGGCTTCCGCGGCATCACAGCCGGCCACGAGAGGCAGGAGCACGCGGCACGACCGGCGCTGCTTTGGGCGGCTGGAGCAAGAAGACCAGAGGTTGAAGAAGCACTATGGCCGTTGGATGGACATTGTACGGTCACTGGAGCTAGAATCGTTCATATTGACTAAGTTGACAAAGCCCTCCGTCCCCGTCAACATAGTTGGCCCACGAGTCATCCTCCCACTATGGTGGGTCCCATCTAGCAGGGTGGGTATTCATTTTTTTGTGCGTAATAAGGAGGCACTTTCTTGCATGCGAAGATATAGCTGGTGGGTCCGACATGTCAGCGGGGGGAATATTTTTTTGCGAAATACAGAGGCCCTTCCGGTGGGTCCCAGCTGTCAGGTGGAGGAACCATTATTTTGCGCATACAGTCCACGACCGATGGATGTCGTTCATTGACCACGTTGACCAGGCCGCGCCGAGAGCACCATGGCGGTGGACGACGGCGAGGCCTAGGAAGGGAACGACTCGGAGCCGGGGAAGACTCGGCAATGGTTGCCCACGCCATGGGGAGTACGAGGGTTTATTGGTCCGGCTGCCATCACCAGAAAATAACAGGAGGTGTGGGTGAGTAGAGGAATGGCCTGGCCAGCAATGAAGTAGGGTGGGGCGGTGCGGCCTGTGCGGCAGCACAGCCGGCCACGGGAGGCGGGAGCAGGTAGTCCCACCGGAGCTGGTTTGGGTGGCTGGAGCAAGAAGATCAGATATTGAAGAAGCAGTATGGTCGTTGGATTAACATCCAATGGTCACTACTGCTAGAATCGTTTGTGGACTAAGTTGACAAAGCCAAAGTACACGTCAACCTAGTAGACCCACAAGTCAGCCTCCAAATCTGTCCCAAACAGCATACAACCCGAAATTTCTAGCCAGATTCAAATTAATTTTAAATCTAAATATACCTTAATTTAAATTCAATGAAATTTTACCCGCACAAAAACAATGAAATTTAAAATATCAAAATCTGAAAGAAAACAGTATTTGGGAACTAATTGCCTGTTTGCTGTATTTTTTTCATTTTACAACCCATTTATTATTACTTATAGCCCATTTATTATTACTTATAGCCCATTTCTTATTACTTATAGCCCATTTTCTAGGCAAAATGCATCCCTCCTCGTCTTGAAAGATTTCTGGCCGAGCAGGGCATAGAAAAGCAAGTAGGCCAATGTTGGTTATTCTGCAAAAAACAAAATAGCTGGCTAGCCATTTTTCAGAAAGGAAAAAAACAAACTAGGCTGGTCATGTGCTAAACATATGAAATAAAAGCCTGGGCTAGACGGGCCACGGGTCCCGCACAACCCAGTTGATACCCTTCTCCGTCCCGAAAAAACAAAATTACTGCGCGCGCTGCTGGGTCCCTACTGTCATCCTCACCATGTACAGTCATCTCCTTATTCCTCTCGGTGGTTGACCATGTTGACAACACCGGAGGGCGGCGCCGCGGCGAGCACGGAGGACGATGGTGAGGCCTCGGACGAGAACGAATAGGAGCCGGGGAAGATCACATCCAGCCATGGGAGGCGGGAGCAGGCGGTCCCGCCAGCGCTGGTTTGGCTTTGGTGGCTCGAGGAAGATGAGACTGAAGAAACGCGATAGACGTTGAATGTCAATCGAACGGTCAAGGTTGGCACAATCGTTTTTTGACTAAGTGGACACCAAGTAGCATAACTTTTTATATATAGGAAGAAAACTGTGAGGAAAATGCGTTCGTCTACCGTCCTCCTCACACGGAACGTTCGCCACATAAGTGACTAGCACCCTTGGTTTTCAACCGAGAGGTCTTGGGTTCGGGTCCGAGGAACTCTCAATTTTGTCCTCCTTCCTTCCTCGCAAAAAAGGGGAAAGAAAATCAAAGACTTGGGAAGGCGTACAGAACAAGCTAGTGTACCAGTAAAGAGACGTTGCCGAGTTTTAGAAAAAAGAAAGACGTGCTCCTGTAGCTGGTTCGAATCCAAACCTAGACTATGACTATATATGGTGCTATGCTACTCTGCAAGTAATGAAATTGACATATCCATCATTCGCTTCTCCTCTTCTCTACTTACTCTGCCTAGCATCAGAAGCGCTGGCCGCAGCAACCATGTCCGCTGGCTGCTCGTCCACCTTCTCTTCAGCAGGCAACAACCAGATATGCGCCAAGTCACCACCCGTACCATCGCCTGTGGGTCTCATCACACCCCCTCCAGCATGCGCACCGCAGTCGATTGCTCATCGCAACGTGCTGCCGTTGGTGTGGTGCCACTGCTGCAAATCACACAGAGTCATCCGTCGCGTCTCAACCACAATCCGCAACCCTGGCCGAGTCTTCTACAAATGCCCGAATCATGGGGTAATAAAATGTTTAAGTGTTGTTCTGCTGCTTTTAGTTGCTGATTTTTTTTAATAGTTTGGTTGATGATCTTCCAATTTGATTTGTGCAGAAAAGGGAAGATTCGTGTGATTTGTATTGTTGGGAAGTTGCTGATGTGGGGGAATGCAACTACGCTGATTATTTGGTTAGCCGAGGAATCCCAATACCAGTAGGTTGGGGTGTTGGACAAGTAACTGAAGGAACGACAGAAGAGGAAGATGCAGAGCAGAAGGTTAAAGACGCAGTTCCTCTGATCATGGCCAAGCAACAGCTGCTGAACGGCCTTGACAGCAATGAGGAGATGAAAGAGCTTGTGAAGATAATGGGAAAAATCGATGTGCTCTGTAGGATGATTGTCTCTTTATTTGCAATGTATGTAGCACTCGTGATGTATTCAGTGGCTAAGACATGAGCACTTTGCTGAAACTAGTAATGAATGAAACCTGTGTAGCAGGCTGGGCATAGTGTTGTGAACATCTAATGATTTCTATTAACGGAAACACAAATCAGCATACATAACAAGTGATGTTCTCACAGCAAAATACTAAACAACATGTTCATCAGGTTTCAATTGTCATAGCAAACACAATTTCACATAGTAGATAAAAAAACGTCTTCTAACAGGCAAATACGACAAAAGCAATGTAATCATCATCCGCAGTAGCAGCATCAACATCTTCGCCATGTGTATCGGTCTGAATCGTAATTCCCCATGATGTCATCATCTTCTTCGTCCTCAACGTACTCGAACGTTGGCTTCTTCTTGATCAACTCTTGTATGTCCACAACACGACAGGCAATCTTTTCGCCGGCGTCATTGACGTGATGGTTCTCAAAGATATTAGGAACATATGTGTTATCTTGTACATCCGGAGCAGTGTAAGCATCATCTTGTTGTGCAACTTCATTAAACGAATTCCTCTGCTCAAACCTTTGCAATACTCTCCAGTCATCGCTACATGCAAATGTGTCTTCCAAGAAAAATATCTGTGTTGCTTGATTTGCCAAAATAAAAGGCTCGTTGGTCTGATACGCCGCCTTGACATTGATGGATTTGAAATAATCATCAGCTCTGGGTTTTGCGATCCTGGAAAACAGGTTATACCAACGACAGCACAACAGAACCACACACCGATGATCCTCGAAACTGGAGATATACTGCAACTGAACAATGTCTATTATGTTAGCATACATTTCAGTTGTCTCTTTGTCATACATATCCGTGCTCATGATGGCACTGTTTTGTGTCTTCCTGCCTTTGTCTCGTGCAAGGGTGTTGTAGCGCACATCTCCAACAATGCAAGATTCATAATGTCTTACCCGAGTATCAGGACCCATTGCTAGTGAGTAAAGGGCATCATCAACTGCCTGCCCATCCTCCCGCATCTTCTTAACCTATGGTTAGAAAATAGACAAGCTGATCATCTTATGTACTCAATATATTAAAAAAACTGACAATGCACTTCAAAAGCTTACATGGTTCTTGAGCCATTTCGCAAATCCTGCCATAACCAGTTTGTCAACGTTTCTTGGATTTTGCGGCAGTAACTCCTCTTTGTACATGCTGCACAACATAGTGATCGTGTCAAACATCTAAATATATAAGAATGTGCTGCAAGTTTAGTAGATTATGACGTATAAGCTGCAGTACTGCACTTACTTGATATAAGGTAGTATCTCATGACAGTTATTCAACACATACCAAACCATTTTGTCCAAATCTTTAGGTTTGTCCTCTTGTCGACTCTTCCCTGTAACTTGAACAGAATAATCGAAAACATTGATCCCGGGATTGTCTTCACCCACCTCTTTGCTAAGCTGATCAGCTGTTTCAATGTATTTTGAGCAGAATGTCAACGCTTCTGTAGCAATGTAGGCCTCTGCAATGGAACCCTCGGGTCTAGCTCTATTCCTAACATAGCCCTTGAAAGTGCCTAGCCGCCTTTCAATAGGGTACATCCAGCCATACTGTACTGGACCTCTAAGTAGTGCCTCATCAGGTAGATGAACAACCAAATGCACCATCACATCAAAGAAGGCTGGAGGATATATCTTCTCAAGGTCGCATAGGATAGTTGGTATCTTGTCTCTAAGACGCTCCAAAGCATCTATCCTGATATTTCTACTGCAGAGTTCCCTGAAGAATTGTCCCAACTCTACAATTTCTCTGTATAAGTCAGGGCGGCCCAATCCTCTAAGGATAACAGGTAAAACCCTTTGAAGTAGGATGAGGCAGTCATGAGTTTTCAACCCTTGTACCTTGATTCCATCTGCACTGACTCTCCTTTCAGGGTTGGAAGCAAATCCATGTGGGAATCTCACACGTGACAGGACCTCACAAAATTCTTTTCTTTTTACCTTGTCCAAGACGTACACAGCTGGTGCCATATCCCGTGGTTTACCTTCATCTTGCACCTGCAAATCCTTTCTGATACCCAGGTGTGTCAAATCAATCCTAGATTTTAAGGTATCTTTCGTCTTGCCTTCAATGTTAAGAAGTGTGCCGATAATGTTGTCAAATATATTTTTCTCGATGTACATCACATCAAGATTATGCCGCAGATCCAAATCTTTCCAATACTCCAAGACCCACAAAGTGGACCCGCGGGTAAACAATAATCTCTCTTCTATAGTTCCACACTTCCTTTTCCCGCTACCATTACCAGGATGGTTTCCTGGTGTAATATGCCTGACCTTCTCTAATTCCACTTGCAACTCATTGGCGGTGAGCCTCTTTGGCGCATCACGGTTTTCATGCTTTGCATTGAACACATGTCTTCGGTATTTTCTAGGATGCGGCTTGTCCTTGGCAAGGAAACGATGGTGTCCAATGTAACAGATCTGGCTAAGTATTGCGTATGACAGCGGATTCCTGTCACAACAAACACATGCATTGTAACCATGTGTCGTTCGCCCTGACATAGTGCCCAAAGCCGGATAATCATGGATGCACCAAATTACAACAGCACGCAGAAAGAAATCAGCTGGTGGGCTGCTATAGGTCTCGAGTGAGAACACCCTTCCATAGCTGTTGAAGTTCCTCCACAAGAGGCTCCATGAACAAATCAAAATCCTTTCCAGGACTTTTTGGACTTGGGATGAGCAAGGCCATCATGTAGTTTGATTCTTTGGTGCAGACATTTGGAGGCATGTTGTAAGGGATAATAAGCACTGGCCACATGCTATATGTGGCGCTCTGGTGGCCAAATGGGTTAAATCCATCTGAAGCTAAGCCAAATCTAATGTTTCTCGGGTCAGCAGCAAACTCTTTGTGTTTATCATTGAAGCTTTTCCACTCACTACCATGAGATGGATGGCTCATTACATTCTGATCTCTGTACTCCTGGTTCCTAGAATGCAACAGTACATCCTCTCTTGTTTCAGCATCATGAAACAACCTCTGCAATCTTGGTGTAATTGGAAAATGTCTCAGAACATTATGAGGAACCCTCTTCATAGCATCGCCATCTTTCCATCTTGATGATTTGCATTTTGGGCATTCACTTAAGTTGGCATAATCCTTCCGGAACAGAACACAATTATTCTTACAAACATGGATCATATCATATCCAATTCCAACTGCACGAAGGGAATTCTTCATTTTACTGTAGGTGTGTGGCAGCTCAGACGCATCTGGGAAAGATTGCGGAAAGCAGCCAACATCGCATCGAATGATTTGTTGGTCATCCGCTCAGATGTCTTCTTCTGAAGAAAGGTGACCATAGCTGAGAATACTGACAGCTTATTTCCTGGGGTGACAGCAACGTTGCATTGTTCCAACATGCGGGCCCACCGTTTTTCTTCTGTAGGTGAAAGTTAACGGAATGCACGAGCATTTCGTAGCATTGTTTCAATGTTGGTCAAACTCACTGGCTCCGCCACCACCACCTCCTCCTCCTCTTCCACCTGAGCATCAGGCAGATCAAGATGGTGATCTGCTGCTTCCACATAGTCAATAACATTGACGTTCACAGCTTCACCATGATGAACCCACCTAGTATATGTGACCGACATCCCATACAAGTGTAGATGATTTTGCACAGTTGACTGGGGTCTTGTAACTGAATTCATACAACTGCTACATGGGCAGAGCACATCTGATTTCGGACCACCGTACTCAGCTCTGATAAAGTTCATGAAGTTTTCAACCCCCTCGACATATGCAGCGGAGAATCTTCGAGCAGAAGTTATCCAAGTCATGTCCATCTGTTAGACATACAAATTAGTTCTTCTACTAGATATTACAGGAAAAACATATATGTTTTTTATGAAGTCCAGAAAAAAATACCTAGGTCGATGTCTAAAGCTATGACAAGATATTTGGACGAGTAGATCTAAGTAACGAAATATATGTAAAGCTAATTCAGCAAACATATTTGAGTGCTAAATTATGGCAGGCTGTTTCAGCAGTCAATGAGCCCGAGCACACAGCCATCGAACTATCGAAGGCCATCGCAGCAACAAAGATCGAGTATAAAATGGTGTAGAGCTATTTCACCTAACAGATTGGCTACTAGACCATGGCAATCTATGTCACAATAAATATATGGTAGGATATTTTATCAACTAATCGGCCTTGGCATGCCATCTCAGCTAAGCAGATTGAGTGCAGAACAGGGCAAGGAAGCTTCTTAAGCAGAGCATATTGACAGTAAACTACTTCGGCAAACAGTGAGATTAACAACGTCTATCAGCTAACATTCAACGCTACACCGACATGAACGGGGCCTCAGTCTAGAATGCGCGTACCATGAGAGAAGCTAACCGCCGTGTGTCTCCACATGAACGTTGCCAGCGGTGGTGGAGCTGACCGCCGTGCGCCTCCACAAGAACATAGCCAGAGGTGGCGGCGCGGCTACAGGACGACAGTCTATGAGAGTGTACTGTGGGAGCGAGAGGATCGCCGTGCGTCCCCTCGACGAACCGCGGCGCCGACGTATCGGCGCGGCGGGGAGGGCGGCTTTGGCGGAGTGAATGGAGTGGAGGGGGGATGGGGGGGAGGGGGGTTTGGGGAATATTTGGCCAAAGGGCGGTTGAATCAAATTTGGGGGGAATTTTTGTGGGGGGGGGAAGGATTTTCACGCGGTCGGCGGGGAGAGTTTGGCGCATGGTCGGTTTCTCCAAGTGCAGTCCCACGTGTCAGTGAAGAGGCAAGCCGAAGCGTGTTCCGTTTGCGTGAGCCGTGTGCAGGACCGAACGTGTGTGGGGTGCAATGCGACCGCGACAGGAGTGATGTGAGTGTACCGCCTTTTTTCCTTTTAAACTAGGTGCTTCGCCCCCTCAAAAAAATGTTGCTTCGCGCGATCCATCGATACTACTACTAGTAATCTGGTAATCCCGACTAAAACGCCGCGGCCGGGTCTTTTCCCGCACGATATGCTGGGAGGTTGGCTTAGTTGGGTTTTTTAGATTTGTCTCGGTTCAATAAAAAGCAGAGTTGGTGATGATGGTGTGCCTGTCATCCTGCAATATAGGTCGTCCGATCTATCTCTAATGGATAGGAAGGAAACTATGACAATTTACCTGCACTCCTTTGCACATTTGTAGATAAGGCTTTCCCTCGTTCATCCTTTTCTCCCACAAGATCTTGATATTCCGTGCACTAGTACTCCTACAATATGTATATTATTGTGGAAGTTCATATACACCGGCCGAGATTAATGCAAACACGGCAGATTTTCATTACATTTCGAACTTTTATAAGACAGAAAAATAAAAGAAACCCGACCCTAAACCTATTCTATAGCGGCGACCGACGTCCTCCATCTGCGATCTGTATGTACGGGGCAGGGTTCAAGACCCGTGAAGTGAAGGTGCGGTCTCCGGCGAGGAAGAGTAGAACACGGGATACGGACCGCCCAGTTGGCACACCATGCCCTGCCGCCTCCCATGGCCTACTCATCCTCGGAGGAGTCCCCGACCTCGGCGGTGCCGGACGTTGGACGGCGGCAAGTAGGACGCGTGGCTGACGGTGCTCCCGTCGTCGGCCGCCAGCATGGCCACCGCTTGTGTGGTCGTGTCCGCATCCGGCTACGCCACTATTGCGTCGCGAGAGGTGACTTGAGCGAGGGCGGCAACCTCGAGCTTCATCCCCGAAGACAAGCTTTCCCGCAGAGCGTTCGCACTTGCGGTCATGGCGGATGTGGTGTCAGGTAGGAGGACGATGCACTATGGTGTGGAGGTTAGCTGGGCATTGCCTCTTTAAGTAGCGCATTCCGGTGAGGCCAAGCGTCCAGGTGCGTCATTAGGTCGCCGGAGTTGGTTCCTCGGGCACCGAGCTTCTTAACGACGACATACAAACGGACGGCATGAATGCGGGCAGCTGGAGCCGGCTGGGAACGCACCGCGCGACGGCGCGAGGGACAAGGGCTTTGGTGTGCCAGGGTAGTCAGCTGCGGTCGTGGCAACGTTGGAGATGCCCTTTGGTCAAATGCGATCCCCGCATGTCATTGAAAAAGCAAGACGACCCGGCATGGTCTCAGGTCCAGAGGATGCAGTTGGCCGCGCTACACCACTCCGCGGACGCGTCACGGCGCCTCGTGCATCCGCGACGAGCCGGGTGTTGGGGTGTGTTTGGATTGTGGCCAAAGTGCACCTTACCAAAATTTTGGTCATGACGCAAAGATTGGTCTTTGTTTGGATGGTTGCCATTTCTTTGGCATGCCAATTAACTCTAGCCAACTCTAGTTCATTTTTCTTGTCAATGTCGGCCAAATCATAGGCAACCAATACCTCAACCAAAATTTTGGCTACCCAATGCTTTGATGGGGCAACCTTGGGCACAAACCAAACATACCGTTGGTCGTGCCACAGCACAAACGCCACCCTCGGTACACTAAAACCGACCGTGTCTATCGACGATATGAGCGTGTTGCTCACCGCGGTCGCCGTGTCCAGAGGCGGTGCTGGAGCTGCGCCCCATTATTGGCCCCAAAGACCACATGAACGGTTTTCGGTGGCGAGGAAGTCGTGGGCCAGCTCCTCCATTGGACTAGTATGCGCTACGTCATCCTGACGGGTGTGCCCCACATGTCGGTTTCCCTGTTTTCCCGGCCATATTCGAGCGTAAGTGCTCCACGTTGCGCATTAGGCCTTTCACTATGTAGGCCAAGCGAGACAACTTATTGTTTATTTGAGCCGTTCAAGTGTAATCATGTGGCGTTTGCTTATTTCTCATCCCTCTCCAACCATCTTCTCCATCGATCATGTCACCCTCCAGTCGAGTCCATCCTCCCGCATGCCTCATTTGAACATTCCGCCGAGTATCATTCGCAGGTACCCACCCTAGTCCTCTTTCAATAGATCTCCGGACCCCGAGATGAAATCGAGAGGGAACAAGTGGGGGCACATGATACCTAAGGCGGATTCAAAATTTTGAACCGGTGATCATAGCATCCGCAAATCATATATAAAGGGTATTCAATGTTCATTTCATTTTTGAACGTACATTATACTCCCTCCTATCCTTTCTACCTTACATATAAGTTTTATGTGTAGTCAAAGTATCTCTACTATGATAAAAAAGGTATCAACATTCAACAACGCCCAATCAATATTGTTAGATTCGTATGTACTCCTAGATTTGTACTCGAGATGGTTTCCAATTTGACTATTGACAAGATTAATAGTACTCCTTTCACATAGGTGAGTAAGTCATCTTAGGCTGTGCACCGTGACCAAGGAGGAGGGGAAAATGAGAGACATTAATGTTTATTTTCTAATTAATAGTATTGCATGCAATGAACTAACCACAGCATGTCATGTTTGATAGTCTCAGGTCATTAAAAGCATGCACACCCTCATCTCTTATTGGTTCATATGTCAAGAAACAAGAAACGACGTAGAAGTTAATGCACCGCGCCTACGTGTTTTGGGATTATTTGGTTTTCGTAAGATGACTTACACACCTAGATGGAGGGAGTACATGAGATGTATAATGTGAAAATTATATCATTGGAAACTCCTTTCACATACGAAATTGACCATATGCTTTCTGTAAGTTGCATGTCATATATTATTACTCTAACATTTGGTCAAAGTTAGCCTCGAAAAACGCATTAGACCCTGTATGCTTTGTGTAAGTTGCATGTCATATATTATTACTCTAACATTTGTGTAAGTTGCATGTCATATATTATTACTCTAACATTTGGTCAAAGTAGTATAGTGGAAGTGGATCCTCTGACGTAGGTATCCCTGCGTTACCCTCCCTTTCGATCACTTATTGGCGGACCCTATGCTTGCTAGGCCCCGCATGTCAGTTACTCAATGGGTTCGGCCACATCAGGGGATCCTCATCCGTAGTATACTCCCTCTGTTTTTATTTACTCCGCATAAAACGGAGGGAGTAGTGGTATAATAAATGACGCGGGCGGGGGAGGGGGAGGGACGTCGGTTTGCTCTCAACTGCGGTCCCACAAGCGAGCGAAAACGCAAGACGAAGCGCGTTCCATTCGGTAAGCGATTTGGAGGGTCCAGCGTGCCGGGCTGCAACGCGAATGCGACAAGAGCGATGTACAGTCAAAACCGATTGACCGGTCGTCGCCGGAACCACTATTCACACCAGAACCTTCGCTGCTCGGCCTACGCCAGCCACTGCCCTAAAACCACACCAAATCTCCAGCCCATTCCCCCACCTTTCGATCCCCTAGCCCGCATCAAGCGTCCCCTAGTTCGCTGGAAAGCCATGGTGCGCCGCAAGATCACTTACTACAAGATGCTGACGCCGGAGCGCCACGCAGAAATCGCGGCGGCAGTCGGCGCCACAGACCTCCGTTCGCAAGCTCGCTTTGCGGCGGGCCAATCCATGAGTTCTCTGGAGCCAAGCTACAAGGAGGAGGAAGCCGATCCAATGTTCGCTGCAGAGGTCATGGCGCAAAAGGCCCTCGATGGGTATGAGACGATGGACGTCGACTTCGTGCTGGCGTCCGAGTCCCCCATGGTGCAGGCGGACCAGCGGTTCAACATGGCGATACTAAAGGAGGACCGGGAGGCAGAGGCTCAACTCGACATGGAGCGCGCGCATGCTGCTGCCATCGAGGCTCTCCTGCAGGCGGAACCGGATGTCGTGGATGTGAATCGGGCGGCGGAGGCTCAACTTGAGGCGGAGCGCGCGGATGCCGCTGCCATCGAGGCCTTCCTGTAGGCGGAACCGGATGTCCTGGACATGAACCGGGTGGCAGAGGCTCGACTCGACGCAGAGGGCACGGATGCCGCTCTCATCGACGCCCTCCTGCGGGCGGAACCGGAAGTCCTGGACTTGAACCGGGCGGCAGAGGCTCGACTCGACGCGGAGCGCACGGATGCCGCTCTCATCGACGCCCTCCTGCAGGCGGAACCGGAAGTCCTGGACTTGAACCGGGCGGCGGAGGCTCGACTCGACGTGGAGTGCGTGGATGCCGCTGCCATCGAGGCCCTCCTGCAGGCGGAACCGGACGTCCTCGACTTGAACCGGGCTGTGCTCTCGTCCGTGCAGAGCGCCCGCACGCTCCGCTTGAACGAGTAGCTGGAGGCCGAGGACAACCACGGTGCGGAGACACACGTCGGCTGGTACGCGCCGGCAGCCAAAGACGACGAGGCTGTCTCTTTCCGCGAGCAGTGATAGTTTTTCATTATGTTGTTGTTTTTATTATTATGGATCTTTTGCTGTGTAAAAACATACTATTTGTTATGCAAGTCGCCTGAGTCTACCATTTCAGGCGGTTTGATGAATATCCTACGTCTCCTAACCCTTCTTTCCTTCTTCCTCACCTCTTCTTCTTCCCCAATAGACCACCGCACGGGCCGTACGGATACTCCGGTTGGATAAACATACTCTATGAACGAAAATTATGTGTCAGCGATAGGATGGCTGAGTTTGGTTTGTTCACATGCGACATCACGTGTCAGTGAGGGTGCGTTCCCTTGGTTGGGTTTGCGGCGTGCAGGAGCAAAGTGTGAGGGTGCGGTGCGACCGCGGCGTGCAGGAGCGACCGTGTGAGGGTGCGGTGCGACCGCGACAGCCGTGCGCAAGTGTACCTCCTTCTCATTTTGAAAACTTTAGGCAAGCTTGGCAAAAATGTGTGGCGAAGTTTGGCAATGCAAGGCCTAGACCCAAACAGGATAAGTACGTACTACCTCTGTCCGGGTTTACTGGTCCCCATTGTATTTCGTGCCAAATTTTGACCATAGATTAAACTAAGAAAATGTTCACGCATGTCACCAAACATTATATTTTTCAAAACTATGTTCAAATACAAATCCAATGAGATAATTTTTCTTGACATGCATTAACATTTTGTTAGTTAAATCTTTAGTCAAAATTTGGCACAAACTATAAAAGGGACCTATAAACCAGGACGGAGGTAGTACATACTAGGAGTACTAGTGTTAAAAAAGAAAGTCGGGGTTTTCCTTTGATACAAATCCTCGTTTCACGTGTCAGTTAATGCGATTTTTTTTCTCGAAAGACCAAAGAGCTAACTATCTCACTCCTCATCGCTTGATTAATGTAGCGCCATGCAAACGAACCTTCTCACTTCCCCATGCATGCATGGGATATTAATGTCCTTGGTTGCTAACCCCATAAATTTTGCCTCGATTAGTCTTAGTGGCCCTTTGCAAATTGTAATTTTGATATACTGGCCTTGTGTACAAAAAAATGGAGGTAGTAACTATATTTGAATTCCTTGCCCATTGCGGTGACGTCGACGACTTTTTTTTGTGGTTTGGCGAAGTGCGTTCGACGGAGAACACCATTGAGGGAGACCACGGTAAGTCATTCGCAAGTGCCGCCTACAAGCCGACACAACCGCCTTATTTGCATCCAGGAAGTCCTTTACTAGTACTACTACTAGGAGTACTAGTGCGGTGAGATGGTTTCTCGAAGAAGACGATGGAGAAGCGGAGTCAGTGAAGAGTGAAATGATAGTTGCTTCGTCCGTGCTTTGTGATTTGACGCCTCACTGCTTTGTGACTTGTGATAGAAGGGACAGGGGAGTAGACTCTGTGCTCTGTACTGTACTACTCCTACATGCGTCCAAGCATGGGAGAAAGAGGAGAGACGTTGCATTTTTCTATTCCTTCAATCAATCAATTAGGGAGCTTCGGTTCCATCTTTTTGGCTTTGGCAACGCCGTCCACAATGGTTCCCACGACGCCAAAAGCTATTTTCACATTTGGCTACACAATGTAGATGCCCTTAACCGTACCACTTGGTTTTGCTCCTGTGTGCTATCTATACAAATCTCAATTATATTGATCTAAAAAATTATAGAATCAAAGATTAGTAAAAAGGAGGTGATTTTGCCGCACGGATGGCGGGGGAGGTTTCTTATTTTCAGAGGACGTTGTCCTGGCGGTTTGCTAACATGCGGTCCCACGTGTCAGTGCTTTACCAAGCTGATCCGCGTCCCACATGAGGCAGAACAACAGCAGAAGCAACACGTGGTTAAGTTGAAGAAGATGAGGGAGAAGCGACCAAGCTGATGCACGTCCCACATGAGGCAGAACAACGGCAGAAGCAACACGTGGTTAAGTTGAAGAAGATGAGGGAGAAGCGGATTCAGCAACGAGTGAAATGATGGTTGCTTCGTCCCTCCAACTTCTTCTTTTAGCATTATTACTTCGTCCCTCCAACTTAACTGCGGGAAAGGTGCAGCTTTGTGATTTGACGCCTCATTGCTCATTACTATGCCGGCGCCATGACTGGGGTGCTTCACCTCGGCTGCTCTGCACTGTATTCCGGTATGGCACGTGGACCCGGTAGCTTGATGTCCCACATGTCAGCGAAAGGGACTAGAAGATTTATGAAAGTGAGCGCTCCACTCTTACGACGGAGGAGTAGACGACACGACGGCCTAGTGAACTGTCACTTGTACTGTATAGTACTATAGTTTTGCTGTTTCGCATGATCCATCGATACAAACCCGATTAAACAGGAAAGGGCGGGATTTTTCCCGCGCGTAGATGATACTGGCCATACATTTCAAAGGCAATTTTAATGTATGCAAACTGAATAATTATAAGTAACAATATGATATCTAGTAAAATTGAAAACACATATGATTTATTGTGTTGTGTAGTAGTAGTGTTGTATTGCATAGTTGTTAGATGTAACATGCGAGAACGTGTAGAGATGTCGTTTTGGAGGGCCTACAGAGAGAAAAGCGTAGTACGGTCACCGAACTTCAGAATAAGCTGATTACGGTCACTATATACGTTTTGCGGTGATTATCCGGTCACTTGCTCACAGTTCAACATCGGATTGCACTCCGTTGACCGGCCAAATAGTCTGTGTGGCGCCATGTTGACTAGTTAAATTGACCATGTTCCTTGTGGGTCCCACCTGTCAGTTCGCATAGGGAAAAGGTCAGATAAACACAAATTTACACAGGCGCGACAAGGCTCCAACCCGTGCGCGGGAATCACCTGGTTGTGTATGTGTCTGTCAGGGCCTGATGTGTGCGCATGCACGTGTAGGTTAAGCACTTGAGCTTGAGAGTGTGTGTTGGTCGTGTGGTGTACTGGTGTGTGCATGCATGTGTGCGTGTGTGCGTGTGAGTGTTGCGTGTGTGCGTGGATGCGTGTGTACGTGTGAGTGTTGCGTGCGTGCGTGGGTGCATGTGTTTGTGTGAGTGTTGCGTGGATGGAGTTCGTGTGCATGCATGTGTGTGTGTATAATCACCACACCAGCTCCTGTGTGTTAAAACAGACGGCTCAGCATACCAATACAAGGCCACCTTGGCCGCTGTGCCCGCGGTCATGACTTTGCACCACCGTCAAAATATTTTTTTGTCGTTTGTTTTCATTCTTACTAGCAAGATGCCCGTGCGTTGCACGTAACATCAAGATGCATTTGTATGACTTCTTTATCTTGTGAGAGAAAAGGATGAACGAGGGAAGGCCTTATTTGCAAATGGGGAGAGGTGTGTGGGTACCTTTTTGCAAAACTGCCATAGTTTCTTTCCTATCCATCATATATAAATCGGACGGCCTATATTGCAGGATGGCAGGCACACCATCATCACCAACTCTGTTTTTTATAAGAGTGTATTTTAAGTATTTTATAATAGTGTAGATGTAGAGTAGATACACGTCGACAGGTGGGCACGATGTTAGTGAGATAATGTGATGCAACACTAGATCAGGTGCCACGTGGAGCGTTCAACTGGTCAACTAGTCATGTCATGAGCAAATACAAAGTTGTACGGTGAGCCCGTGACTGTATAATAACCACTAAACGTAAACGGTGACCGTAATGAGTGGATTATGAAGTCCAATGTATGTAACATGCTTTCACTTCAAATACAATGATCGTCATTGCATATATCGCGAGAGAAAGATGAAACACGTGTGAATTTTCTGGGGGCTTACTTTTAGAGGACATGGAGATAGTTTTGTGTGCATACGTGAAAGGGACGTACAGGGGGGGGGTATGCGATGGAGAGAGAGATGCTCTTCATTTCTCTTTATTGTGACTAACTTTGTATATAGTATAAAAATATACAAATTCACAGTGCAGAATAAATATCATTGTGGGCACAATGCAATGCAAATTAGCGTTCGTACTCCTCAATATAACTTTATAATGTTGTATATATGTAGAAACTCTAAAATAATTTTTTGGCCACACTTTATTCAAAAGGAATGTTGTATGCGAAATAAATGTGAAGAGAGGGCTTTTTAGATCAATGGGGTACGTGATGTAACATGTGTGAATGTGTAGTTGATGCATTTGGCGGGGCCTAGAGAGGTATGTGTGTGTATTACATATTCGAGAGATGCATGGATAGAGGGGCCGACAGGGGGGGGGGAGATAGCACGAGAAATGAGGGTGGTCTAGAGAGAGAGAGAGACGAATATGATGTCACAACAAGAGATTCCATTCCCTTGAGTGTGTATATGCAAGGGGGAGGGAATAGAGGCACCAGGAGAATTTTTCTGTGTGTATGGTGTTTGTGTTGGTATGTGTGGATGTGAGAAGATAATGAGACGTGGGGGCAGATGGATTGTCACTGCGTGAGGTCTCGTGGGTCGAGGTGAGGCCCTTTGTTCGGTTCCGTCCTGCGCCACATTGGTCGGCCCATGACACATTTAGGAAGACCCATGGATGACTAGTCGTACAAGACAAAGATAGCAGAATTGTGAAGGACTCTGTGTCCACTGACAAAGCCGGCTAGGATTTTGTAACGCCCCGGATACAACTTTCCATATTCGTAACTCCAACTCTTGCCTTTTTCGGAGATGCGATATGATTTTTCCTCCGCGGTTGGGTTTTGTCTTTTGTTTTGCATTTTGTTCATGTCATGCATCTCATCTCATAGCATCATGCGCATTGCATCTGCATGTTTTCATAAAGCTTGCATCCGTTCGTAGTGACCGCTTCTCTCTTTGTCTTCTTTGACCTGTTGTCAGACCGCTTGTCTTCGTTGACCGTTCCGAGACCAACCACCCACTTGCTCATGATCGCCTTGTTCCTCTGCACAGTGCACAGACCCCCTCGTGTGCGCGTCCAAAACTTGCCCGAACCCGACCCGCTCAGTCTTTACCGTTGGTTCCGGATCATCCCCAAACATCTATAAAACATCTTCGTTTTATTTATTGGACTCCCTAACCTATTTTTTCCGTCCGTCCGATTAAAAATCAGAGGGACCAAATGCCCCTACCAAAAATCCTCTTGCTATATAAATCATTCCAAATCCTAGACTAGGTAGTCCCATCAATCATTTCCTCCCCGCCGCCGCAAAAACCTCCACCTTGTCTCCTCTTCATTTTCCCCTCGGGATCAACAGCGAGCCAATCAACTGCCTCATCTTGCCCGATCCAATTCAACCAGCCAACCTCCTCCTCCTCTTGATCCATCCCCGTGGCCACCTTCAGATCGAGCAGGAGCACTCGGCCTCGTCCCGTCGTGCCATCGAGTCGCCCGAGCCTCCATCCAGGACAGCCGAGGACCTCCCCGACCCCGTTGTTCCTCGCCGGACCAGCAGACCGACCTCGCCGCCTTGCTCAAGGTCACACCAGCCGCTCCCCGTGCCCTCTGTCTTTTCTTTCCTCTTTCTAACCTCTCGGCCTCTCTCTCTGTTCAAGCAGGAGCAGTCTCCCCATCGCCGGGAACGGGTCCCTTCGTCCCGGATCCGTCCTGATCCGGCCGCCTCCAGCCGTTCCCGCCGTGTCCCTGCTGCGCTGCCGTTCCCTTGCCGGGGCACCAAGTCCCTCGACTCGCTGCCTCGTCGCCGCAGCAACAGCAGCTGTTCGCCAAGCCCGACAACCGCTCCTCCTCTGTGCACCCGTCGTCGCCCCTCCTGCAAGTCTCGAGCCCGCGCCAAGTCCCTGCCTCGCCGGAGATCCTCGCCTTCCGCCTGGATCAGATACGCCACCGCGGTTCCCCTCTCGCCGTCGACCTCCATGCCTCGCCGCTGGCCTCTGCTCGCTCTCCTTCGTGCAGAGGAGCTCGAACCGCTCGCCCGCGTTGACCCCGTCCTCGACCGTGCCAGCGTGGCCAGTCTCCTGGGCCGCAAGCATGCCTGAAACCCAGATCTGCACCGCTTGGGCCTCCTCGTCTCCAGCTGGGCCTTGGCCCATGGTGAGCGCCCTAGTGCCCACCAGATTCGGCCCGCATATGTTTTTTTCCTGTGCGCTGCGATTTTCCTAATTGTTCAGAAAACTGCATGTTTACAGATTGCACCCTCATGTTCATGCATTTATATCTCTCAAACCGTGCATCGGATTAAAATGTTTTGAATATGTAAAATGCTTGGAATTTTGTGTAGATTAATAATATGCAACTTTCATCCATGTTAAAAATGTTTAAAATGATGTTTGTTTAAATTTGCTCAAATGCCATGTTAAAATGATTTATTTCATAATTAATTAATCGTAGCTCCGATTTTAATAAACTTTATATGTAAATGGGGTGGGAAAATGCCTAGTTTAACATGGTGCACTTTGTTTTATTGTTTAACAACATTAAAATATGGTTTATGGCAGAACAGTACCAAATCTAAAATATGGACATGAGGATTTTCCGGAATTGTCGTTAGTTGTTCCGGCCTCATTTAAACTTGCCTAAATAGTTAATTTACTTTTGTTACACCCCTTGCCATGTTAATCAACATTTAATATTGTTGGGTACATAAATGAGAGAGAACTAAATAATTGCATGTGGTGTTTTGTCAATATGCAACTCGTTGCATATTGAGCTCCACTTAATTTGTAGTGTTGTTTGTGCATCAATGCCATGTTTAACTTGTTTTGCTCATATCTTCTAGGCCGTAGCTCCGAATTAAACGAACTTTATATGTAACTTGACTAGAATCTCGTGTAGATCATCTTGGTGCATCCTAACTTGCTGTTTAACAACTTGAACATAAGGTTTATTCAGATCTGCACCCATTTCGAAATTTGCATATGAGGACTTACCGCAATTGTTATATGTTGTTTCCGGCCTCATTTAAACTTGCTTTGATGTGTTGCTCTTGTTTGCATCGTCTCTGGCCATGAGTAGCTTCATGTAGCTTTGGCATGCATCATGCTTGTTGTGCATCATGTCTTGTCTATATGTGGTGTGTTTACTATGTTGTGTGCTTCTCGATAGTTCCTGTTTTGTTGCGATCGCGAGGATTCGTTCGTCTCCGCTTGGTTCTTCTTCGTGGCTTCATCTTCTTCATGGACTCGTTCTTCTTCCTAGCGGGATTTCAGGCAAGATGACCGCTACCCTGGATCTCACTACTATCATTGCTATGCTAGTTGCTTCGTTCTATCGCTTTGCAGCCTCTAACCTTTTTCACCCTTCCTAGCAAACCGTTGCTTCGCTATGTTACCGCTTTGCTCAGCCCCTCTTATAGCGTTGTTAGTTGCAGGTGAAGTTGAAGATTGCTCCATGATGGACATGATTTTGTTGGGATATCATAATATCTCTTATTTAATTAATGCATCTATATACTTGGTAAAGGATGGAAGGCTCGGCCTTATGCCTGGTGTTTTGTTCCACTCTTGCCGCCTTAGTTTCCGTCATACCGGTGTTATGTTCCTAGATTTTGCGTTCCTTATGCGGTTGGGTGATTTATGGGACCCCCTTAACAGTTCGCTTTGAATAAAACTCCTCCAGCAAGGCCCAACCTTGGTTTTACCATTTGCCTCACCTAGCTCTTTTTCCCTTGGGTTTCTGGAGCCCGAGGGTCATCTTTATTTACCCCCCCGGGCCAGTGCTCATCGTGAGTGTTGGTCCAACCTGTCAGCCGCCGGTGGCCGCCAGGGGCAACTCTGGGATGGCCTACCAGAAGTTTGGACAATCCGGTGTGCCCTGAGAACGAGATATGTGCAACTCCTATCAGGATTTGTCGGCACATTTGGGCGGCTTTGCTGGTCTTGTTTTACCATTGCCGAAATGTCTTGTAAACCGGGATTCTGAGACTGATCGGGTCTTCCTGGGAGAAAGTATATCCTTCGTTGATCGCGAGAGCTTATCATGGGCTAAGTTGGGACACCCCTACAGGGTATTATCTTTCGAAAGCCGTGCCCGCGGTTATGTGGCAGATTTAATGTCGGGTTGTAGATAACTTGACACCAGATCCGAATTAAAATGCATCAACCGTGTGTGTAGCCGTGATGGTCTCTTCTCGGCGGACTCCGGGAAGTGAACACGATTTTGGGTTATGTTTGACGTAAGTAGGAGCTCAGGATCACTTCTTGATCATTACTAGTTGACGACCGTTCCTTTGCTCCTCTTCTCGCTCTCATTTGCGTATGTTAGCCACCATATCATGCTTAGCCGCTGCTGCATACTCACGACTTTACCCCTTCCTTTCCCATTAAGCTTTGCTAGTCTTGATACCCATGGTAATGGGATTGCTGAGTCCTCGTGGCTCACAGATTACTACAACAACAGTTGCAGGTACAGGTTATGCGATGATCATGACGCGAGAGCGATGTTTGCTTGTTTTGGAGTTCTTCTTCTGCTTCTTCTTCGATCAAGGGATAGGTTCCAGGTCGGCAACCTGGGCTAGCAGGGTGGATGTCGTTTGAGTTTCTGTTTGTGTTTCATCCGTAGTCGGATGTTGCTCTTATGTATGTTGTATTGATGTGCTCTTGTGGCATTTGTATGCCTTTTGTATGTATCCCCATCTATTATGTAATGTTGATGTAATGATATCCACCTTGCAAAAGTGTTTCAATATGCGGGTCTATCCTTGGTGGAACTTTCGAGTTCCTTTTGGATAGGGTCGCATATTGGGCATGACAGATTTGTAACCCTAGGTTCTCGGACTCAGGTAACCCCTCTATCTCTGATATTACTATTCATCCAACCTAAATTTAAGGGGCATCCTACAGAATGCTCTGCTAGAATCATACACGTCGATTAGGAAGAGAGGTGTGAGATAATGCGTGAGAGACATGCGTAAAGATAATGTGCGTACATGAGACACATAGGCAGGTCCATGTATATAGAAAGGGTCGATGAGGATTGTGCGTGTGTATGTTTGCGAGAGGAAGAGTGCTTGTGATAAAGGTTAGTGAAAACAGTTGTAAATGGTTACGAGAGGGAGGGAGGGTTATATCTAGAGAATATGTGCGAGAAAGACACCTCAGGAGAGAGTGTGTGAGCATGTGTGAGATACCACCGATGGAGAGTGTAACTACACGTAAAAGACTGCTCTACACATTGATTAAAGATATAAATTGTATCCAAATATTAGGATGGGATCATGATATTTGAAATTCGCGTAAGGAGCGGTCATTGATCCATCAGACATCTAGATTCTATCGAATTTGAGCATGTCTATATTATTATTCGACACAATTGATCCACATAGTTAGTATTTTGAACTCCATACAATGCATCGCTTTAGCAATCGAATATAAACGTGAGTATAGTTCATGTTGTGTGTGTAAAGCACATTCTACATATGAAAGTTACACAATGGACATTTATAAATAGCTACCTATGAACTAGTATACATTTGAATTCAACCTAAGGTGGTTTAAAAAAATCGAATTCAACATGAAGTCCATTCAATTATTTGAATTTGATATCATGGCATTTGTAAACCATACCTAAACTATGGCGGTACCAATCTTTGCTCCGATTTTGTACATAATAGCATATGTAGTCGTGTACAAAATAGATTCAAATTTAGCTCCTCCATTCCAAAATAATCGTAGTTATAGGATTTTCAAGTGTCAAAATTCAAAAGGAAGCGGATAATTTAATGAGGTTTTCAAACATACAAGGTCAAATATAATGTTGTCTATTTAGGTCAATCCTCATAGTTCAAGAGTACTCTAAACATGAATGCTTGTGTTTCAATATTTCAAACGAAGCACCAAAAGAGCCTCTACTCGCCCGAAACCGCGTGAGACCAATGTTTGGTAGTACAAGGAAATTACTTTTCCAATAACTCCGACCTGTGAAACCTACCGGCCCGACGTCCAAAGGTCTAAACCGGGGTAGGTTTGTAGCTTCTTCTAGACTCCACGCAACCGCCTCCGAGAAACATTCACACACAATGGCCGCCTAAGCACACATGCGCGCGGCCGAAATCGCTCCCGCCCACTATTTGGGACACCTGGGATTACCATCCTACCCCCGACCCGCAGTAGGTCTGAAATTTAAGAGGGGGCAAAGTTTGTACTTTCCTCAAATTTCAAACAAGCGCGTCCCATCTTCTGTTCAAAAAAAGCCAAAAACAAGCGCGTCCCAGACCGAAACATGGTTCCCCCCCACCCGTCCGATTCCCCATTCGTACTCCGTGGGCGCCAAAACTACCTCTCCACCAGCCGCGAAACCCCGGCGTCCTCCGTCCGCCACCCCATCCCACCCATCAACCGCCGCCCTCCTCCATCACGCCGGAGCCGATACCCCGACGTCATCGTCCACCGCAACCTCAACCGCAACGCCATCCACGGCTAGTAGTTGAACCGAGGCCAAGCCATCCGTACCCGAGCCAGTTCAACCACGCTGTCCTGTGCCTCACCGCTGCCGCTCCAACTTCGCCACCCTCCACCGCACCGGAGCTATTCCTGCTACGCCGTCCTTCCCCGCATCGGATCTGCTTCCCCTCCGCCGACATACAGCCACGGCAACACAGTAAACAATTTGGCCATGGGTTCGTCCAAGCCTGCACCTTCCAGAACATCGGTTTCCCTGGTAAAAAGAAGAAGATCGGCGTGACATGTGGAGGTGACCACACCGGCAACCGAAGAAGGTACTCCTCTTCCCTTATTCTTGCAAATCTTACGTCTCTGCTTGCACGGTATTCATCCCACATAAGACACTAGTTGATCGCTTCTTCTTGATACTAGATTTTCCTAGTAACTCGCGATGCACAAGGTTTCTCCCCATATACTATTTCACCTTAGCTAGAGGTCCGTCGCCCCCCTGAATTTCAATTTATGGCCAGTTGATTCCCAATTAACGGAAGCATTCCCCGGCGTAACAGGCGCTAGTACGACTATTACGCCGGGGAAGCAGCGCCTTGGTGTTTATCTTAGGGGCGTGTGCGGCCTAGAGCTACTGGCGCCCGATCTGGAGGTCGGCCGGGATTAAAGGGATGGCTTGGGGGCGCTGCCAAGCACGGCGGTGGTGTGAGGTCGATGGGAGGGCGGGGCGGTGGAGGCACGGGTCTGGGCCGGTGGTCGCTGGCGGTTCGTGAAAGATCGTCAACAGTGACTGGCGGGAGGTAGACGAAGGCCATCTGCCCGTTCCTTATAGATCGGACGGTTCATTAAAAGATCGACTGACCTATTTATTTTCAGTCAACTGTTATCTTAGATATGACCACATGTGGTGGTGTGCTGGAGGAGTACCTGCATTTCCTGTGCTCATATATTATAAAATCATACAGAGTAGAATCTAATTTTGTTTGCCATGCAATGTTGTAGAGCTATCATATGTCTCCTGTCATTTATTTTTAAGCCACCTGCTATCTGTGTAACATCCCAAAATTCTAAATTTTGGAATGTTATAATAAATAGATAGATTTGATTGATTGTGTGATTGATTGTGTGAAATTGAGTGAAATTCGAAACTTTTTGAAAGTTAAATGAGAGGGAATAAAAGGACTTTCCCAAACTTTCATTTTGCATTCGTGATCTCCGTGAATTCAAATTCTTTTCACCATAAAACCCTGGAGAGAAGATGACATGACTTCTTCCATTTATTTAAATGACAAGGGGTGTTGAAAATATTTGAGTTTCATTTGGAAAATATTTCCAATTCTGGAACTTTATGCAACTCAATGATTTTCACGAGGGAAGATAAAATGACTTCTTCAAAACATATGAAATATGAGTTGGGAGTTTCAAAGAATTAAATTCAAAGATCTTTTGAATTTATTTTCAATTTGGAGTTATTGAGTTTTATTCAAATTATTTTTCTCCAAAAATAAAATATATGGAAAACAGGGTAACATGATTCCCTACATCAGAAAATTGGAGAGAAATGAATTTGAATTAATTTTGATATTTGTAACATGATTTTTATTGGGTTTTATTGTAGAAGTAGCACTGTTTGAATTATTAGAATTTTCGTAAATTTTGTTTGGTACTATAGAAATGTTCGCCTTGTAGAAATTCTTTTTCTGAAAATTATGATATATAACATGCCTATATATACTTTTAAGTTTAATTTCGTTATTTCAGTTTTCCTTCTGTTTCTATTTAAAAAAGAGAAACTGTGCGTGCGGCCCGTATTTATTTATCGCCTACATGCGCTGTATAGTAGCTTCTGGCGCCCCGTTGTTTTTTTTTCTCCTAAATAGGCCAGGCCCAGCCAGCATTTTCCTTTTCAGATTTTATTTTTTCTTTGGCAAAAAAAATGCAGCACGTACGCGCGCGGCCGGCCGATGGGTTTAGGCCCGTGCGAGGCGTTAGCCTTTTTGTTCTCTGTTTCGTTTAATTACGTCTACGTTTAGTCCCACATTGCTTAGCCTTTGACCCTTAAACCTTTTTTCCACCAATAAATATAGACCCATAGAGCCTTCAAAAATCATCCGATTCAGGTTAAATCAATATTTTGGTTTGACTAGATTCATTTAAGAAAAATATTTTTCTCCTCTCCGATGCGACTTCTGAAAATTGTCTTCTCTCTCCGAAGTTGTCTTTTCTCTGCCTTATAAAGGTATCTTTCTTTGTTTTTTATACTTCCGTAGTTTATTATTTTCTAGACTAGTACGATAAAATAATTAGATTACCAATTAGTCTACATATTTATACATTAGACCTTAGCCGTAGCTATTTTTTTCCATAAAATAGCTTGGCCCTGATTTTTCAAGTAGCCACAACATTTTACTCGCTTGTCCTAATCCAACGAAACCAACACCCACTTCTTTGTTATGATCCCCTCTATCCAGTAAAACAACTTAAACATGTTTTTTGAAAGTTTAAATTTGAATTTCAAACAGTTTAGTATTTGAACTTTGTTTGATCATAACTTGAGTTTTATAACTCAGTTTGAGTTGATTCTTTTTGTAAATCGAAGCTCTTGACCTAAACTTTCTGATAAGGCCAAATTCACATAATTTTGGTACTGTTAGAAATTGTTTTATGTTGCAAGAGTTATTTTCTTGGTTTTTGATGCTTTTCGAATTGTCTTCTTCATTCTTTCCGATCTTTTGAGTGATTGCTTATGTGTGGTTACTACTGCTTGCTTACGATAGATTGACCAGAGTGTGACGAGTAGATCTATCAAGAGTGTTGAGTGCGAATCATCTTCATCAACATTGCAGGCAAGTTCACACTTTGATCATATCCTTTTTATACCCAGTTTTTATGCATTAGTTTCAACCCTCAAACATTGCATGGTTAGGAGTTGACAATATGTGGGTATTGGGAAGTAGTTGATGAGGTAGGAACCTATTGTCCTGCATTCAAACCTTGGGAGTTACTTCTACGTTATGCTTATATTGCCATGCTATGCTCGTAGACGTGGATTGGGTTTGAGTGTATTCCATGACAGATGTGAGATTGTTTACTTGATGGTTCAACTTAAGGTGGCAACTTTAATACACATCTGAGTGGATTGAGGCACCTGGGGTATCCAGTGATTGCCTGTTTTTTTGGAAATCTCGGGGTTACCGTGTGATTTTCCTATGGACCGCCACCCAGGCTCAAAGGGAACTGAGTCTATTCATGCTAGAAACTTCCGTGTGCAGCCACAAGCTATTATGGGCTCTAGCATAGTTGAGTAAGTTACGTGAAGCTCTTGAAGAGGTAGATCAGCAGGTAGTGGGTTTTGTAGGTTTGGTATGGTCTACCCGGAGTAGAGAGTTAATGTTTCTGAAAGACTGTGTCTCGGTCATCCGTTTCTCAAACACCATGTAGTGCGAGAAATCAACGGAGGCGATCGAGTCTTGTGGGGAAAAGTGCGCAAACCTCTGCAGAGTGTACAAACTAATCATGGTTAGCCGTGTCCCCGGTTATGGACAATTTGAGTATCTAGTACTTGAGTATTCACATGTATCTCAACACTCTTAATTAATCTTGTCGGGTTGTTAAGTATTTTTAATTGGGATCATTGAGTTGGGGTTACCTTCTCAAGTGATGTTTCAACCACCATGATAGTTAAATTAAAACTGATTCCTTTGTAGTAGGGAAAAATTGGCTTTTCGCAAAACATTTATAACCATAGAGCTTTTCCACCGGCCAAATATGCATGTAGTGATAGCTATTATTCATCATTATCCTATGGTGTGAATTTTCCAGTACATTCAATGTACTGACCCTTTGTGGCTGCAACGTCTCATGTTGCAGGATTCTTACGACGAGTAAGTGATACGTTAGGGTTACAATTCCTATACTCAACTTTGCCGTTGGTGTTGATGGGAATCCACAACCTTGTTGTTACTTCCGCTATTTGGATTGAGGTAATAGTATTTATGTTACTTTATACATGTGATTTACCTCTGTTATAAATCCTCGAGTATTGTGTGTGTCAGCATACCGATCCAGGGATGACACTTAAGCACAGAGACTTGACCGTCTGAGGTCGGTTTGCTACAATCTGCTACTTTTACAGTGCACTAGTTCTGCACACACTTCACCCATACTCTCACTATTGTGTTTTTATGCAAGGGTATTTCAGACTCTCCTGCCAAAAGAGAAGCAGCAAAGAAAAGAGAGAAGTCGCTCCAGCTTGGTATACGGGTAGGCAAGACACGTTACAACGCTATAAAGGGTGCAGTGTCAGCAGATGGAGACGGTAAACATAGCTCTGTAGTTGATGACCTCGCTCGCAATGAACCACCATCCCGGGTGCTTGCTTTAACTTCGCGGTGTCATATGTGGTTGCATGTTGGTGTCTAGCTTTTATTCGAAAGGCCGAAGTCGGTCTGTATGAAGATAAGGAAAGATATTTTTTACATGAACCACCATCCCGTGAGCACCAGAAGACAAATAGCTAGTCAGGGCACTGGTCGAGCCAGTGACAAGCCCAGCAAAGACAGGCATCACCTAGAAGCCAACTAAAAAACCGCGAAGGTGGCGAAGCAGCCCGCCTCCCACCAGGCTCTCAGGTCCTAGATGATCATGTTCACCACTCCAGCCGGATGTCTAGCTTGTATTGCTTCCAATTTGGTTAAATTGCATCTGCTTAGCTTACACATTATACCTTTGAATATGACATGCCTTTCTGTTTTTGGTACATACTAGTACATCTGTGTATTAACCATATTCTTACATCAAACTAATGTTCTTGTGGATCCCTCATCAATCACTTATGACGAGGCAGGCAGGCAAGGGGACTACTCATTTAAAGAATGCAGCGTCAGCCTCCCGACATGATTCTCAAGAAACAGAAATGCTAGATGAAGATAGTGAACGTAGCTCTGTAGTTGATTACAGCATTTCCCCTACACTAGCATTGCAGGTGCTTGCTCTAACTTGGCAGCGTGATATGTGGTTGCATGTTGCATATGGTGTCTAGGTTGTAATTCTTCCAATCTGGTTAAACTGCATGTGCTAGTCTGCTTAGCTTATACTCCTGTAAGTGTGACATTATACCTGTTAATGTGACATGCCTTCCTGTATTTAGTACATAGTACATCTGTCTATTAAGCATGTCCTTACATAAAACTATTGTTTTTTTGTATCCCGCATCAATCAATATGACGAGACACCTTTAGTATATGCAGTGCGATGTTAGTTGCATCTTTCATATGATTTATAGCATGCGCTGCTTCTAATTTGTTGAAATTCCATTTATGATGGGATGCTTTTAACTTGGCAGTCATATTGGCCCTGTTTGGATCATGGGGTTAGAGCTAGTTTGGGTTAGTTGGGGGCTCAAATAACCCAAAAGAATCCAAACAGGGAGGGTTAGAGTGGGTTAGTTTCATCTAACCCAACTATCCCGGTGGAGAGGTGTTTATTTGGGTTAGAGTGGGTTAAAAAATAACTGTAACTCTAATTGTGTTAGAGTATCCAAATAGGGCCATTGGGTGCATCTTTCATGTTGTCTAGCTTGCATTGCTTCTTATTTGCTGGAATGGTTTCTGCTTAGTTTACACAAACAGTTGTGAACATGCCATGCCGTCCAGTTTTTCGTACATATTCCATCCTGGTATCATGTGTTTGCCTTACATCAAAGTAGTGATTGCCAGTATCATGCATGAATGAGTTCTGAAGAGAGAATTTTATTGCTTTTTCTTGTCAGTTTTACTTGACAATTCAAAATCAATAAAGCGGAAGGAAGTTAGCAAGGCAGCAGATAAAGGTGCTCCTTCCAAACGGAGGGCCTCTACAGTTTCTACTCCTCCACACCCCCAAGATGATTTCCAAGGCAACACATGCATAGACACTCAACAAAGCTATGTTTATGATGAGCACGTCTCCCCTAGTGCAGCATCACTGGTGCTCCCTCTAACTTGGCACTGTTATATGTGGTTGCATGTTATGTGTGATGTCTAGCTTGTATTGCTTCTAATTTTGTTGAATTCAATCTGCTTACTTTACACATTATACTTGAATAAGACATGTGTTCCTGTTTCTAGAACATACAATATCTGTCTATCACACCATGTTCTTACATCAAATTACTACTGTTGTGTAACCTGCAACAATCACTTATCATAAGACACGTTTGACTTTGGAGTGTGATATAGGTACCATCTCACATTCTTTTCTAGCTTGTACTACTAATTTGCTGAAATGGCACTTATGACGAGACAGTTTTAACTTGGTAGAGTGATATTATTTGCATCTTTCATATGGTGTCTAGCTTTCATTGCTTCTAATTTGTTGAAATGCCTTCTCCTTAGTTTACACATCATAAGCTGTGAATATGCAATGGCACTAATGACGAGAGACCTCTAACATGGTAGTGTGATGTTGTTTGCATCTTGCATATGATTTATTTCTTGTACTGCTTCACATTTGTTTAAACGCCATTTATGCCGAGACATTGTTAACTTGGCAGAGCGATATTTGTAGCATCTTTCATATGGTGTCTACCTTCCATTGCATTGCTTCTAATTTGGTGAAATGTCTTCTTCTTAGTTTACACATCATAGTTCTGGTTATCTCTTCCGTCTTGTTTTTCATACATATTACATCCTCCTATCATGTGGTTGTCTAACATCAAAGTTTTATTCATCTGCATCACGCATCAATTTGTTCTGAAGAACTAAATTTTATTCGTTTTTCTTGTCGGCTTGACTTAGCATGGCAAGAGAAAGAGGAAGAAACAGAGAATGGCAGGGAATGAGAAGCGGATGAATCATGCAGATTCTGCTGGTACTGATGGTGCAATAGAAGGTGAAAGTCCAGCGGAAAATTCTACAAACACGGCATCCCATGCTACACGAACTGCAAAAAAAGCCAAACAAAAACAAATAGCTGCCACCAAATAAGCAGAGACAGCCCTAGTTCTTGCAACACCTACCACAGTACTACCAGCTGCACGACATACTCGTGCGTCAACTGAGCTAGCAGCATGTTCCCAAGCTCCTTTGACACTTGACACTACTTCCCAAGCACTCTTGACACAAGACAAGTTGGCAATATCAGATGAACCTTGTGAGCTTCAACAGCAAGAAGGTAATTGCCGGAGTCAAGTTACAGTTGCATGCTTCTTTATATGTAGTCTCACAGTTTGATGTACACTAACACTTCCTATGTTTGTTGTTGGACTAGCACCTAGGCACAAGAGGAAACAAACATCAGGGATAATGCTCTATAGGTTAACTAAATCTAGAGGAGGAAGAATGGAGATCCGTTTTGAGCTAGGTTTAAAAAGGCCACGTGATACTACAGAGTCAGCCAAGTTAGTATCAGAGGCAGCGGTTGCCATTAGGTTTCATGTACGTATCCTCCCAACATGGATTCAGTACAGGAATGACAAAGATGAAACCCAGTTCAACACCTTCCTCGACCATTTATCTGTAAGTATGGTTATGTATGGAAACTAGTAATATCGTCTTGCTCTGTCCCATACTTTATAGGTTGCTGATAATGAGACTCCCATAATTTTCAACAGATGAGGTTCAAGTTGGATGGCCAAGATGATGCAACAAGACAAGCTTGCACCCATGTTTTCAAGTCTGCTCTGCGACAGTATTGGTATAACTTGAGGAAAACTCACTTTGAAGGCAAGGCTAACAGTGAACTTTCCCAAACATCTCCATTGGAAAATATATCGGATGAAGACTGGAGGGGCCTTGTTAAACATTGATCTGATCCGAAGTATCAGGTACATTATATATATATGTGATTAGATCACATGTTGAAGTCCTATTGATGCATGTGCCACACAAATCTATCTTCTTGTAGGTGAACTGTTCAAAGAACAAGGCCAACCGTACGAAAGTGAAATTCCAACAGACGACATGATCTCGTAGCTATATTGCACACTGCGAGGCTCTTGTAATTAGCTGCTGTTTCACTCTTTTCGCTGTACCATATTATTAGATCTATATTGACTTGTTCGAAATGCAGAGGAAAGCCCGCAAGGACCAAAAAGTACCTGAACCAAATGCTGTGGAAATCTTCAAGGACTGTCACACCAGCAAGAAGAAGGGCATGACTACACCAGTCAAAGCCGTTGTTGTAAGTCTTTAATACTCATGCCTTTTAACTACTACTTACTCTGACTTGTGCCTTGAACTGCATGGTTTGCAGCCAATGTCTATTACTCTTTTCAATTTTATACACAATTGTCTTAGCGTATCATTGCACCTTACAAGGTTTAAAAGGGAGGAGTGATGTTCCTTTGATCTTGACCCGTAATCTAGTTCCATGCTGGACTTGCCCACACAATGTTACAATTGCATGTTTGTCTGTTCTCAGTTGTTTTGTGATATGAATGATGTCATATTATGCTTACCATATTATAAACTTCGTCTCTTTATCCTTAGCCCTCAATACAATGTGAAGAAATAGACAATACATTAGCGATGGTACATGGTCATATGTTTGGAACCTGGTTTTATTATGTACTTTGCAATAAAATACAACTAATATTTTACATGGGTTCACCAGAATAAGTTCTGTATATAGACCAAAGCTATTTTGTTTGTTTTTGCTGCCTCCTTAATATCTTTTGTTCTGGTACTACTAATGTAAAACCTCAACTTTTCAGCGAGCTATGGAAAAAATGGTGGAACCGCCACCTTTTGAAGGTGGCGAGGCAACTATAACCGCAATGTCAGCTCTTGCTGCAGTGGGTCAGTACCTGTCCACTAACAATGCCAAAAGCACGTTCCTGCATAATACTGGGTTGGTTGTTAAGGCAATATCGTCCAAACTGCCTCATGATCAAGATATGCAAGCTCAAAGCAATGTTGTATCTGTGCTCTAGACACAAGTCCATTCCCTAACAGAGGCCCTTTGTGAAACAAGGAGAAACATTGCTCAATGTCGTCAAGATATGCATGGTTTTGAAACCAGACTATCAGACATTTGCTATGTTGTTCAGGAGCCTAGGGGAAATGAAGGCGAGGGTTATGGTGTTCCATCGGACAATACAGCATGAAAATGTAACAGTCAGGTCAAATGAACCGAGCTTCTGAACTTCTGGTGGTGCATTTATCTGCTAGACTGTTAAGTTTTATGCCAACCTTCCTTTTGTTATATAGTTGTAATTTGTTTTGGTGCGATACAAAATTTATTCTTAACGTGCCGCCACCGGCTGAAGAAAACATCAAGCCATTTTTGTATAGTGTAGGGTGTTCCCTACATTTGCACTGGTGGCGATCTTTGATGCTGAGTGGATGTAATCTGTGTAATCGCCTTAATAGCCTAGCGTTAGTTTGGGCCTTATTTATTTCCTAGTCTTTTTTTCCCTGGTTTGCTAGTGGCCGCAACTACCCATGGGCCATATACGGGCCATAGGATCCATGGGTCTCCTACGGGCCGTCGATAAATGGGCCTGTAATCGGCGGGCCTCAGGCCGTCGATAAATGGGCCTCGGGCCATCGGATAAATGGGTCTACATGGGCCGTAATCGGGCGTAATTGGTATCGGCCAAGCACGGTAACAAGCCGTTAACAGGACATAGGACTGCAAAAGCTTAATTCTGTCACATGCATAATGGGTCGTTAATGGGCCAGAATATAGGACGGGCTGGCCAGAAACGGGCCGACTCTTGCCATGGGCCGAATTTGGCCCATTAGGGTAACAGGCCAGTAATGGGCCGACTCTTGCCATGGGCCGAATTTGGCCCATTTGGGGAACATGCCAGTAATGGGCCGACTCTTGCCATGGGCCGAATTTGGCCCATTAGGGGAACATGCCAGTAACGGGCCGGAAGTAATCTAGGGCCGAAAAGGAGCCCAAGAACGTATGGGCCGTCAATAGGCCGAAAGCTAACACGGGCTGGAAACGACCCATGTAAATCACGGGCCGTTAACAGGTACAAAGAAAATTACTGTTCATTATGGGCTAGAGTCACCGTGGGATGTAAAGGGACGAAAGATACGAAGGCCTCATATGGGCCGAAAGACATCGTGGGCTATACATGGGCCGAAAGTGAAATGGGCTGGTGTTATATTCGACGGGCCACATGACGTTGTTGGGCCGATTTCCTTTAGTGTCTAACGGGCCGTAAAATGGGCTATTTGCAAAGAGACCGTTAACAGGCTTTTCATGGGCCAGCCCGTTAACTTTTGACCAAGTCAAACGGGCCGGCTTTGTAAGCTAAATGGGCCAGTGGTGGGCCGTGGCACATGTCGACATATCATAGGCGCCTATCTGACCCACTGACGAGCTGACACGTTTTTCGTCCGGCCAATAAGAATTTTACACATGGAAATTTCCCATTGGTCGGGGCTGTTAACGGGTTATCGGATCCAAAACTCGACCCGATAGCTTAACGGCGTCCCTTACGGTGGATGCCACGTGTCAGTCACCCTTGACGAAAGCACTTCTGTGACGCGCGATTTATCGTCATGGAAGTGGACACTTCCATGATGATAATTTTGTTAATGTCATGGAACACTTCTACGACATCACATGTATGACTATATTGATTCTGTCATAAATTTGTCATGGATGTACATGCATGACAAAAAACGCGACCTACTGTGACAAACACGTATCATCACGGAAGTGTATTTTTTTTGTAGTGTTGTGTGTTTGCTATATACACTATGTCTTATGTGAGATACTTGGATGATCATGTGTTTGATCAAATGCTACCCTTAATGTGTACTTGAATGATATTATCCTTCATATCTATTTATGATCATTCACTTTGCTTGGTGATGAGTGCATGTTTTCAATTATTATCATTTTGAGCGCTCCACCAAGATGTATGTGACATGGAAGAGTAACCCATGATCCTAACACATTGTGCATTTGCAGTCCAAAGCAAAATTTTAAATAATGCACAAATTTAGGGGGAGCTCTTGCTTGTTACATACTTCTCAAAGCGACGATGTATTTCAATCTTATTATCTCTTATCGAAGCTTTGATCTATATGTTGTCATCAATTACCAAAAAGGGGGAGATTGAAAGTGCAACTATCCCTGGGAGGTTTTGGTAATGGTTTACAACGTATAGCTCATTGAACTAATGCTATTTCAAGATAAATATTTCAGGAAAGTTCAATGATTGGCATGGCACGGATAAATATTGTGGACCCCTCAAAATGCTAAGGACAAAAGATTGGCTCAACCTTCAAAGTCCAAGACTCTACATTTTCCACTTTAGTGATCCAAGATCACATTGAGTCTATAGGAAAGCCAATACTATTAAAAGGGGATGAGGTGTTGCTTAATGGCTTGCTTGCTCAAAATGCTTAGTGATATGCTCCAAGGCCCTCAACCACTTTCTCATATCCACATATGTCCCAAACCTAAAGTCAAACTCGGCCCCACCAATTTGATCCATCCGGCGCCACCGAGTTCATTTGACATAGTCACTACCAGAAACCCTAGTCTTTTTGGTCTCTGTGGCACCCCAATCCGCATGGAGCAGGGGGCCTTCGCACGTCAGCCCAGGATAACACCTGCCGCATGACAGGTCCATGATACAACATTCCAGGTACAAGAATATTCATCAAATACATGTGTATATGATTACATCAGTGATGAATATAATCTTCTGGCATAGCCTTAAGGCTATTTACAAGGCAGCAAAAGTCTATTAAAATGGTGGCAGAAGTCTTGGCAGCATATAACTCTAGCTGGGCTCCACAACTCACATGACTGGCAAGATTACGGCCTAGCATGACGGAACAAGTGAACGACCTACAAAACTGGCATGACACGCCAGTTCAGTACATTGAATGTACTTGCAGGACAACCAAATACATAGCATCCAAACAAGCAGAAGACAGAGCAAGAACCAAGCGAATGCAACAACCTAGCTCATATGAGAAACTAAGCATGGCATAATATCAACCGAAGACATAAATCAACTAACATCATGGCATCCACTAGCATGGCAACAACATGGTATATCAAATTTATTTCTAACATGGCAACAACAAAACATAGCATATCATCTTAATCATATCCATCAAAGCATGGCATGGCATCATGAAACTATACTGAAAATAAACTACCAATCATATCCAATGCAGACTTAGCATGTTAACTGTAACCATCTCATGTTCTACCATGGTTCTTTAAATGCAACATAATACTCATGCAATGCCACCAAACTTGTGCACTGAGTCCCTTGGACTCTCTTACCAACGGTGATCACCTCATTTCCTGATCACCAACAGAGACAAACTGGTGATCCTTACGGCGATCAGAACCCGACCAATACCTGGCCCGTGATCCTTACGGCAATTACAACCCGACCAACAACTGGCCCGTGATCCTTACGGCAATCAAAACCCAACCACTACATGGCTCGCGATACTTATGGCGATCACAACCCGGCCAACAACTGGCCCGTGATCCTTACGGCGATCACAACCACATTAATCAACTTAATTATTTCAGGTTTATCCTCCATTTCGACTAAGACTCGATAGTGTACCCTACTACGAACTTATGCCCATGACCGAGGACGCGGCTATCGATAGATTAAATACACTCTGCAGAGGTAGGCACTGTACCCACAGTACGGAACCCATGTGTAAGTGCATCTAGTGCCACCCCTAGTTGGTTTTGGAGTATTGACGACAAACCTGGTTGAGGGACTAATGTGTTTGTGAGAATTGCAGGATAACACAGGTAGTAGTCCCTCATTGATTCGGTTTACCTATCGGAGATGACCCCTAAAAATGTGTGAAGACATTGAAGACAATGGTGGTCTATGAAGCTAATCACGTTGAAGACTATGACATGAGAAGACATGTATGAAGACTATGGAGCACGAAGACTTAGCTGTTTTGTTGTTTCTTTTCTTCGTTGTTGAGTCATAGGAACCACTGCACTATTAAGTGGGGTCCAAGTGAACAAAGTCAGAATGACTAAAGTGATACTCAACCAAATCCTATGTCTTCGAGCGAAGACAATGAGAGCAAATCTTATCTAGAGTTGGATAAGTGAGCTTTACTTGTAGCCCAAGTCAAGATGTTGCGTATGTTTGAAATCTTACCGTTGTGACACGTGTCAATTCCTTAGTGACCCAGGGTCATTTCGGACAAATCAGGTCGGTTGCCCGTGGCTATAAATAGCCCACCCCCTACACCATAAATTGGTGGCTGCTCAGAGTTAGATACGGCTTTTGTCGTTTGAGAGCAACCCACCTCCGAAGCCTTTGAGGGAGAGAATCCTTGCCAGGACAAAGCCCAAACCACCCAGAGCCCAAAGAGTGTTTGGCATCACTTAAGTCCTTCTGTCCGCGTGATCTGAAGACTTATTTCACTTGAGGACTGTGAATCCTCCAGCCGGTTAGGCGTCACGTTCTGAGCATCTAAGAGTCATTGTGGATTGCCGTTGAACGAAGTCTGTGAAGGTTCGGGAGTCTACCTTGAAGACTTACTAGAGTGATTGGGCGGGGACTGAGAGTCCTTAGCTTAAGGGGAATAAGGTGAAGACACAGTCTTCTGAGTTAAATCTCATATTCCCTAACCAGATGTATAGTTGTCACAACAACTGGAACTGGTCAAACAAACCCCTGTCCTTCTGAAGTCACTGGTTCTATCTCTCACTTCTCTTTATTTACCATTTGTCTTCGTGAAGTCATTGCCTGCTTGCAATTGTCTGTTTGAGTTCACTGCGTGACTACTTATCCTGATTGGCTTCGCACTATCTTCCTTTCTGATCCTTACTACCTAGCTGCTTATAGTCTTCGTGCTTTCACTTCATTGAATACTTGACTATGGCTTGTCTAGTGTAGTCTACCTTCCGCTACACTCGAATAGTGTTGTTTCTACTGTTTATCTTTGAAACTCTCATGTTTTGAAGACTTTCATAAAAATCGCCTATTCACCCCCCCTCTAGTCGATAACTAGCCCTTTCAATTGGTATCAGAGCAAGGTACTCCCTTGGTCTGTGTGATTCAGTTTAACCACCTGGAGTTTTAGATATGTCGACTACAGGGATAATCAAGGTCTCTGCTGTGTGCCCCATCTTTGATGGCACTGAATATCCCTACTGGAAGAATAGGATGCGCATGCATCTTGAAGCCATTGATGTCGATCTGTGGTATGTCGTCAAGAATGGCGTTCCCAAGACTGGTGAAGGTGTCACTCCCGCTGATGTGAAGAAGTTCATTCAACTGGACTCTGCCGCCAAGAACATCATCTATGGTCATCTGACCAAAGGGCAGTATGGCCGTGTGAGCGCTCTGGAAACGTCGAAGCTAGTCTGGGACTGGCTCTCCAAGGTCAATGAAGGCGTCTCAACACAATGTGATCAACGAATCAGTACTCTTCGCAACCTCTTCAACCGCTTCAAAAGGCACGACAATGAGAATGTCCAGCTCACGTTTGATCGCCTCACTGATATCACCAATGAGCTCCGTGCACTGAAGACACTGCTGAGATCACTTGACAGCTCATTTGACACCTTAGCCCTGATGATACAAGAACAGCCTGATTTCAAGACACTCGATCCGTCTGACATACTCGAGAGGCTCAACACACATGAGTACCAGCTATCTGAGAAACGAGATATCTATGGCCCCAACTATGGCCGAACTCGCGCCTTGAAGGCAAAGGTTGCCGCTTCCTCATCTGGGGAAGAATCTGACTGCAATTCTGATGATCCTGAAGACATTGGAAAGGAGCTTGCTATGCTTGTGAAGAAGTTTCAAAGATTCACTAAGAAGAAAAGCTTCAGAAAGTCTTCACGATCCGACTCAAGGGACGATGAAGCTTCCACCTATGACAACAAGAAAAGAACCTGTCACAAGTGCAAGAAACCTGGCCACTACATCTCTGAATGTCCACAGTGGGACAATGAGAAGAAGAAAAAGAAGAGCAAGGAATATGATTCTAATGACAAGAAGAAGAAGAAATCCTCAAAGTCTTCTTCCAAATCTTCCTCTAAGTTTTCATCACACAAGAAGAGCTCATCAGGCAAGGCACGTGCTTTTGTTGGCAAGGAAATGGATATAGAGGAGGAGTCTGCTTTTGAGGAGGCAGTGGTGGAGTCTGAGGAGGAGTCTAACTCTAGTGTGCAAGTCTGGCTCTAGCTATAGCCTATGTCGCCAAGTCCATCTTCAACACTGAAGACAATGACTCTGTCACCAACACTAATGACGAGAACGACTCGACTCCCACCTACTGCTTCATGGCACGTGGTGCCAAGGTAAACTCTCGGGATGCTTACTTTCAAACATCAAGTGAAGATGACTATGATGGTGAATCCAAACCTAGCTACAAAAATCTTGCTAAAATTGCAACTGAACAACAGAATGCCATGGAACATATTCAAAAACTGTTAGACAAAAGCGATGACCTGTTGGACGCGGAAATGACTAAGACTCAGTCCTTAATTAAAGACATAAAATATCTTCATATTAAGTACCAGGAACTTGAAGGTCGTCATGAAACGCTCTCAACATCTCATGAAAAGCTCTGCTATGATTATCTTCAAAGGAAGCAGGAACTGGAGAAATTGAGATCGGATCATGAAGATCGTCAAAAAGAGAACGAGTCACTTCGCGCTCAATAGATCAGTCCCGCTCAGGAAGGATTTGAACCACCATGTCTAAAATGCATTGAGCGTAATGCTGCCTCTGTTACTGAATGTTCCACTGCTACTCCTGTTGCAATATATTCAACTGCTGATGTGGTAACTAACCCCTCTGTTGAGGATACCACTATTATTGCTGATGAGAATGACAGGTTGAAAACACTGCTTGAGACAGGGATGTACAAAAGCCTCAAAGGGCATCAGACATTATGTGATGTCCTCAAAAAGCAGATTCTGAACCGTAACCCTAGAAAATAGGGTGTAGGGTTCGAGAGAAAAATGAATGTTGATGGGTCATACTGGAAACCTGAGCAATACCCCAAAACCACCTGGGTTGCTGCAAAGGAACCTCCAGTAGATCCATCCACCTTATCTGGCTTCACTTGTGCTAGCCCAATTGTCATTGATGAATCCTTTGATGCAAACTATAAATTGTTTAAGAATCAGAATGGAGAAGTGTTTGCCAGGTATATTGGTACTAACTGCAGGAATGGGTCACCTATGAAGAAGATATGGGTACCCAAGAGTTGCCTTGAGAATCTTCCTGTGAATGTCATCATGACACCACTTGTGAAGAAGACAAACCCCCTACCAAAGGCGTCATATGTTCCAAAAGCTTCATACATACCAAGGACTCATCTGAGTCACCCTAACGTCAATGTTATGCAGGAAAACCATACTCAGACCCATCAATATGAGCGTGTTTCATTAAACCGCTATGTTCATAGAACCAAGAACTTTTCTGCTTATTCACATGAGTATTATTCACCCCCTGCAAGGATATTTACTAGGGCTCCGAAGCCAAAATTCTCAGACGCTGCACTTAGACTCATTGCTTCTAAGCCACCCCTGAAGATGTGGGTGGTTAAGAAAACTTAACTCTCTTTCGCAGGGAAAGGTCTCCAGCCAGAAATCAAAGGCATCCAAAGCTAATGCTGATGACCTTAAAACTCTTGTTGGGTGCAAAATAAAATGCCCAAATGGTCTTACTATGTATTTCACTCCAGATTTTCTTGATACTCATCCTGTCTATCCTAACCAAGACCTGAATTTCCATGTTCCACTTGTTCGTCAAATGTTTCTGCTTCACAACTCGCTTGGTGAAGCCTATCCCCCAAACTGCATTGTAGGCTACGACACCTTGTGCTTCAGAATGGATTATGGACAGTGGATGCACTAATCACATGACTGGCGATCGAAGTCTTCTGATGGATTCAACGCTGCGTCCATCAGACAAGAGCCACATCACATTTGCTGACACTGGTAAAAGCAAGGTATTTGGTCTAGGTAGAGTTGCAATATCAAGGGATCAACACATGGATAAAGTGATGCTTGTTGAATCCCTTGATTTCAACTTAATGTCTATCTCAATGCTTTGTGACTTAAACATGATTGTGCTATTTGGAAAATATCGCTGCCTTGTACTGATGGAATCTGACAAGTCTCTACTCTTTGAAGGATATCGAAAAGATGATCTGTATATGGTAGATTTCTCAGCAGGTCCACAGATGGCCGTATGTCTTCTAGCAAAAGCTTCAGAATGCTGGCTTTAGCATCAAAGGCTAGGGCATGCTGGCATGAGGAACGTGCACACTCTCGCAAAGAAGAAGCATGTTGTGGGCATCGAAGGCGTCAAGTTCAAGAAGGATCATTTGTGTGGCGCCTGTGAAGCCGGAAAGATGACAAGAGCCAAGCATCCCTCGAAGAAAAGCATGACCACGTCTCAACCCTTCGAGCTGCTGCACATGGACTTATTTGGCCCTGCTCACTATTCCACTCTCAGTGCTACTGCTTCCCTCTATGGCTTCGTCATTGTTGATGATTACTCTCGATACACTTGGGTGCATATAATCCTCTACAGGACTGAAGTGTAGGATGTCTTCAGACGCTTTGCCAACCATGCCATGATGAACTACGGTGTCAAGATCAAGCACATCAGAAGCGACAACAGCACTGAGTTCAAGAACACCGGCCTCGACCTCTACCTGGTACCATGGGTATCACTCATGAGTTCTCTGCTCCTTACACACCTCAGCAGAATGGCATCGCGGAGCGCAAGAACAGAAATCTTATTGAGATGGCACGAACGATGCTTGATGAGTACAAGATTCCACGAAAGTTCTGGCCTGAAGCCATTGACACTGCATGCCACGTCATCAACCGTGTTTATCTTGACAAGCTTCTGAAGAAAACCTCCTATGAGCTCCTAACTAGTAAGAATCCAAACGTAAGTTACCTCGGAGTATTTGGTGCTAAGTGCTGGATCAAGGATCCACATCACACATCCAAATTTGCACTGAAAGCACATGAAGGTTTTATGCTTGGTTACGGAAAGGATTCGCACTCCTACAGAGTCTTCAACCTCTTTCACTATAAAGTGGTTGAAACTGTGGATGTGCGGTTCGATGAGACTAACGGCTCGCAAAGAGAGCACCTACCAAATGTGCTAGATGAGTTATCCCCTAGCGAGTCAATCAAGCAAATGGGAACTGGCGAAATCATACCCTCTGAGAATCAGACTGAAGAAGAACTGATCATTTCTGCTTCCACTCAACCTGAAAACAATGCTCAACCTGAAGATAATCCTCCAAATGATGACACTGATCAGAATGAACAAAACCTTCGTCCTACTCATCCTCGTGTTGCAAATGAAGTACAGATTGAGAAGATGATCAATAGCCTCAATGCACCTGGTCCACTCACTCGTTCAAGAGCCACACAAAGAGCAACACAACTCACCAATTTCTATGGACACTTTGCATTCGTCTCAATCTCAGAACCCAAGAAAGTCATTGAAGCCTTCATGGAACCTGAATGGATTCAAGTAATGCAAGAAGAGCTTCAATAGTTTGAATTGAACAATGTGTGGGAACTGGTCAAGCGTCCTGATCCTCGGAAGCACAATATCATTGGCACCAATGGATCTATCACAACAAGCAAGATGAACATGGTCAAGTGGTCAGAACCAAAGCTCTTCTAGTTGCTCAAGGCTACACCCAAGTGGAAGGGATTGACTTTGATGAAACTTTTGCTCCTGTGGCAAGGCTTGAAGCCATTCGCATACTGCTTGCCTATGCAAATCATCACAACATTCTCCTGTATCAAATGGATGTGAAGAGTGCTTTTCTTAATGGACAGATAGAAGAAGAAGTATATGTTGCACAACCTCCTGGCTTTGAAGATCCAAAACATCCTGATATGGTGTACAAGCTCAACAAGGCACTGTATGGCCTCAAACAAGCCCCTCATGCTTGGTATGATATGCTCAAAGACTTCCTAAAGAGCAAAGGCTTCAAACCTGGTTCACTAGATCCTACTCTCTCCACGAAGACATATGACGGTGAACTATTTGTATGCCAAATCTATGTGGATGACACTATATTTGGCTGGACCAACAAGAAATACAGTGATGAGTTTGGTCACATGATGCAAGAGCAATATCAGATGTCCATGATGGGTGAACTGAAGTTCTTTCTGGGTCTCCAAATCCGTCAGCAACGCAACGACATCTTCATCTCTCAAGAAAAATATCTCAAAGATTGCCTGAAGAAGTTTGGAATGCAAGACTGCAAAGGATACATGACGCCAATGCCAACCAAAAGTCATGTGGGTCCCGACGACAATGGTAAAGAATTTGACCAAAAGGTATACCGCTCCATGATTGGTTGTTTGCTTTATTTATGTGCATCTAGGCCGGATATAATGCTTAGTGTCTGCATGTGTGCCCGATTCCAAGCGGCACTAAAGGAATCGCATCACTTAGTTGTGAAGCAAATTCTTCGATATTTGGCTTACACCACAACACTAGGATTATGGTATCCAAAGGGCTCAGAGTTTGATCTAGTTGGATTCTCAGATGCTGATTATGCTGGTGACAAGGTTGATCACAAGTCCACATCAGGCACATGTCACTTTCTGGGACAATCACTTGTCTGTTGGTCTTCTAAGAAGCAGAACTGTGTATCTCTCTCCACTGCTGAATCCAAAAACATTGCTGCTGGATCTTGCTGTGCTCAGCTTCTATGGATGAAGCAAACTCTCAAGGACTATGGTATACACCTGAAGAATGTGCCCCTCTACTGCGACAATGAGAGTGCCATCAAGATTGCCAACAATCCAGTTCAGCACTCGAAGACAAAGCACATTGAGATTCGTCATCACTTCCTCAGAGATCATGTTATGAAGGAAGATATTGATATCATTCACGTCAACACTAAAGAACAATTGGCAGATATCTTCACAAAGCCCTTGGATGAGAAAAGGTTTGCCAAGTTGCGGTGTGCACTAAATATCTTTGAATCCTTAAATGTCCTATGAATGGGACACACATCCTAACACTTATGCATTATTTATGACTTAGATGTGCAACACACGAAGTAACGTATATCTTCAATCAATAAAGACATACACTCTGTAACGCCCCGGATTCGATGCGCCAGGTGTCCGCCAGTTATTCGCCGTTGTTGCCATGTCATTTGCTTGCATGTTGCACTTTGCCATGTCATCATATGAATTTCATATCATGTCGTCATGTGCATCGCATTTGCATACGGGTTCGTCTCAGGCATCCGGGCCCTTTCCCTGTTGTCCGTTTTGCAATCCGGCACTCCTATGTCCTCCGGCGTCCCCCTCTTGTCTCTTTTCGTGAGCGGGTGCTAAACGTTCTTGGAATGGACCGAGGCTTGCCAAGTGGCCTTGGTATAGCACCGGTAGACCGCCTGTCAAGTTTCGTGCCATTTGGAGGTCGTTTGATAGTCCAACGGTTAACCGAGTAACCGTAAAAGCCTCTTTCGTGTGCAGCCCAACACCCCCTCCAAAGTGGCACAAAACCCACCTAACTCCCCTCCATGCTCTCGGTCGTTCGATCACGATCGTGTGGGCAAAAACCGCTTCTCATTTGGACTCTCCTAGATCCCAGAATCTATAAATATGCCCCTCCCCCAGAAATTCGCGGATGAATTCGCCCCCCGAAACCCTAGCTTTTCCCCTCTCCGCCGCCGGACACGTCCGCCCCCGGCCGGACACGTCCGTGCCGCCGCGCCCGGCGAATCCCGACGCGCCACGTCGCCCCGCCG
>NC_041385.1:460854216-460874731 GCF_002162155.2 Triticum dicoccoides | reverse complement strand
CCCCCGGCCGGAGCCGCGCCGCCCTGCCGCCCGTCTCCCGCGCCCCGCCTCACCTCCTGCCGGCCTCGTCGCCGCGGACCGCCGTCTCCGCCGCGCTGGCGCCCGGAGCTCGCCATCCCCACCGCCCCGCTCGCCGCCGACCTCCGTCGCCACCGCACCGCGTCGCCGGCCGCCTCTTCGCCGTCGTCGCCTCGGCTCCGCCTCGCCGCTCCGCCGGATCTCCACCGCACCATCACCGCCGTCCATCGCCCCGCCCCTCTCGCCGGCGACCCGCCCCTCCGCCGGATCTCCACCGCGCCCTCGCTGGAGTTCGCCCTTGCCGGAGCTCTGGCCGGATCCGACGGAGTTGATCAGATCCACCACTCCCTCCATCCAAACGCGTCCCCACGCCCGGATCCCTCCGTCCCGGGATCTCCTCGTCCCGGGTTGACTTTTCGCGAGGGTAAAATCCACCAAGTCCCTGATATTTTGTTATTTTCATGCTCTGTTAATCGCATCATAACGTGTTGCATACTGCTCCGTTTTGTGCGTGTAATATATGTTCCTTGTGAGATGTTCTTCATTTCATTCCATTGCACCATGTTCATTTGAGTTCATCTTGATGCCTGAATCATTGTTGCCAGAGTGCTATATGATGTTAACCTCCTGAAACTGTTATAACTTGATGATTTGTCATTTTTGTTGCATTTGATGTGTGCATTTTATGAGCTTGAGCCCTACATGTGTTTTGAACTATGTCATGCCATATTCACAGTGGTGCCATCCATGTATATTTGTGGGTCTTGTAGTGAGTGCATCGAGCTTGTTAAGTAGGGTACATGTTGTTGCTGTTTTGCTAGGCTGAATCTGTTATTTTGTGATGCTATGTAAACCTGCTGCTACAAGTCATTTTATGCATAATCTGGAGATGTTCACTAAGGATGTTTTGTTATACATGTCATGCGCTATCCATTCTTGCCCCTGGTTGCATTTATAGCCTGCTGTATCTTGTAGTTATCTTGCTCCAAACATGCTAAATAATGTTGCTGTCAGCCTGTTAACATTAAGTTCAATGTTGCCATGATTGTTGTTAGTGATCCAAGCATGCTATGAACTTTCTCTTGCCATGTTTAGCTTCATAAACATGTATTCTTACTGTTGGTTGCCTTGCCATGCCATGTATTGCTCTGTGGTGAGTGGTTCAAGCTCACCAACATGCTTACTTATTGTTGTTCCTGCCATGTATGAATTTGTCATATAACTTGCTATGTTTACATGGGTGCGATCATATCTTCTGATCCTTTTTGGCTCATGGTCAGTAAGGGACTTTTGTTATATGCAATTATTAGATTCATTCCATGCCATTGTTTGCCATGATAAGTTCCTGTAACATGTTGTTTGATAGCTCTAAACATTGCAATCTGGTGTTATTTCTGCAAAGTCTGAAACTGTTAATATATGCAATCTTGCCATGTGTGATTGAGCATATTCTAGTAGTTTCTGGAGATAGCTCAGTGTTCATGTTTTGTCATGCTTTACCTGTACTTCATGCCCATACATTTTGTTCTTACGTTGGGATGCTGTAGCATATTGTTTTGATGCTTGCTAGATGCCTAGTTGCTGTTTTGGACAGCTTGTCCTTTAAACTTGTATAGAGTGTATGTGTTGCACCGTTGCTCCGTTTTGAGTGTGCTCTATATGAAACTTGCTTGATTTTGCATGTAGTTTCATATTATCATGTTGCATCCTTGTTTCGAGGTGTTTGCTTGATGTTTGTATGCATTTTGCATCAATGCCATGTTTAACTTGTTTTGCTCATATCTTCTAGGCCGTAGCTCCAAATCTAATGAACTTTATATGTAACTTGACTAGAATCTCGTGTAGATCATCTTGGTGCATCTTAACTTGCTGTTTAACAACTTGAACATAATGTTTATTCAGATCTGGACCAATTTCTAAATTTGCATATGAGGACTTACCGGAATTGTTATAGGTTGTTTCCGGCCTCATTTAAACTTGCCTTGATGTGTTGTTCTTGTTTGCATCATCTCTTGCCATGAGTAGCCTCATGTAGCTTTGTCATGCATCATGCTTGTTGTGCATCATGTCTTGTTTATGTGTGGTGTGTTTACTATGTTGTGTGCTTCTCGATAGTTCCCGTTTCGTTGCGATCGTGAGGATTCGTTCGTCTCCGCTTGGTTCATCTTCGTGGCTTCATCTTCTTCATGGACTCGTTCTTCTTCCTAGCGGGATTTCAGGCAAGATGACCGCTACCCTGGATCTCACTACTATCATTGCTATGCTAGTTTGCTTCGTTCTATCGCTATGCTGCGTTACCTATCATTTGCTCTTCAAGCCTCCCAAATTGCCATGAACCTCTAACCTTTGACACCCTTCCTAGCAAACCGTTGTTTGGCTATGTTACCGCTTTGCTCAGCCCCTCTTATAGCGTTGTTAGTTGCAGGTGAAGTTGAATATTGCTCCATGGTGGACAGGGTTATGTTGGGATATCACAATATCTCTTATTTTATTAATGCATCTATATACTTGGTAAAGGGAGGAAGGCTCGGCCTTATGCCTGGTGTTTTGTTCCACTCTTGCCGCCCTAGTTTCCGTCATACCGGTATTATGTTCCCGGATTTTGCATTCCTTACGCGGTCGGGTGATTTGTGGGACCCCCTTGACAGTTCGCTTTGAATAAAAACTCCTCCAGCAAGGCCCAACCTTGGTTTTACCATTTGCTTCACCACCACCTACTTTTCCCTTGGGAGTCGCTCTCTCGAGGGTCATCTTTATTTTAGCCCCCCCGGACCAATGCTTGTCTAAGTGTTGGTCCAAACCGAGCGATGTCCGGCGCCCCCTGGGCAACCAGGGTCTATGCCAACCCGACGTATGGCTCATCCGGTGTGCCCTGAGAACGAGATATATGCAGCTCCTATCGGGATTTGTCGGCACAGTGGGCGGTCTTGCTGGTCTTGTTTTACCATTGTCGAAATGTCTTGTAAACCGGGATTCCGAGACTGATCGGGTCTTCCTGGGAGAAGGTATATCCTTCGTTGATCGTGAGAGCTTATCATGGGCTAAGTTGGGACACCCCTGCAGGGTTTAAACTTTTGAGAGGCATGCCCGTGGTTATGTGGCAGATGGGAATTTGTTAATGTCCGGTTGTAGATAACTTGACACCAGATCCGTATTAAAACGCATCAACCGCGTGTGTAGCCGTGATGGTCTCTTTTCGGCGGAGTCCTGGAAGTGAACATGGTTTCTGTGTTATGATTGACGTAAGTAGGAGTTCAGGATCACCTCTTGATCATTACTAGTTGACGACCATTCCGCTTGTTCTCTTCTCGCTCTTATTTGCGTATGTTAGCCACCATACATGCTTAGTCGCCGCTGCAACCTCACCACTTTACCCCTTCCTTACCCATTAAGCTTTATTAGTCTTGATACCCATGGTAATGGGATTGCTGAGTCCTCGTGGCTCATAGATTACTACAACAACAGTTGCAGGTACAGGTTATGCGATGATCTTGATGCGAGAGCGATGTTTGCTTGTTTTGGAGTTCTTCTTCTGCTTCCTCTTTGATCAGGGGATAGGTTCCAGGTCGGCAGCCTGGGCTAGCAGGGTGGATGTTGTTTGAGCTTCTGTTTGTGTTTCATCCATAGTCGGATGTTGCTCTTATGTATTGTGATGTTGTATTCTTGTGGCATTGTATGCCTTTTGTATGTATCCCCATCTATTATGTAATGTTGATGTAATGATATCCACCTTGCAAAAGCGTTTCAATATGCGGGTCTATCCTTGGTGGGACCTTCGAGTTCCTTTTGGATAGGGTCGCATATTGGGCGTGACAAGTTGGTATCAGAGCCTCGACCGACCCTAGGAGCCCCCTTGATTGGTCGTGTAGTTTGGCCGTTCTTGAGTCTAGAAGAAAACTGTTTTCTGAGTCTATTATATCGGAGAGTAGGAATTCTTTTTACTCCTCAGCCCCTTTGTCGCTCTGGTGAGGAATCTTGACATAGGTGTTTTGAATTACTCCTCTTCCCGTTCAAATTTTTCTTTAGGATCACGTGGTTAGTTTCGTGAGTTGTCCATCCTCTTTTGTCCGGTGCATCTCTCATCAAGTTGACTCGAACCTCTTTGTCTTCCGCGAGATCAATCTCAGTTCTTCCTTCGACGTCGTCGTTGTTTCTCTGTCCGAAGTTGTCCTTGTTTTTCCCACCCACCCACCCCTTTTCTTCTCGGAACCGAAGTCTGTAATCGAGTATCCATCCTACTCTTGCGAAGTATTTGCTTTCTTTCCCCAATTATTTCAAAGGGTGTTTTCTCTTCAAGATATTCGTCGGTTTCCCCTTCCAAGTTGTCTTTGTTTTCTCGCCCTCCCACCCCTTTTCTTCCCGGAGTCTGAGCATCTATTCGAGAAGCTATTTCATTCGTGTGGAGCCTCTTCAGACTTCCCCTCAATTATTTCAACCGGTGAATTCTCATCTTGTTCGTCATTCTTCATCTCTTTTTCTTCTCCGGTGCACTCAATCCAAGTTTTTCGGGTTGATCATATTCTTTTCCTTGGATCAAGTGTGCTCCTTACTCGTTCGCCTCTCGCCACTTTATCCTTCCGGAGTGTCCAAGTCATCTCATAAGATTCTGTTTGCATTCAATTAAGTCGAGGTTGTCACCTCATTCGAATATTTCAATTGTTCCGGTGCATCATCTATCTATTCTGTCAGGACCCCGACTCGATGCCACATCGATCTAGCATGTAACACCTCATATCGCTTTGCGGCCTCACGCACGGTATCCCCACGGGTGTCGCCTTACCTTTGCCCGGGACCGTTTGCGCATTTTGGCACACGTATATGATGGTGTCGCTAGCATCCATATGATAAAGAGCCCGGGCTGACATGGCTAGTCGTAAACCCAAAGTGGCACTAACTTACAGGGACAGGCATTCATGACCCAGCATCGAACGTGTCGGTCATCAGCGAGTGAATCCAGGCTGTAGCACTGGGCTAACAGGACTCCGGTGAACCGGGCTATAGCGGGCTAGCAGGACTCCGGTATTCATCGCGTGACATTTCCCCGAAGGGACAGACACAGGATCGAAGAAGGACACATGCCGGCCTGCCTAAGTGTTCCGGAGCAGTAGCAAGCTACCAGGGCTCAGTGGAAGCACTAGGAGACATTTCCCGGTAAGAGAGGCTACTAAGAATAAACAACTAGATAGTCAGATCCCACACATAGCAATACACATTACACATACGCATAACATGCAAGTATGTGATGTACAACATGGCATCACAGCATAACTCAACAACTCATATAGATAAAGGCTCAGAAGAGCCGTCATAGCAATTATTGCAAACAGGGGTCACAAGACCCATCATACAGAGCATACAAGCAACAAGCGGAAGCATTACATGTCTGGGTACAGACATCTACAAATGAAAAAGGCTGAAGAGCCTGACTATCTACAACATCCGATCAAGATCGTAGCTGAGGTACTAGCTACTAGTCGAAGTCCACAAGAACACTAGTAAGACCGAAGTCTCCGCTGCAAAAACATAAATAAAGCAACATGAGTACAAAGGTACTCAGCAAGACTTACATCAGATCCTATCATACATGCACTTGTATCAAGAGGGTAACGTGGGGTTTAGTTGCAGCAAGCCAGCTTTGACTCTGTGGCTATCCTGTTCTACGACTACCAGAAACTCTGGAGGTGAAACAACGTACACGAGTCCACTAATCACCATACAATACACTACTATGGATTCATCCCCGTCTCCCTACGAGAAGGCCATCCATAGCACTCACACTTGTCTTGAGCATTTTAGAATATCCACTTCAAGTTGTCTATGTACCATGTAAGCATCCAAGAAGTCCATAACCGCGGACCCGGCTATTCGAATAGATCATGTTAACCCTGCAGGGGTGTACTTCTTCACACACGCTCTCGCCACTTACCGCCATGTACACGTCATGTATCTCGGCAACCTTCAAGCGGAAGCCTGGCGAGGGTGTCGGCCACGACCTGACTAACCACACAAGACTCTAGTCCAGGTTTATCGCCTATTCGGGTTCCATCCGCAAGGAGATCCGGCCGGGGTGTCGCTCACGGCCCCAAATGATGTGAGCAGGGTTCCCAAGCCCACCATCCGGGTGCCACTTGGTACACCGTGCCACGTGTGCCTGGTCTGTCCCAAGCCCACCCTGCCGGGTGCCACTTGGTAGAAAAATAGCACTACCTACAAACACCAGAAACTAGTTGCGACTCCTGGACAGAGATCAAGTTGGCTAATAAGTCGAGAGGGGCACTTAAGCATTCCAATGTGTGGTAGTATCGAGTCATTGGACAACATACATAGAACTCAGTGCTTAAGGACGGTTCCAGTGAGACAACCCACCATGTACTCCTACATGGCCTCTCACCGCTACCTTTACCAAATCGTGTTCACACACACTTCACTCTCAGCATCAGAACATATCGTAACACTCCAATTCATTCCCAATGAACCAGACCTGACACAACTCTAAGCAATAGCAGGCATAGCATGGTAGGAACACAACAATGGCTTCAATCAACTCCTACACATGCTAGTGGGTTTCAACTATTTACTGTGGCAATGACAGGTCATGCAGAGGAATGGGTTCAACTACCGCAGCACAAAGTAGCAGATGAACTGTTGTTGTCCTAATGCAATAACTGAGAGCAGGAGCGAGAGAGTAGGGTTTTATCGAAATGAACAAGGGGGTTTGCTTGCCTGGTAAATCAACAAGGGAGGCACTGCTTCACAGACAGGTACTCTGGAACGTCTCCAGAGCAGGACCTATCGAGAAGGAACGGTGCCGGCAATCAATACACAATCATATGCAACAATATGATGCATGAACATGGCATGTAGATGTGATGTTGTTTGAGCTAATGCAACTAGTAAACATTTGGTTTGAAGTCCATCTGAACAAAAGGTTCAAATGCATCTCTAAATTAGGTCTCTTATATATGCCATAATGTGTTTTCCCATATTCAGCATGTATAAGTTGGTTTTTCATGCATGAAAATAGTACACATGGAAAGGTTGCATTTTTCTGATAATTTTTCATATATAAATTATTTTAATCTGAGCTACGGTTGAATTGTTATGAATTTTTGAAGTTTAAAACAATTTCTGGAATTTTCTAATTAAATTTAATTCCAGAAATCATATTATAGCGCCAGCATGACGTCAGCACGACGTCAGCGGTCAACTGGGCTGGTCCGGGTCAAACCTGACGTGTGGGACCCACACGTCAGTGACAGGGGGGTTAACAGGGGTTAATTTAGTTTAATTAAAAGGTTAGGGGGCACCGGGGCCCACTGTCAGTGTCAGGGGGGGGGGTTAGTTAACGGTGATTAGCACTAAGCTAATCATCTGACGACGGGGCCCACTGTCATTGAGCCAGGGAAGGTCAAACCCCCTGGTCAACCGGGGCTAAAACGCCGGCGTTTAGCCGCCGGCGGCAACAAACGCGGCGGAGGGGCTCGGGATCGCCGTTCCGGCGACCATTCGGGCGGCGGAGACCACCCACGCGAAGCCCAGGCTCGCGCGCAACTAGTGGTTCATGCGGGAGGCTGTGGGGGCGGCGGAGCTCGCCGGAGCGAAGCTCGGGGCGGCGGCCGGAGTTCGGGCGCGAGCGGAATCGGGCTGCGGGGCACGGGGAGGCCACCTGAGGGGCTCGGCGGCACCCTCGTGGCACCAGGAGCGCGAAGGGATGCTTGGTTTGGGCGGAGACGGGCCGAGACGGCGACGGCGACATGGACGGCGGCGAGAGGCTTCGGCCGTGGTGGGGAACGGTGCTACGGCGCGCGGGCAGTTAAACGGGGAGGGGGAAGCGGTGGCGGAGCTCACCGCGGTTGCAGCGACGGTCGAAGTGGGCTCGGGGACGCACTGAAGCGGCCGGAGCGTTGATGGGGACCCACGGCGGCCGGCGATGGAAAAGACGACGGCGGCGGCTCCACGGGGCGTCCGGAGGGGCACGGCTTGACGGGGAGCTTCAGCGCGAGGGGGCGGAGCTCCTGCGCGTGTCGGGGAGGCGAGGGGAGACCGGTGGCCACGGCAACGGCGAGCGGCGGTAGCGATGGCGCTCGGGTGTGCGAGGGGGAGAGAGAACCAGGGGAGGGGGAGGAATGAGAGAGTGGGAGAGAGGTGCGGGGCGGCGCGTGGCGTCGTCCGGTCCATCCAGAGCGACGAGGGGAGGACAGGCAGGCAGGGAGGGAGGAGGCGTGGCGCGGTGGCGCGCGCGCGCCGGGCACGCTCCGTTCCCCTGTCGGGGAGGAAGACGACAGAGGGGGGCTAGGTAGGCTGGGTCGCCTGCTGGCTGGGCCGGCCTGCTGCGGCTGGGCTGCACAGGGGAAGCCCCAGGTAAGCCCCTCCTTCTTTTATTTCTGTTTTCTATTTTTTTCTGACATTTGTTTTGATTTAATAAAATACTAAATCAATTTATTACCTTATGCCAATTTTTGCAGGAGCTAGATATATTATTCCAGAGCTCTTTTATAAATGGCATAATTTTTGGACCATATTTCATATATATAGAAATATATTTCCAATGCAAATGTTTATGAATTAATCCAAATGGCCAAGATAAATATCCATGAGCTCCTAAAAATATTGTTTTGATTTTTATCTCTGTCCAATATTTTCAGAGGGCAACATGAGCATTTTCTTGGACCCTTTTGGAGAAATTTTTATTTGGGTCATTTTCAAAAAATGATTCTGAGGGTTCCACCAATCCTCATTTCAAATTTAAATGAAATTTAAATATGATGCACAATTGGCTAGCTAGTCTAAGTCATACCAGACTAGGGATGTGACAACTCGCCCCCACTTGACAGAATCTCGTCTCAAGATTCAGGGGTCGACGGAAAGAAAGTGGGGTACTCCAGTCGAAGACGATCTTCTCGCTCCCAAGTAGCTTCTCTCTCGGAATGATGAGACCATTGAACTTTGAGAAACTTGATGTTCTGACGTCGAGTGACACGCTCTGCTTGATCAAGAATGCGAACTGGGTACTCTCCGTATGTGAGGTTATCTTGGAGATCAAGCGTTTCATGGTCCACTCCGCGGATGGGATCCGAGAAGCAACGCCTGAGTTGAGATACGTGGAACACATCATGAACTCGAGAAAGATGTGGGGGTAGTTCCAATTGGTAGGCAACCTCTCCTCGTTTAGCGAGAATGCGAAAAGGACCAATGTAACGAGGAGCCAACTTGCCCTTGATACCGAAACGATGGGTACCCTTCAAAGGAGTAACCCGAAGGTAAGCTTGGTCGCCAATCTCATAGGTCATATCCTTATGATGACGATCGTACTGGCTCTTCTGACGAGACTGGGCTGTTTTCAAATTCTCACGAATGATGCGAACTTGCTCTTCTGCCTCCTGGATCATGTCCGGTCCAAAGAATTGTCTTTCACCGGTTTCTGACCAGTTCAAAGGTGTTCGACATCTTCGTCCATAGAGAACCTCAAAAGGAGCTTTCTTGAGGCTGGATTGGTAGCTATTGTTATAAGCAAACTCGGCGAAAGGAAGACATTTCTCCCAATCCATACCGAATGAGATAACGCAAGCTCTAAGCATGTCTTCGAGAATTTGGTTGACCCGTTCCACCTGACCACTCGACTGAGGGTGGAAGGCGGTACTGAAGGAAAGATGGGTTCCCATGGCAGTTTGGAAACTCTCCCAGAAATGAGAAGTGAAAAGGCTGCCACAGTCTGAATTGATCTCTAGTGGAACACCATGGAGTGACACTATTCGAGAAATATATAAGTCAGCAAGCTGACTAGCAGTGATATTTTCCCGAACAGGGAGGAAGTGAGCCACTTTGGAAAGACGATCAACGACTACGAAGATAGCGTTATTCCCTCTCTTGGTCCTGGGAAAGCCGGTGATGAAGTCCATACCAACTTTATCCCATTTCCATTCAGGAATAGCTAAAGGCTGAAGGGTGCCAGCAGGTCTCTGATGCTCTGCCTTAACGCGATGACAAACGTCACATTTAGCAATGAACTCCGCGATTTCTCTCTTCATCCTAGTCCACCAGAACCTCTGGCGTAGGTCCTGATACATCTTAGTACTACCGGGATGAATCGTGAGAGGGGATTCATGCACCTCCTTAAGAATCAATTGTCGCAGATGTTGATTCTTGGGAACCACCAAGCGATTCTCAAAGAAAACAACACCACGATCATCCATAGAGAAACATCCACCAACTCCCTTCTTAATGTTTCTCTTAATGCGAATAACCCCCCTATCAAACTTTTGGTCAGAGATGATCTGATCCTCAAGGGTAGGTTTCGCCACCAAGGTAGAAAGGAATCCGCGAGGAGCAATGTGAAGGTTAAGCTTACAGAATTCCTCATGGAGAAGTGGTTGGCCTTGCTGCAACATGAGATTGTTGCAATAGGATTTACGGCTTAGAGCATCAGCCATGACATTGGCTTTGCCTGGGGTGTAGGTAATCCCTAGATCATAATCTGTGATTAACTCCAGCCAACGTCTTTTCCTAAGGTTCAAATCTGGTTGGGTGAAGATATACTTGAGACTCTGGTGATCGGTGTAGATCTCGCAACGTTTACCAAGGAGATAATGTCGCCAGGTCTTGAGTGCATAGACTACGGCTGCAAGCTCTAGATCATGTGTAGGATAATTCTCCTCATGTGGATGCAACTGTCGGGATGCATAGGCAATCACATGACGATCCTGCATAAGGATGCAACCTAGTCCCTGTCGTGAGGCGTCGCAGTAGATAATAAAGTCTTTTGTGAAATCCGGTGGCACAAGTATGGGAGCAGAAGTCAGGCGTCTTTTCAGTTCCTGAAAACTGTACTCACACTGTGGGGACCACTCGAACTTTTTATCTTTCTTGAGAAGTTCCGTGAGGGGTTTGGCTACTTTGGAGAAGTTTTCAACAAAGCGGCGACAGTAACTGGCTAGCCCAAGGAAACTCCTAACTTGTTTAACGGTCTCAGGTGGAGTCCAATCGAGAACAGCCTGAACTCTCTCGGGATTGACAGCAATGCCCTTACCAGAGATTACGTGACCTAAGTAGGTCACTTCTGACAACCAAAATTCACACTTGGAGAACTTGGCATAAAGGCGGTGCTCTCTGAGTTTTTCTAACACAAGTCTAAGATGTTCGGCATGCTCTTCCTCGTTCTTCGAGTAAATAAGAATATCATCGAGGTAAACCACGACGAACTTATCTAAGTACTCCATGAAGATCGAGTTCATCAGGCGGGAGAATGTGGCTGGGGCGTTGGTTAGGCCAAAGGACATGACGGTGTACTCGTACTGACCATAACGAGTAACAAAAGCTGTCTTGGGAATGTCCCCGTTTCTGATTTTGATTTGGTGGTATCCTAACCTCAAATCCATCTTGGAGAAGACTGAGGATCCAGCGAGCTGATCATATAGGTCGTTGATCCTGGGGAGCGGATACTTGTTCTTTATCGTGACCAAATTAACAGGACGATAATCTACAACCATCCGGTCCGTACCGTCTTTCTTCTTGACGAAGAGGACGGGGCAAGCCCAAGGAGAAGAACTAGGACGGATGAAACCCTTTTGCAAGGACTCATCGAGTTGTTTCTTAAGCTCGGCTAGTTCTAGGGGTGCCATCTTGTAAGGTCTCCGGGAGATTGGAGTTGTTCCTGGGATAAGATCTATGACGAACTCTACATCTCTGTCAGGTGGAACACCTGGCAGTTCTTCTGGGAATACATCCGGAAAGTCACGGACTACCGGGATATCTTCAAGGTCTGGAAGAGGGCTGGCATTAAGAGAATAGAGCTGACGCTTTGCAACTCTAGTGAAGACAGTGACTATCTTGCCAGATGGGTGTGTAAGCTGAACAGATCTGGTGTAACAATCAATCTTGGCATGATGAGCTGTCATCCAGTCCATACCCGAGATGATGTTAATATCTGAGGACTTGAGGGCTACAAGTGATGCAAGGAATACAAGTCTGTCAACAAGGATTTCGTTACCATGGCTTACACTAGAGGTTTGCCATTTGGATCCAGGAGTTTGGATGACTAGCGGAGTTGGCATTTCACAAAATGACAGGTTGTGCAAGTTAGCATAGCTTTCAGAAATGAAGGAGTGAGATGCTCCAGTATCGAATAGAACTGATGTTGGGTGACAATTGACAAGGAGTGTGCCAAGAACGACATCTGGATCATCATGAGCGTCTTTAGCTGAGACGTGATGCACACGTCCACGTTCAGTGGGAACTGACTTGACACTGATCATCTTGCATGATGGCTTAACACAGCCAACAGTCTTCTCGGGCTGAGGTGGAGAATAACTAGTTTGAGAGCAATCACGTGCATAGTGTCCTGGCTTCCCGCATGTGAAGCAAGTCCCTGAGGTTGGACGGGGACCCGCACTAACAAGCGGTCTACCAGTAGGCCCGGGTGGAACATACGACTGGGCTGGGGAAGGCACCACATAGGATGGCCTCGGTGCATATCCGGGAGGAAGAGCGGAGTTTGGAACCCAAATCCGGCGCTTCTGGGAACTAAAGCCAGAGGAAGATCCCAAATTACGGGTGTGGTTACGAGACTCCTCGTAAGTGAGCTGAGCTGTCTCTGCATTGATGGCCTTGTTCACAAGGGCTTGGAATGTATCACAATGATGCAGGTGGAGATCACGACGCAACTTGGGGTTGAGACCCTTCCGGAACCTAGCTTGCTTCTTGGCGTCCGTGGACACTTCTTCTGTGGCATAACGGGCGAGGTTCTCAAACTCTCTACTATAGGCATCAACAGCCATCTTACCCTGGGTGAAACCACGGAACTCTTCTCTTTTGCGATCAATGAGGGCCTGGGGAATGTGATGCTCGCGAAAAGCCTCAACGAAATCCCTCCAGGTGGAAGTCTGGCCAGCTGGAAGCATAGCCTCATAGTTCTGCCACCAAAGACTAGCAGGACCTTCCAGGTGGTATGTGGCATAGGTGACCTTGTCATCTTCAGCTACGCTCGCGGAACGCAGCTTATGAATGATGCTACGGAGCCAGTCATCTGCATCGAGTGGCTCAATGGAATGATGAAAGGTGGGTGGGTGCAAGCGGATGAAATCATGAATGGTAGCAGACCCTTTGAACTGATGTGCGGTGTTCTCCTCGATACGTGCCAACAAACGGTTAGACTCATGCTTGTTCCTCTCCATCTCTAGCATGAACTCTATCAACGAAGGCTGGTCGGGAGGATCCTCATCCCTACCATCCTCATGGTTCCGGCTACGAACAATAGAACTTGATGACATCCTGAGAAACGAAAACCAGGGACGGAATCAGCATCAACTATAGACTGTAGAATGTAGGACAAGTGATTAGTATCACTCGAATTCCTAGGGAAATTCCAGCAGCATAACGACAGTAAAATGCTCAGAATGAGACATCCTACAAAAAATGGGACGGTAACATACTCATCATCATTACTCAAGGTTCTGAGATCATACTAAACAGACTACACCAGAAATACTCAAAACTGGGATATGACTCTAATCAACCAATCCTATGGAACTACGGAGTAGTAACACGTGATCCTGATAGACGGAAGAGAAAGCCTAGTTCCTTAACCCCGTCGGAAAGATAGGACGACTCAGATCAGAAGGTCATGAGGTATAAGGAGTAAAAAGAGCCTTACGTTCCAACCCACAATCAATTCCCTTACATAACTAAAGATTTTCTAGACTCAACTTCGACCAGTATGGCTTGGTAAACCTACAGGCAGTCAGGCTCTGATACCAACACTGTCAGGACCCCGACTCGATGCCACATCGATCTAGCATGTAACACCTCATATCGCTTTGCGGCCTCACGCACGGTATCCCCACGGGTGTCGCCTTACCTTTGCTCGGGACCGTTTGCGCATTTTGGCACACGTATATGATGGTGTCGCTAGCATCCATATGATAAAGAGCCCGGGCTGACATGGCTAGTCGTAAACCCAAAGTGGCACTAACTTACAGGGACAGGCATTCATGACCCAGCATCGAACGTGTCGGTCATCAGCGAGTGAATCCAGGCTGTAGCACTGGGCTAACAGGACTCCGGTGAACCGGGCTGTAGCGGGCTAGCAGGACTCCGGTATTCATCGCGTGACATTTCCCCGAAGGGACAGACACAGGATCGAAGAAGGACACATGCCGGCCTGCCTAAGTGTTCCGGAGCAGTAGCAAGCTACCAGGGCTCAGTGGAAGCACTAGGAGACATTTCCCGGTAAGAGAGGCTACTAAGAATAAACAACTAGATAGTCAGATCCCACACATAGCAATACACATTACACGTACGCATAACATGCAAGTATGTGCTGTACAACATGGCATCACATCCTAACTCAACAACTCATATAGATAAAGGCTCAGAAGAGCCGTCATAGCAATTATTGCAAACAGGGGTCACAAGACCCATCATACAGAGCATACAAGCAACAAGCGGAAGCATTACATGTCTGGGTACAGACATCTACAAATGAAAAAGGCTGAAGAGCCTGACTATCTACAACATCCGATCAAGATCGTAGCTGAGGTACTAGCTACTAGTCGAAGTCCACAAGAACACTAGTAAGACCGAAGTCTCCGCTGCAAAAACATAAATAAAGCAACATGAGTACAAAGGTACTCAGCAAGACTTACATCAGATCCTATCATACATGCACTTGTATCGAGAGGGTAACGTGGGGTTTAGTTGCAGCAAGCCAGCTTTGACTCTGTGGCTATCCTGTTCTACGACTACCAGAAACTCTGGAGGTGAAACAACGTACACGAGTCCACTAATCACCATACAATACACTACTATGGATTCATCCCCGTCTCCCTACGAGAAGGCCATCCATAGCACTCACACTTGTCTTGAGCATTTTAGAATATCCACTTCAAGTTGTCTATGTACCATGTAAGCATCCAAGAAGTCCATAACCGCGGACCCGGCTATTCGAATAGATCATGTTAACCCTGCAGGGGTGTACTTCTTCACACACGCTCTCGCCACTTACCGCCATGTACACGTCATGTATCTCGGCAACCTTCAAGCGGAAGCCTGGCGAGGGTGTCGGCCACGACCTGACTAACCACACAAGACTCTAGTCCAGGTTTATCGCCTATTCAGGTTCCATCCGCAAGGAGATCCGGCCGGGGTGTCGCTCACGGCCCCAAACGATGTGAGCAGGGTTCCCGAGCCCACCAACCGGGTGCCACTCGGTACACCGGGCCACGTGTGCCTAGTCTGTCCCAAGCCCACCCTGCCGGGTGCCACTTGGTAGAAAAATAGCACTACCTACAAACACCAGAAACTAGTTGCGACTCCTGGACAGAGATCAAGTTGGCTAATAAGTCGAGAGGGGCACTTAAGCATTCCAATGTGTGGTAGTATCGAGTCATTGGACAACATACATAGAACTCAGTGCTTAAGGACGGTTCCAGTGAGACAACCCACCATGTACTCCTACATGGCCTCTCACCGCTACCTTTACCAAATCGTGTTCACACACACTTCACTCTCAGCATCAGAACATATCGTAACACTCCAATTCATTCCCAATGAACCAGACCTGACACAACTCTAAGCAATAGCAGGCATAGCATGGTAGGAACACAACAATGGCTTCAATCAACTCCTACACATGCTAGTGGGTTTCAACTATTTACTGTGGCAATGACAGGTCATGCAGAGGAATGGGTTCAACTACCGCAGCACAAAGTAGCAGATGAACTGTTGTTGTCCTAATGCAATAACTGAGAGCAGGAGCGAGAGAGTAGGGTTTTATCGAAATGAACAAGGGGGTTTGCTTGCCTGGTAAATCAACAAGGGAGGCACTGCTTCACAGACAGGTACTCTGGAACGTCTCCAGAGCAGGACCTATCGAGAAGGAACGGTGCCGGCAATCAATACACAATCATATGCAACAATATGATGCATGAACATGGCATGTAGATGTGATGCTGTTTGAGCTAATGCAACTAGTAAACATTTGGTTTGAAGTCCATCTGAACAAAAGGTTCAAATGCATCTCTAAATTAGGTCTCTTATATATGCCATAATGTGTTTTCCCATATTCAGCATGTATAAGTTGGTTTTTCATGCATGAAAATAGTACACATGGAAAGGTTGCATTTTTCTGATAATTTTTCATATATAAATTATTTTAATCTGAGATACGGTTGAATTGTTATGAATTTTTGAAGTTTAAAACAATTTCTGGAATTTTCTGATTAAATTTAATTCCAGAAATCATATTATAGCGCCAGCATGACGTCAACACGACGTCAGCGGTCAACTGGGCTGGTCCGGGTCAAACCTGACGTGTGGGACCCACACGTCAGTGACAGGGGGGTTAACAGGGGTTAATTTAGTTTAATTAAAAGGTTAGGGGGCACCGGGGCCCACTGTCAGTGTCAGGGGGGGGTTAGTTAACGGTGATTAGCACTAAGCTAATCATCTGACGACGGGGCCCACTGTCATTGAGCCAGGGGAGGTCAAACCCCCTGGTCAACCGGGGCTAAAACGCCGGCGTTTAGCCGCCGGCGGCAACAAACGCGGCGGAGGGGCTCGGGATCGCCGTTCCGGCGACCATTCGGGCGGCGGAGACCACCCACGCGACGGGAGGCCACCTGAGGGGCTCGGCGGCACCCTCGTGGCACCAGGAGCGCGAAGGGATGCTTGGTTTGGGCGGAGACGGGCCGAGATGGCGACGGCGACATGGACGGCGGCGAGAGGCTTCAGCCGTGGTGGGGAACGGTGCTACGGCGCGCGGGCAGTTAAACGGGGAGGGGGAAGCGGTGGCGGAGCTCACCGCGGTTGCAGCGACGGTCGAAGTGGGCTCGGGGACGCACTGAAGCGGCCGGAGCGTTGATGGGGACCCACGGCGGCCGGCGATGGAAAAGACGACGGCGGCGGCTCCACGGGGCGTCCGGAGGGGCACGGCTTGACGGGGAGCTTCAGCGCGAGGGGGCGGAGCTCCTGCGCGTGTCGGGGAGGCGAGGGGAGACCGGTGGCCACGGCAACGGCGAGCGGCGGTAGCGATGGCGCTCGGGTGTGCGAGGGGGAGAGAGAACCAGGGGAGGGGGAGGAATGAGAGAGTGGGAGAGAGGTGCGGGGCGGCGCGTGGCGTCGTCCGGTCCATCCAGAGCGACGAGGGGAGGACAGGCAGGCAGGGAGGGAGGAGGCGTGGCGCGGTGGCGCGCGCGCGCCGGGCACGCTCCGTTCCCCTGTCGGGGAGGAAGACGACAGAGGAGGGGGGCTAGGTGGGCTGGGCCGCCTGCTGGCTGGGCCGGCCTGCTGCGGCTGGGCTGCACAGGGGAAGCCCCAGGTAAGCCCCTCCTTCTTTTATTTCTGTTTTCTATTTTTTTCTGACATTTGTTTTGATTTAATAAAATACTAAATCAATTTATTACCTTATGCCAATTTTTGCAGGAGCTAGATATATTATTCCAGAGCTCTTTTATAAATGGCATAATTTTTGGACCATATTTCATATATATAGAAATATATTTCCAATGCAAATGTTTATCGAATTAATCCAAATGGCCAAGATAAATATCCATGAGCTCCTAAAAATATTGTTTTGATTTTTATCTCTGTCCAATATTTTCAGAGGGCAACATGAGCATTTTCTTGGACCCTTTTGGAGAAATTTTTATTTGGGTCATTTTCAAAAAATGATTCTGAGGGTTCCACCAATCCTCATTTCAAATTTAAATGAAATTTAAATATGATGCACAATTGGCTAGCTAGTCTAAGTCATACCAGACTAGGGATGTGACATGTTCAACATCCCTTTCCAACGGTGTTTTTTTCTCTTCAGTGGGCCCTAACCCACAGGTCTTTTCCCAGGATCTTACCTGACTCTTCTAATTCTCCCGGGGTTATTCTCAAATTCCTTTCAAGTGTGACGTAAGAATGAATTTCATCAGTCACATGCCTTCTCCAAGATCGCTTTCAAATTCTTTCATTGTTGGCTCAACCTCTTCGTTTTTTCATTCTCCCGGAGTATCTCAGTAATTTTTGTGGTGTTTCTCGTCGTCATTTGAAGACCGAAGAAGAGTTTTTCCTCTAAATCTTGTCTGTTCTCTCGAAGATTCATGGTTCCAACTTCATGTTATCCTCTTGAATTATTCCATTTGTCAGATATTCTTTTCTTAACCATCCAGAGTATGTCAGGAGTTGTTTTTTCCATTTCTTTCCACCAGAGGCCATCGTCCCAGAAGAATTCTTCGTCCTCACATTTCAGTTACCGTTTTCCAATCATCATGGTGCTTCGTTCAAGTGTTCTTTAATCAGCTCATGATCTCTTTGTTCTTTTGCATCTAAATCCCTTCTAGCATATTTGTTTTTCTAATTCTTCCCGGTGATTCATTATCTTTCCTCAGTCATTTTCAAATTCTTCCGGTGCATCGTTCAAGTATGCTTCAATCAGCTCGCGGTCTCTTCTTTCAATTGCATCTTCAGTCCCTCAAGTATATTCTTGTTTTTCCTATTTTTCCCGGTAAGTCATTCTCCTTCATCATTCAATTTTGAATTCTAACGGTGGTTCGTTCAAGACCCTTTTTCATTTGTAATCATATTAATTCATTCGTTCTTTCAATCCTACCGGTGATTCATGAAGACCTTCTTAAGTTTCCGTTATGTCACTTCTTAATCCTTTTCAAGAATAATAAGTAGTATGAAAAATCCATTGCTTGTCATCAATTTAATTTGATGAAGGATAAGCATACAATAAATCTTATTCTTATTTTCCTCAAAGTGATTAATCCTTTTCTTCGGAGTTTGTTCTTCGTGAATAAATTCTAGTTCCAAGTGTTTTCATCTTTTCTTTTCCGGAGTTCAAATTTTCCTCGGCCATCTGGTCGGAACCTCCATCTAAATCACCGCAAGCTTTAATCGTATTCTTCCGTCCTTCATTCTATCTCATCATCCTTTTGTTACCGGAGTTCTTCACGGTGGTTCTTCATGATTTAATCATTCTTCAAGTCTTCATCAAGATTTTGTTGGAGGAATTCAAGTATCTTTTCTTCTTGCGTCTCGAAGTGCAAATAATTCTCCGTATTCTTTTGAAGCGGAGTTTTGCATTTCTTTGTTCTTCTCAGCTATCCAATCATTTCCGCTTGTGGTCGGAGATCACCTCATAATCTTGAGAGGTTACCTATAAGACCACAACAAGCTTATTCTTTTCGTTGTTGATTTTCTCAACAATTCCGTTCAATCCTTTCTTCTAAGGTTGCTTTCTATTTCATTCGTGGCATAAGTTGTCATTTTCTTCTCCATTCTTTTCATACAACTCTTTCAATTCTTTCCAGAGGTTTTGTGTCATGTCTTCATCAAGTGTTATTCCATTTTCTCAAGCTCATGTTCTATTCTTTCCATGTTCAGCCGGAGTGCTACCTAAATCCTTTCAGTCTTATTCGTTTCTTATCTCGTTCTAACAGGAGTGGTTTCATAGTCTATCTGATTCCGTGAGCTTTCGATTCTCGTCCTTCTCGTCGTTCCTCTCTTCTTCTCGAGTGCTCTCGATTCTTTGCTTCTTCTCTTGAGTTCTTGTTTCACCTCATCCTTTTTCCCTTCCGTCTCGGTCCTAAGATCTTGGGACGAGATCTCTTGTTAGTGGAGGAGAATTGTAATGCCCCGGATTCGATGCGCCAGGTGTCCGCCAGTTATTCGCCATCGTTGCCATGTCATTTGCTTGCGTGTTTCACTTTGCCATGTCATCATATGCATTTCATATCATGTTGTCATGTGCATCGCATTTGCATACGTGTCCATCTCAGGCATCCGGGCCCTTTCCCCGTTGTCCGTTTTGCAATCCGGCACTCCTATGTCCTCCGGCGTCCCCCTCTTGTCTCTTTACGTGAGCGGGTGTTAAACGTTCTTGGAATGGACCGAGGCTTGCCAAGTGGCTTTGGTATAGCACTGGTAGACCGCCTCTCAAGTTTCGTGCCATTTGGAGGTCGTTTGATAGTCCAACGGTTAACCGGGTAACCGTAAAAGCCTCTTTTGTGTGCAGCCCAACACCCCCTCCAAAGTGGCCCAAAACCCACCTAACTCCCCTCCATGCTCTCGGTCGTTCGATCACGATCGTGTGGGCGAAAACCGCTCCTCATTTGGACTCTCCTAGCTCCCAGAATCTATAAATACGCCCCTCCCCCCGAAATTCGCGGATGAATTCGCCCCCCGAAACCCTAGCTTTTCCCCTCTCCGCCGCCGAACACGTCCGCCCCCGGCCGGACACGTCCACGCCCGGCGAATCCCGACGCGCCACGTCGCCCTGCCGCCGTCCCTCCACGCCGCGGCCCGCAGGGCCCATCCGGGGCCCGCGTGAGCCCGCGCGCCGTCGCCGTCTGGCCCGCCTGCCGCCGCGGCCCCGCGCCAGCGGCCGCCGCCCGCTCGCGGCCGACCAGTCACCGGAGCTGCCTCCGTCGGCCGGCGCCGCGCCGCCCCCGGCCGGAGCCGCGCCGCCCTGCCTCCCGTCTCCCGCGCCCTGCCTCACCTCCGCCCGGCC
>NC_041385.1:460725521-460853824 GCF_002162155.2 Triticum dicoccoides | reverse complement strand
CGGCCCGCCGTCTCCGTCGCGCTGGCGCCCGGAGCTCGCCGCTTCCACCGCCCTGCTCGCCGCCGACCTCCACCACCACCGCACCGCGTCGCCGGCCGCCTCTTGGCCATCGTCTCCTCGGCTCCGCCTCGCCACTCCGCCGGATCTCCACCGCGCCATTACCGCCGTCCGTCGCCCTGCCCCTCTCGCCGGCGACCCGCCCCTCCGCCGGATCTCCATCGCGCCCTCGCCGGAGCTCCGGCCGGATCCGAGGGAGTGGATAAGATCCACCACTCCCTCCATCCAAATGCGTCCCCACGCCCGGATCCCTCCGTCCCGGGATTTCCTCGTCCCGGGTTGACTTTTCGCGAGGGTAAAATCCAGTCCCTGATATTTTGTTATTTTCATGCTCTGTTTATCACATCATAACTTGCTGCATACTGCTCTGTTTCGTGCGTGTAATATGTCAAAATGTTCGCTGTGAGATGTTCTTCATTTCATTCCATTGAACCATGTTCATTTGAGTTCATCTTGATGCCTTAATCATCGTTGCAAGAGTGTTATATGATGTTAACCTGCTGAAACTGTTATAACTTGATGATTTGTCATTTTTGTTGCATTTGATGTGTGCATCTTATGAGCTTGATCCCTACATGTGTTTTCAACTATGTCATGCCATCTTCACAGTGGTGCCATCCATGTATTTTTGTGGGTCATGTAGTGAGTGCATCGAGCTTGTTAAGTAGAGTACATGCTGTTGCTGTTTTGCTAGGTTGAATCTGTTATTTTGTGATGCTATGTAAACCTGCTGCTACAAGTCATTCTATGCATAATATGGAGATGTTCACTAAGTATGTTTTGTTATACATGTCACGCTCTATCCATTCATGCCCCTGGTTGCATTTATAGCCTGCTGTATCTTGTTGTTATCTTGCTCCAAACTTGCTAAATAATGTTTCTGTCAGCATGTTAACATTAAGTTCAATGTTGCCATGATTGTTGTTAGTGATCCAAGCATGCTATGAACTTTCTCTTGCCATGTTTAGCTTCATAAACATGTATTCTTACTATTGGTTGCCTTGTCATGCCATGTATTGCTCTGTGGTGAGTGGTTTAAGCTCACCAACATGCTTACTTATTGTTGTTCCTACCATGTATGAATCTGTCATATAACTTGCTATGTTTACATGGGTGCCATCATATCTTCTGATCCTTTTTGGCTCATGGTCAGTAAGGGACTTTTGTTATATGCAATTATTAGATCATTCCATCCCATTGTTTGCCATGATAAGTTCCTGTAACATGTTGTTTGATAGCTCTAAACATTGCAACCTGATGTTATTTCTGCAAAGTCTGAAACTGTTAATATATGCAATCTTGCCATGTGTGTTTGAGCATGTTCTAGTAGTTTCTGGAGATAGCTCAGTGTTCACGTTTTGTCAGGCTTTACCTGTACTTCATGCCCATGCCTTTTGTTCTTACGTTGGGATGATGTAGCATATTGTTTTGATGCTTGCTAGATGCCTAGTTGCTGTTTTGGACAGCTTGTCCTTTAAACTTGTATAGAGTGTATGTGTTGCAACGTTGCTCCGTTTTGAGTGTGCTCTATATGAAACTTGCTTGATTTTGCATGTAGTTTCATATTATCATGTTGCATCCTTGTTTTGAGGTGTTTGCTTGATGTTTGTATGCATTTTGCATCAATGCCATGTTTAACTTGTTTTGCTCATATCTTCTAGGCCGTAGCTCCAAATCTAATGAACTTTATATGTAACTTGACTAGAATCTCATGTAGATCATCTTGGTGCATCTTAACTTGCTGTTTAACAACTTGAACATAATGTTTATTCAGATCTGGACCAATTTCTAAATTTGCATATGAGGACTTACCGGAATTGTTATAGGTTGTTTCCGGCCTCATTTAAACTTGCCTTGATGTGTTGTTCTTGTTTGCATCATCTCTTGCCATGAGTAGCCTCATGTAGCTTTGTCATGCATAATGCTTGTTGTGCATCATGTCTTGTTTATGTGTTGTGTGTTTACTATGTTGTGTGCTTCTCGATAGTTCCTGTTTCGTTGCGATCGTGAAGATTCGTTCGTCTCCGCTTGGTTCATCTTCGTGGCTTCATCTTCCTCATGGACTCATTCTTATTCCTAGCGGGATTTCAGGCAAGATGACCGCTACCCTGGATCTCACTACTATCATTGCTATGCTAGTTTGCTTCGTTCTATCGCTATGCTGCGTTACCTATCATTTGCTCTTCAAGCCTCCCAAATTGCCATGAACCTCTAACCTTTGACACCCTTCCTAGCAAACCGTTGTTTGGCTATGTTACCGCTTTGCTCAGCCCCTCTTATAGCGTTGTTAGTTGCAGGTGAAGTTGAAGATTGCTCCATGGTGGACAGGGTTATGTTGGGATATCACAATATCTCTTATTTAATTAATGCATCTATATACTTGGTAAAGGGTGGATGGCTCGGCCTTATGCCTGGTGTTTTGTTCCACTCTTGCCGCCCTAGTTTCCGTCATACCGGTATTATGTTCCCAGATTTTGCGTTCCTTACGCGGTCGGGTGATTTATGGGACACCCTTGACAGTTCACTTTGAATAAAAACTCCTCCAGCAAGGCCCAACCTTGGTTTACCATTTGCTTCACCACCACCTACTTTTCCCTTGGGAGTCGCTCTCTCGAGGGTCATCTTTATTTTAGCCCCTCCGGGCCAATGCTTGTCTAAGTGTTGGTCCAAACCGAGCAATGTCCAGCGCCCCCTGGGCAACCAGGGTCTATGCCAACCCGACGTCTGGCTCATCCGGTGTGCCCTGAGAACGAGATATGTGCAGCTCCTATCGGGATTTGTCGGCACAGCGGGCGGTCTTGCTGGTCTTGTTTTACCATTGTCGAAATGTCTTGTAAACCGGGATTCCGAGACTGATCGGGTCTTCCTGGGAGAAGGTATATCCTTCGTTGATCGCGAGAGCTTATCATGGGCTAAGTTGGGACACCCCTGCAGGGTTTAAACTTTCGAGAGCCGTGCCCGCGGTTATGTGGCAGATGGGAATTTGTTAATGTTCGGTTGTAGATAACTTGACACCAGATCCGTGTTAAAACACATCAATCGTGTGTGTAGCCGTGATGGTCTCTTTTCGGCGGAGTCCAGGAAGTGAACACGGTTTCTGTGTTATGATTGACGTAAGTAGGAGCTCAGGATCACCTCTTGATCATTACTAGTTGACGACCGTTCCGCTTGTTCTCTTCTCGCTCTTATTTGCGTATGTTAGCCACCATACATGCTTAGTCGCTGCTGCAACCTCACCACTTTACCCCTTCCTTACCCATTAAGCTTTGCTAGTCTTGATACCCATGGTAATGGGATTGCTGAGTCCTCGTGGCTCACAGATTACTACAACAACAGTTGCAGGTACAGGTTATGCGATGATCTTGACGCGAGAGCGATGTTTGCTTGTTTTGGAGTTCTTCTTCTGCTTCCTCTTCGATCAGGGGATAGGTTCCAGGTCGGCAGCCTGGGCTAGCAGGGTGGATGTTGTTTGAGCTTATGTTTGTGTTTCATCCGTAGTCGGATGTTGCTCTTATGTATTGTGATGTTGTATTCTTGTGGCATTGTATGCCTTTTGTATGTATCCCCATCTATTATGTAATGTTGATGTAATGATATCCACCTTGCAAAAGCGTTTCAATATGCGGGTCTATCCTTGGTGGGACCTTCCAGTTCCTTTTGGATAGGGTCGCATATTGGGCGTGACACACTCTAAGTGTGAATACATTAATGCGGAATTTGACTTCGGAGCGCCACGATAATTGTGTGCCTTGTCTGGGTCTAATACTTCCTATACGGTGGGTAACGCCACCACCAAACTTTTGTTTGAAGTGTTTCTCTTGGCGTTATGTTTGCACAGTCTTCATAACTGATTTGTCTTCATTCCTGATTTATCTTGATCTAGTTGATTTGTACTTAAACTAGTTGTCTACTACTCGTGTTCTGTCCTCCACAGCATTCACTTATAGCTATGACTTCATGTTGAATCTTTTGATCTAAGTGAATGTGATCGGACCCTAACCTATCTGTGCTTCTACCTCAACTCTATCTATCCAAATCATATGCAATCTATTGAAAACTGTCAGTTGTCTTCACCGAACCTTGTCAGCTGAAGCCAATTTGACAAACATTTATGTCTGTTTTTAAATGCTCTATCTTTATTACCGGTAATCCAAAGAATTCGGAATGACTTCTCCGACAATCCAGGCGTGCGTGGGAACATGGAACAACTACTAAGGAGTTGCATGCACACCATGTGTCATTCAAATGCGAATCGCCAGGGGCACCTGCGTAATTACGCTGTGATGTCCCTTTCCTTATAAATGCACATCCCATCATGGTCAAAAATTCTTATTCCACCTCGCCACCTCCCGAAAACCCTAGCACCACCGCTAGCACTCGACAACGCCGGCGACGAAGCGCTTAGCTGCCGCGACTTCTCCGACGCCGTCCTCACACCGGCATCGGACCTCATCTTCTCCGCCACCGCCGTAGTTGTCTCTTGTTGCCATGTTAGGCCACGAGAGATTGAACTGCTCGGCCTCAACTTCCCCTCCATCTAGCAGTTCTTCCTGTGGTAACTAAAACTCTTTTTTACTGTCTTTTTGATCTAATAGATTCATCCTTACTTACCAAAAGTAGTTTCTACATCTCCAAAGTTGAATTTGTTTCTCTCTGCATCTCATAAAGTGCCTAGTATGTTCACTTATGCTTCATCACAAGTTAGATTCCTCACTTGTACTTATTCTTGGATTCGCACAAATCTGGAATCAACTCTCATCAAATAAGTGAATGTCTTCGCGATATGAGGTCAATGTCTTCAAACTGATTTATCTTCAAAATCCTCTGAGAATGCATATGACCTCTTCCCCTTCCCTCGCATCTCTAATGTTGTCACAGGTACATGTCCGTGGGAGAATCCCTTGGTTATCATAGTCTGCATTCATTTGCAGAGTTCCTACAGAATCATATAAATTCTCCTGAAGCAAGTTCTTGTCTGACTAGCCGCAAGAAGCCTTTGCAAGTTCTGAAGCCTTTCAGGTTAAGCTTCATGGCTACTGAGAAACCAGCAAGAAAGGGTGGCAGAAAGCATCGTGGGAACACTTCCAAGGATTTGCCTCCAGACTTGCATGAGCTGGACAAAACGGACCCTGAGGAAACCTATACAGGTCACAAGAATCGCATCCAATGGATCTGAAGATACTGGGCTGAGGAATGGTTCAAGTACCAATTTGTCACTCAAGAATATGCTGAAAAGAATGCCATAAAGCGACCCTGGGGAGATATTCTGTATAAAAATCATCAACCCAGAACCCAAGCTGAAGCCATTGAGCAAGGCTTCTATCCTTGCATGGTTCGCAGACCAGAGCCAGAGAATGCTGACCCTTCGTCTCTGTTGTGGTGTCGCGAAGACCATCTCTTCAAGCCCAATTACCAGTTCACCAAAGACTCAGCTATGAAGAACAAAAAGGCTTTCGGACTTGAATTCAACCCTGGTCCGTCCTCTCCACGGGAAGATGGCACCCGTGAAGCCAATGAGAATAGGATCGGTCCCTTCTACAACTTTGAAGACCTCCTCGCACACATCGATGTACAAGGTGCAAATGTGGATCATTCTGATGATGGTGCAGATACTGATGATGCACCAGCTCCTCCCCCTAAGCCAAAGAAGCAGAAGAAAGCTAAGGCTTCCAAACCCACTGCTGCACCAAAGGCTTCTTGAGTGAAGACATTGGCAACTGCCCCTCCTGCTCCAAGCAACACCTCTGAAGATCAATCTCGTGTCTCCAAACGGACCGAGAAGCCTCAGAAGAAAACTGCTCAGAGGACAAGTCAAGCACTGACACCAGCTGCTGTTCTGAGGAACGAATCTGAAGCCATTGATTTGTCTTTAGATGAAGAATTTGGTGAGGATGCTCTTGGGCAGCTGATCAAGAGCAAGCAAGAGGCGGATATCTTCAATGATCTGCCCCTCTTTGATGTGAATATCTTGCACAATTTCATTGATGAATGGTTCGACAATCAAGATCTCAGCTTTGATGATCTTCAACTCCCCATTGGCATCAGCGTCGCCTTCCAAGGCGCAATTTCTCGTGAGCTGGCTCTGTCCCAGCGAATTGTTGAACTGAAACACAAGATTGATTTTGAGAAGGAACAGTTCAAGAAGCATGTAGCCAAGCTGAGTGTGGCTAATGTCCAGAAATTCAAGGTGATGCTGAATGACCTCAAAGAAGCCTTTCACAAAAAGCGTGAAGAAGCCAAAGGCTCAATAGAACGCATGAAGAATCTTGCTACTAAGTGTGTTCAAGCATACAATGAAGCTGAAAAGCGCAAGGCTCTTGGGCGTCCAGGCATTGACCCCAAGATGGATGCCAAGAAGAAGTCTGTTGTGGCCCCAACTAATGCTACACGGCGGGAAGAACCTCGCATTGTCTTCCCTGCCAGCATGACAGGCTCGAAGCCTAAGGTCCCCACATCAGCTTCAGAACAGAAGAAAACCAAGGCAGCTGAAGCCGAAGCAAGAAAAAGAAAAACCAAGAACAACACTGATGATGCACCACCCCTCAAGAAGAGGAAGACCAAGAAGAGAGATCGGGCTGCTCCCATTGCTTATGCTCCCCCTCCATCCAACAATCAAGAACGTCAGTTGATTGTACATGAGCCTGCTTCCACAGAGGCTCCTGAGACTCAAGAAGTTCCAATCGTCGATCCCATTGTGACTGAAGACATGGGCTCCCAAGACAATGTAGAAGATGATGTAGTCCTTCCTCAGATTCAGAACTCCACAGTATCATCGCCTGTTCATACGAATAGCGAACCCATCAGTATTGGTCGTACTTTGACGCCAATCACATAGGATGCCTCATGGGCAGATCGCCCCCAACCACAAACTCCAAGTCAAGATTCACCAAGTACTCCCCGTCCTTCACCAGCTCAAGCCACCAGTCCGTTGGTGAATGATGATAATTACATGGAGACAACCCCTTCGCCAAAGGCGTCGCCCGTGTTTCAATGGCTTCGCAAAGGTCTCAAGCCCTCTGTCTCCATGACAACCATCACAGAAGAGGATTCACACCAGTCCAGCTCAGTGGCACGTCAAGTGTTTCCTGAAGATAATCCTTCTGTGACGGTTCCCTCGTCTGAAGCAAATGTTGCTGAAGATAATCAGGCTGCATCAGCCGAAGAAAGACAAGAAGAAGTGCATGTTGCTACTCCCCCTACCACCCAAGAAGTTGTTCTCGAGGAGAACGTATCTGTGCCCGACCCCCCAGCTACACAAGTGGAGGTTGAGAATAATGAGGCGGCCACCAACAACGCCACTGAAGCCAATGACGTTGTCATGGCTGAAGCCAATGTGGCGCCTCAAGCTAACACTGAATGAAGCCAATGCTGCACCAACAACTACTGTGCAGCCCGATGCCATTGCTGCACCAACAACTACTGTGCAGCCCGATGCCATTGCTAATGCCTCTGCTCTTGTACTGCCGCCAAGGCCACACACTATTGACCATGCATTTTATCAAGGTGAACTTGTTCCTGTCAGATGGTCAATTCTAGTTCCTCCGCCTGCTCCTGGGCCACAATTTGACTACCATGTGGAGCATAGGCCTCAGGTTCAGAAGCCAAAACCAAGACTGCCAAGGTTCCCAGGTACTGCATCAGCACCAGGCTCCCTCAATATCAACGGCTTCATTACACACAACACCTTCTTCGATTCTGGCAAGAACCCATATTCCAAGCCACGAATATCATCAGATCAGTTCTAGAGCTATCAGCAGCGCAGCTACTACTCATGTATTCTATACAATTAGGAGCGCATATTTCCTCATATGCGTCTGGACACTGAAGCCATTGCTGGTCTGCCCTACCTAGAAGAAGCCCTAGACTGATCAAGCTCTAGCCTCTCCACTCTAGGCGAACTGTATGAACCTGGTTGTCAGCTTCATCGTGATGCATTGGAAAGCATTTTTCAGAAGCCAGAGCCCAACATGAGCTAGATGATTAGTATGATGAAGCCACTGCCCCAAGATGCTGAGTATCCCAAGGAATTCCATGTTGAAGACCTAGAGTATCTGCCCCGCACTATCTATCATATTATTGGGCGAACTCTATGTCCAATCAAAGGGAATTCCTCCTCAGCAAAGTTTGAATGTGCAATGAAGACATTGGTCTTCTACATTCTGAATGGTAAAAGCTTCAATGCTCAGGACTTCTTCATAAGACAGTTTTCTGCATCTGGGTCTGACATTTTTGGTCTGAAATTCTATGCTCCTTGGATTATGCGTCTGATCAAGCTCCACTCTGCCATTGACTATCAGCCCTCTGCTCGCAACCATCTCATATTCTTACCAAAGGTTGATATGTCCATTGGAGCCATTTACTCAGAGCCTGCCAAGGAAGCACTATATCTTCACAATGTAGATCGTCAGGGCTTTTCCCAACCATTGCTCCAAGGACACACAAGCGATCCCGTGTGCTCAACGACCGAGAGCTTCTTGTGGCATTGCATCAGAAACAAGACAAGCATCATTTCTGGCTCAAGCGTCAAATGCAAAGCCTCTTGGTGGATGTAAATCGCATTCGCAATCTTGCTACCAAGAATGCTTTTGTCACCCATGAAACATGTCGGAGGTCTTGGAAGAGTCTGACATTACTAAGTGCTGAAGCTGATCTTCAAGATGATGGCTTCACTGAGAGATTCAAGTTCGACTCCACTCCTCCAAGGAATGTTGTTCTATGTCGAACCCCATCTCTTGAAGACTCAGAGTGCTCTTCCTCCGTAGCCACTGTTCACGCCAGAGTTATTGATGAAGCCGATTATGCTACCTCACCACCTCCAACCTCAACGCGTGTCGACACTGCACCAAGTTCTTCTGCACCACCAAACCTCAACAACGACCCTGCTGCTTCACCTACTCCTCATGGGAACGAGTAGCGACTATGTCTTCAAACCTTTTTGGTCCTTACTGACAAAAGGGGGAGAAGCATATGTTGATAGTCTTTAAGTGGGTCCATATGGGTGGTTGCTATACTTTTGCCTAGTGCTTACAACTCTTGTTTTTGATACATTTGGTTCTTTGAGTTGTAATACTTAAACTCGATGGTTGTCTGCTACTTTTTACTGCTATTCTGTGATGCGACGATAAATTCCGCATATGCGATGATAAATCCCGCATGAAGTCATTTCGCAGACATCCATCTTTCATTATGCATGTCATTATCCTTGTATATCTTTCCATGCATGATGTATTGTCTTCATATGGTGAGAAGAATCTCCACAAGTACAACCTACCATGTGCATTTGCATTCCAACGCAAAACATTTATATGCACATCTTCAGGGGGAGCCACTTGCCATATATGAAGACAATGCCTTAATCCCTTACAATTTCACATACTTTTATCCCAGTTGAAAACTTCAACCAGTTTGTCATCAATCACCAAAAAGGGGGAGATTGTAAGTGCATCTAGTGCCACCCCTAGTTGGTTTTGGAGTATTGATGACAAACCTGGTTGAGGGACTAATGTGTTTGTGAGAATTGCAGGATAACACATGTAGTAGTCCCTCATTGATTCGGTTTACCTACCGGAGATGACCCCTAAAAATGTGTGAAGACATTGAAGACAATGGTGGTCTGTGAAGCTAATCACGTTGAAGACTATGACATGAGAAGACATGTATGAAGACTATGGAGCGCGAAGACTTAGCTGTTTCGTTGTTTCTTTTCTTTGTTGTTGAGTCATAGGAACAACCGCACTGTTAAGTGGGGTCCAAGTGAACAAAGTCAGAATGACTAAAGTGATGCTCAACCAAATCCTATGTCTTCGAGCGAAGACAATGAGAGCAAATCTTATCCAGAGTCGGATAAGTCAGCTTTACTTGTAGCCCAAGTCAAGCTACCGCGTGTGTTTGAAATCTGACTGTTGCGACACGTGTCAGTTCCTTAGTGACCCAGGGTCATTTCGGACAAATCAGGTTGGGTTGTCCATGGCTATAAATAGCCCAACCCCTACACCATAAATTGGTGGCTGCTCAGAGTTAGATACGGCTTTTGTCGTTTGAGAGCAACCCACCTCTGAAGCCTTTGAGAGAGAGAATCCTTGCGAGGACAAAGCCCAAACCACCCAGAGCCGAAAGAGTGTTTGGCATCACTTAAGTCCTTCTGTCCGCGTGATCTGAAGACTTATTTCACTTGAGGACTGTGAATCCTCCAGCCGGTTAGGTGTCATGTTCTGAGCATCCAAGAGTCATTGTGGATTGCCGGTGAACAAAGTCTGTGAAGGTTCGGGAGTCTACCTTGAAGACTTAACAGAGTGATTGGGCAGGAACTGAGAGTCCTTAGCTCAAGGGGAATAAGGTGAAGATATAGTCTTCTGAGTTAAATCTTAGCCTCCCTAACTAGACGTACAGTTGTCACAGCAACTGGAACTGGTCGAACAAACCCCTATCCTTCTGAAGTCATTGGTTCTATCTCCCACTTCTCTTTATTTACCATTTGTCTTCGTGAAGTCATTGCCTGCTTGCAATTGTCTGTTTGACTTCACTGCGTGACTACTTATCCTGATTGGCTTCGCACTATCTTCCTTTCTGATCCTTACTACCCAGCTGCTTATAGTCTTCGTGCTTTCAATTCATTGAATACTTGACTATGGCTTGTCTAGTGTAGTCTACCTTCCGCTGCACTCGAATAGTGTTGTTTCTACTATTTGTCTTTGAAACTCTCATGTTTTGAAGACTTTCATAAAAATTGCCTATTCACCCCCCTCTAGTCGATAACTAGCCCTTTCACCATGGCCTCGCACTCCCATTCGGGTGGACCAATGGCATTCCGACAAAAACGATCTACTGCCATGACACTCTCCCAGCCACTCCGACTCAGTCCCCATCGGGCTAGTCCTGGGTGGCCCTGTGTCTACCTCCAGACACAACGACCACCGTCGTGGCCCGATCCACTCTGGGACCCTCGCACAAAAATCAAATCAAAACTGGGCACACAAGGCTTATATCTGCCTACCTGATTAGCGTAGCACGCGCCCATAACCTTCCCTCGTTAGAGGCACTGGCGAGAGGCACGACAATAGACCGCATTAGGGCCGTCCCATACCGGCAAATGTGGTTGCACTAGAAATAGTTCGATTTGGCGGCACTATGACTCAATCCATTGATGACGGAGGGGTTTGTTATTAAGTCATATTATTATCTTCTCCGTCATCAATCACCATACAAGCATTTTAACATGAATGCAACAATGAACATACATCATACAAATGCTTTAACAAAACATCGAGCTTCTCAAGTGAACACTTACAACATAAAGAACATGACAATGCCAAGTACTAACATATCCATTGTGCATTACCATCATCATAGCATTTTATAACGATGACATGAAAATAAATTAGAGTAGTGACATGGCATCATTAATAACAACATTCTAACTAGTCTAGCAAAAGATATCATGAACACACAAGCATGCATGGCAAGCATAACGGAATAACTGCAGAAGAAAATGATAAGAAACAGCTGCAACTACACACACACACACAAGATGTAAGCAAAGTCAATATGCAAGTTCGGGGCTTATGATAAGAGGTTGGCTTGCCTAGGGGTCGACAAATACTCAGGGAAGAAGTGAGAAACGACCGCGAAAAACTTTGCCGGAAACAGTTCTCTCTCGGAGGGGGCTGTTTACGGACAAAGCAAAAATGGTCATTTTCACAGTGTAAAACCATAGTGAAAATGATGGGAATGGAACGGGCTCGACGAGACGAAGACGTGGGCGTTGGATTTACCTAAAACGGAGCTACAGGTAAAAAGACACGGACGTTTAAAACTTAGGGACTAATCTGTAAAAATACTTCTACAAACAGGTCCCTGGCAGTTTTAAACCGAACGCATCTTTTCTGAAATACGTCTTCGAATCAGGAAAATGGCTCGCGACGGGCACTTCCACTTAGATGACATGGCATGGACTAGGTCAAAGGGCAGAGGCAGGGCCGGGCTCCAGTGACGCTGACAGGTGGGGTCGCAGGGCCTGCTTGGACAGGTCAATGCCCACCTGGCCGGCTTCTTCTTCCTCACGCGCTTAGGTGCACGACTGGCCGAGGCAGAGGCGAGCTTCAGGCGAGGGGGGCGGCCGGCTCCGGTCGTCTCCGGTAGTGGCGCGGCCACCGTTGAGCTCGGCGTGGCCCGTCGCATCCATTCAGAGGAGGGGCGTCTGCCGGGGAGGCGCGGGGAGGAGATGGCCACCGGAAAGAAGGGTGACCGCGGCGGCACTGGATCTGGGGGCGGCGGCTTTAGGTACTCCGGTGATGAGGTAAGGGGCTGGGGAGGATCACCAGATCACGGGGAGGACGTGGGTGCGGTCAGGGAGAGGAGGGGTGGCTCGGGTCTCTTCTATTTAGGAGGACCGAGGCGGCGGCCATGGCGGCAATGGAGGTCAGGGAGGGGCTCTGGGCTCGGGGAGAGGCTCAGGGAGGGATGGTGGACTGCGAGAGAGCTCGAGGCGTGCTTAAATAGCCATGGGGAGAGCTCGGGAAAGAGGGGGCAAGGTGGCACGCGGCGGGCGACGTGTCCGTGCGTCGACGACGGCGCAACGTCGGCAGTTGCGGCCAAGGCTCATGGGAGGCAGCAGGAAGGCGACAAGGGGGATGCAGCCGATCTGCAGAGGCTCACGGAGACGGGGGGCGCTCGCAGACGAGAGGAGGAAGAGGACACCAGGGAGGAAAGCGACGATGGCCACGGACGCACTGCTCGACCCTTGGCACAGCTCATCGGAGAAGAAAATGGAGGGGGCGCGGGGTCCAGGCGAACGGCGACGATGATGCGAAGCTGAAGGACATGCGGGGTCGAGCCAAAACCAGCTGGAGCAACGATGCCGAGGCCAACAGTGGCTAGACCACCGTTTTGGCTGGCTGCACTCGTGGTCACCACTGGCATAGCGTGCTCTAGATATTTTAATGAGGTTAAACCATGTCTACTGCGTAGTCCTTCGAAGATGGATAGTTACTATGGTAAAGGAACGGGCAGAGACAAAGTGAGCTGAGTAAATCAAGCTCCACAAGTTTACTAAAGTAAACTTGTCAATGTCCTAGAGGTAAAACCAGAGAGGGTAAATGGTAACTTTGATGTCTGGGAGTCTTAGGGTTGAAAGGACTACGGTCTTGGGGTTTATGAGGTCATTGGGACAATTATTTAGCATAGTTGCTTAACTACTGCTAAAATATGTCTAGAAATCAAATGATGATGAAGCAATCACTAGGTGGGTTGGATTGAGCTATAACTTGGCAAATCCTAATGATTTGGTCATAACTAGATGCTGTAAAAAGATCACACCAATTGGACTAGCCAAATTGGTACTTGCCTCACAAGCATCAGCTTTGACCAGAAACTTGGGAAAATTCTAGGAAACTATTTGCTAAACAAAATTATCCAAACTCTTGGTTAGGTGGGTTATATGGATAGGAGAAGGCTTGGGAATATTTTCAGCCATAATGGAGCAAGATAAAATATACTTGCTTCACAACCTGAAAATATGGACAGAATACAAGAATTGCCCCTGTGCTCACATAGATCAATGAAATGATCTAAATTTGGGTGAAGGCTAATGATTTGGGATACTTGACACGATGGCAGAGTTTCATCTCATTTGGAAATTCTATGAAGGTACTTCCTTCACAAAATTTTACTCTGGTCAGAAACTTTGGAAAATTGCACAAGGAGCTAGGATGATTGGATTGAGCTCATCTTTGGTTTCCTTGGGTGATTTATCAATATTAATCACCCTTCCAAATGGCAGCTCAAATGGAATTAGTAATAAGGCACTTCCTTTGCAAAAATTTCAGAGAAGGCAGAAACTTGCATTGGATCATGTGCCAAAATTTTGAACTGAGGAACATGAGATGATGATGGAACTAGTGATTATATAGCAAGGACAAGCTCCACAATTTATGTGAGAATTTTCCCAGCTATAAAAATAATAGTTCCCTTAGGAAATGGCAGAAATGCAATATTGGTATTAAATAGGAAAAGGCAATTTCCTTATTTAATTATGGCCAATATGATTGCCACAGCTTGGATTAGGCATAATTATCCACTCCACCAATTCATATGAATTTAGGAGATGTCTAGCTATGCCTTTGGATTTTATTCCTCAGAAAGGCAAGAAAAGGAATAAATCATAATTCAAAAATATTGCATGGGACTTGGCAATATTTTTGCATATCCAAGGTTTAGAAGGATAGAAGGGTCTCTAGGAACAGATGGGATGATCAACAGATCAAGGAAAATGATAGCCCCTTTGAAATCACAAGGGCATATTAAAACCCCAAAATTTTGGAATTAGGGTTTCAGAGGGTTTAAGATGATGCAACTGAGGTATTGCCCACTGAAAAAGACATGAGCAAGCTTTGGAAGGTTGGAAATGACAAGAATTCTCAGGGTCATCCAACAAACTCAGGAGAAAGATTTTGAAAAATGAGTGCCGGGAAGGAATAACAGCACAAAAATTGATAACCTAGTTTTGGGGCTGTTACAGTCTCACCGATAGGGATATCGGTCTCACCGAGATGGGATTGCAAACTGTTTGTTTCCCTTTGTAACATTTTGGTCCAACGGAAATGAGCGATCGGTCCCACCGAGTCTGCAACGCAAACTTTCTGTTTCCTTTTCGTAATGCTTCGGTCCCACCAAGACGAGTGAATCGGTCCCATCGAGTTTGCCTTACCAACTCTCTGGTTTGCTTATTACCAAAGTTGGTCCAACCGAGTTTGAGTAATCGGTCCAACCGAGATAACGTTATGCCCTAACACTAATGATATCTGTCCGGCCGAGATACATGTCAGTCCCTCCGAAATTGTCTAACGGTCACATATGATCTGAATTGGTCTGACCGAGATTTCTGATCCGGCCCAACCGAGTTTGGTGTAATGTGTGTAACGGTTAGATTTTGTGTGGAGGCTATATATACCCCTCCACCCTCTCCTCATTCATGAGGAAAGCCATCAGATTATGCCTACACTTCCATTATCCATTTTCTGAGAGAGAGCCACCTACTCATGTGTTGAGACCAAGATATTCCATTCCTACCATATGAATCTTGATCTCTAGCCTTCCCCAAGTTGCTTTCCACTCAAATCAGCTTTCCACCAAATCCAATCCTATGAGAGTGAGTTGAGTGTTGGGGAGACTATCATTTGAAGCACAAGAGCAAGGAGTTCATCAACAACACACCATCTATTACCTTTTGGAGAGTGGTGTCTCCTAGATTGGTTAGGTGTCACTTGGGAGCCTCCGACAAGATTGTGGAGTTGAACCAACGAGTTTGTAAGGGCAAGGAGATTGCCTACTTCGTGAAGATCTACCCTAGTGAGGCAAGTCCTTCGTACCCTTTGTGGGTTGAAGTCTCCATCAACGTGGATGTACGATAGCACTACCTATCGGAACCATGACAAAAACATCCGTGTCTCCTATTGCGTTTGCACTCTCCAAACCCCTCCCTTTACATTCTTGCAAGTTGCATGCTTTACTTTCCGCTGCTTATATACTCATTGCATGCTTGCTTGAACTGTGTTAAGATTGCTTGACTTGTGTTAAGTTGTTAAAATCTGCCAAGAACTAAAATTGGGAAAAGGTTAAGTTTTTATTTGGTCAAGTAGTCTAATCCCCCCTCTAGACATACTTTCGATCCTACAGAAAGCAGGGGCAATGGTGAGGCCGAAGGACATAACGGTATATTCATAAAGACCGTACCGAGTAGTGAATGCGGTCTTAGGAATATCTTCCTTTTTGATCTTGAGTTGGTGGTATCCTGTCCTTAAATCAATTTTGGAGAACACTTTTGCCCCACCGTGCTGATCAAATAAGTCATCAATCCTGGGCAGTGGGTATTTGTTTTTGATGGTGACATCATTCAGCTGACGGTAATCCACACACATACGGAGGCTGCCATCTTTCTTATCCACGAATATAGCAGGTGATCCCCATGGTGAGGAACTGGGACGGATGTAACCTTTCTGGAGCATCTCATCAAGCTGTTTCTTTAGCTCCACTAATTCTAATGACGACATTCGATAATATTTCTTGTATAACGGTGCGGTTACAGGCACAAGATCGATTGCAAACTCAAGCTCTCGGTCTGGGGGCATGCCTGGCAGCTCTTTAGGGAATACATCGGGAAACTCACTGACCACAAGAATTAATTCCAATTCAGCCATAGCGGTGAAAACCATATCTTTCTGAGGTATGCTCCTGCGAGCATGGAACTTTGTAGCCTGCCCTTCTGGACTTGTCAAGGTGACTTCTCGGGTCACACAATTAATGCATACTTGGTATTGTGTCAACCAATTCATTCCCAAAATGATGTCCAACTTAACAGACTCAATGACTATCAAGGAAGTTGGAAAGTGGACTCTGTTGATATTTATCTCCAGATTACGGCAGACCAGATTGCTTCTGAGCAAAGATCTCGGGGATTGTACCAGCATATTCTTGCTCAAAATTGAACAAGTAAATTTGTTTTGGGCAAAAAAACTCCGCGAAATAGAAGAGTGGGAAGCCCCAGAGTCAAATAAAATTATGGCATGTATGCTATTAACTGAAAACATACCAATGACGACTTCGCGGTTTTCTTGGGCTTCGTCTGCGGAGAGGTGATGGACTTGCCCGGTGATGCTTTGCTGGATAGGGTATGACCCCATAAAGTTGACTTGCAGCCTGAATGGAACGTGATTCCTGCCGCCCTTAGGACACTGTCTAGCATAATGTCCGGTTTGCCCACAACTGAAACATGAATTGTTGCGCTGGCGCTCTTCTCGCACCGGGTTGGTTACGACATTCTTGACTTGTGTAGAGGTCTTGTTGACATTTTGCTGCCAATTGGGCTTGTACTCTACTTGTGTTTGTTGCCAGGTACGAGCTTTTTGCATAGGCTGGACCTCCTTTCTTGGCTCGAACTTGCGCTTGTGATCATTATTTGAAGTCTTGTTGTCATGCATCAGTTTGTGCTCCCTCTCAGCAATGAGGGCCTTGTTTACCAGAGTTTGGAAATCAGTGAAATCAAACATGCTGAGGGTGTATCAGAGATGTTGATTTAATCCTCCAAGAAACCGGTCAATCTTCCTTTCTTTGATGGCCACATCATAAAGAGAATAGCGGGACAAGTGATTGAACTTATTCAAATACTCACTCACAAACTGACTCCCTTGGAGGTTAGTTTTTGTTCTAGTGCTCTATTCATTACAAACTTATGCTGCATAGGTGACCATGTTCTTGGGCTTGCATGTCAAATTCATATGGTTCCAAGTAGTTCTAATGCTTGATATAGGCTCTAGGCACTTGTGGGAGTAGTTGCTATCAATTTTATTGAAGTTGGTTCACTTTTATTTGAAGTTACTAAAAATTTCAGATTGTTTCAGAAATAATGAAGAGACTTCTGAGGGGCTCGTTGAGTCGAAGCTCGAAAGAAAAACAAAAGGAAGAAGAACAGAAGCCCAAATTTATTTTGCCTCGCACCACGGAGGTCCGGCCGTGTGAATGGCCTTCCGATGACTTCTTGAGGAAAGCCGGGATTTATGAGGATTTCTATTTATTGATTGAGAACGCTGGCCTCACCGACTTCCTCCGCGACCAACGTCATCAGTATCTCTTACTCACAAATACTTTTGTGCAAAACTTCTACTTTTTCCCTAAGAAATCACCTCCATCAGTAGAGTTTCATTTATATGACATTGTTAAGGAGATGCCATTAGCTGAATTTTGCGAGGTTTGCAAAATACCCTTTGAGAGCACCTTGGATGAACCACACCGTAACGAAGTAGAAGCTTTTATTAACACTATCACTATGGGAGAAACCAGGAAGGTTTCTGATGCAAGGATTACTAGCATACATTTTCCTATTTTACGCTACGTTGCCTTATTTGCCAGTCGTTGCTTGATTGGACGCGGGAACTGTGGAAACCTTAGTGTTCCTGATATTATTATTTTGTTCCATGGTTTATATCGCAATAACTCTTTTAGTATGGGTGGAATTGTTGCTAGACGGTTAAGTCTGAACCGTACTAAGGGCCCTATCTTTGGAGGCATTTATGCTTCGCGCCTAGCTGAATATTTTGAAATACCTATTAGGCATGAGGAGAAAGAAGAAACATCGTTGCCCCGTGCTTATTTAGATTATAAGAGTATGCTAGCGCATGACTTTATTGTTAAGAGTCGTGAAGGGGAGCTCAAATATAAATTATACTTTGATAAACATCACCCTAATACTATTACTTTGCCTGGTCTCTCTTTGTTTAACTTGTCTGCAGGTCCTCACATCATTCCGTGGGCGGTCGTTCAAGCCTATCGAAATCCTGCACCAGCCCCAGAACCAGAGCCACAAGATGAGCCTCCACAACAGTCTGTTTATTCTTGGGATCCAGAGGTGGTTGCCAACCATTGGCAGTCAGAGTCTTCTTCATCGCAGTATGACCCCAGCTTCACCTACGGGTATCCGCCAGGTTGTCCCTGGCAATAGACCAACTTAGGCCAAAAGCCTAAGCTTGGGGGAGTACGTATTTCCCACCGACATTACATTCATGTTCACACACACTCATTGCTAGATGTCGGTGCTCATACTCTTTCACTGTAATATCCATGCTAGATTATTTTTTTTCCTGCTTTCTTCTTGTGTGTTTAATAAACCTTAAGAAAAACAAAAAAATAGTAGTAGTTTATTTCTTTGCTGTAGTAATTAAAAGGAAAACCCAAAAATATTTCCTATTCTTCTTTTGCTTGTTGGGAGCTTTCCCATGTAAATAGTTTGTATTTCTTTTCTTTTCTTTGGGGGTCAGTAGGAGAAGACCATGATTAAATTGTTGAAGTGGCTCTTATATGCATCATTGTTAATTTAACTGAGAGCCCATATTGCCTTGTCTTCTCCTATTTATTGAATGCTTGCAGATTCCAGCTTAGTCCAATGCACGTTCACTCTTATTATTATTCACACCGTTCGGTCGTGCAAGTGAAAGGCAATTATGATGATATATGATGGATTGACTGAGATGGAAAATCTGGTATGAACTCGACCTCTCTTGTTTTTGTAAATATGATGAGTTCATCGTTCTTGATTCAGCTTATTATGAATAAACATGTTGCAATGACAATTAGAGATCATAGTTGCTCGTGCCATGCTTGATTAGCTATGAGTTATAATGGTTAACCTTGCGTGCCAACATGCTATTAAAATGGTTGTGATGTGGTATGATGGGGTGGTATCCTCCTTTGAATGATTTAAGTGACTTGACTTGGCACCTGTTCACGCATGTAGTTGAAACAAATCAACATAGCCTTCATAATATTTATGTTTGAGGGAGTCCTGGATTAGGGGGTGTCCGGATAGCCGAACTATCACCTTTGGCCGGACTCCTGGACTATGAAGATACAAGATTGAAGACTTCGTCCCGTGTCCGGATGGGACTTTCCTTGGCGTGGAAGGCAAGCTTGGTGATACGGATATGTAGATTTCCTACCATTGTAACCGACTCTGTGTAACCCTAACCCTCTTCGGTGCCTATATAAACCGGAGGGTTTTAGTCCGTAGGACGAACAACAATCATACCATAGGCTAGCTTCTAGGGTTTAGCCTCTCTGATCCTGTGGTAGATCTACTCTTGTACTACCCATATCATCAATATTAATCAAGCAGGAGTAGGGTTTTACCTCCATCGAGAGGGCCCAAACCTGGGTAAAAACATCGTGTCCCTTGTCTCCTGTTACCATCCGCCTAGACGCACAGTTCGGGACCCCCTACCCGAGTTCCACCGGTTTTGACACTGACATTGGTGCTTTCAATGAGAGTTCCTTTGTGTCATCATCTTCAGGCCCGATGGCTCCTCCGATCATCAACAACGATGCGGTCTAGGGTGATACTTTTCTTCCCGGGCAGATCTTCGTATTCGGCGGCTTTGCACTGCGGGCCAATTCGCTTGGCCATCTGGAGCAGATTGGAAGCTACGCCCCTGGCCACCAGGTCAGATTTGGAAGTTTGAACTGTACGGCTGACGTCCGTGGAGACTTGATCTTCGACGGGTTCGAGCCACAGCCAAGCGCGCCGCACTGTCACGATGGGCATGATCTAGCTCTGCCGCCGGACAGTGCCCTGGAGGCCGCACAAGTGTCCGCTCCGACCCTTAGCTCGGAGCCGACTGCGCCGATCAAGGACGGGAGGCTGGACACCGCCTCAGGGGCTGCTATCTCTACGGTGATTGAGCCGAACACCAACCCTATCCTTTGCGAAGCTCGTGACTCCAAGGTGCCGGACTCCTCTCCGGACTCCGAACCTTCCGCGCCCCAGCCAATCGAATCCGATTGGGTGCCGATCATGGAGTTCACTGTCGCGGACATCTTTCAGCACTCGCCCTTTGGCAACATCCTGAATTCGCTAAAGTCTCTCTCTTTATCAGGAGAGCCCTGGCCGGATTATGGTCAGGAAGGTTGGGATGCGGACGACGAAGAAATTCAAAGCCCACCCACCACCCACTTTGTAGCCACTGTCGATGATTTAACCGACATGCTCGACTTCGACTCCGAAGACATCGATGGTATGGACGACGATGCAGGAGACGACCAAGAACCAGCGCCTACAGGGCACTGGAAGGCCACCTCATCATACAACATATACATGGTGGACATCCCAAAAGATGGGAATGGCGATGGAACAACGGAGGATGACCCCTCCAAGAAACAGCCTAAGCACCAGCATCAGCGGGGCCGCTCTAAATCCCGCCACAGCAAAAATGGTGATTCCAGCACAGGAGACAATAACGCCTCGGAAAGTGCCGAAGACAACCCCCTCCAGCAGGATTCACCGCAGGAGGATGGAGAAGCCAGCCCTCATGAGAGAGCGGCAGATATAGAGGTAGAGGACGATAATTACATGCCTCCCTCCGAAGACGAGGCAAGCCTCGACGACGACGAATTTGTCGTGCCTGAGGATCCCGTCAAACAGGAGCGTTTCAAACGCAGGCTTATGGCCATGGCAAGCAGACTCAAGAAAAAGCAGCAACAGCTTAGAGCTGACCAAGACTTGCTAGCTGACAGATGGACTGAAATCCTTCCGGCCGAAGAGTATGAACTCGAACGCCCCTCCAAGAGCTACCCAAAACGCAGGCTGCTACCCCGATTAGAGGAGGAAGCACCCAAACCTACATCACCAGCGCATGATGCGGCCGACCGGCCACCTCGTGGCCGCGACAGAGAGGCCTCTCAGCCCTTCACTCAAGCCGCACCCTGGCGTCGCTCAAAAAGTACAAAGGCACGGGGAAATGCGCCAGACCTGTGAGATATATTGGAGGACAAGGCAAGGCAAACAAGATCGATCTACGGATCGCGTGGTCATCTCACTACACATGATGATAACCGTCATGCCGGATACAGCAAATCCGGCCGAGCCGAACACAGCAGAGAAAGCTCATTTGAGCTACGTCGTGATATAGCCCAGTACAGGGGCGCCGCACGCCCACTATGCTTCACAGATGAAGGAATGGATCATCAAATCCCCGAGGGTTTCAAACCCGTAAACATCGAATCGTACGATGGCACAACAGATCCTACGGTATGGATCGAGGACTACCTCCTTCATATCCACATGGCCCGCGGTGATGATCTACACGCCATCAAATACCTCCCACTCAAGCTTAAAGGACCAGCTTGGCATTGGCTTAACAGCTTGCCAGTGGAGTCAATTGGTTGTTGGGAAGACCTGGAAGCCGCATTCCTCGACAACTTCCAGGGCACCTATGTGCGACCACCAGACACCGATGACCTAAGGCACATAATTCAGCAGCCAGAGGAATCGGCCAGACAATTCTGGACACGGTTCCTAACCAAGAAAAATCAAATCATCGACTGTCCGGATGCAGAGGCCCTGGCAGCCTTCAAACATAACATCCGCGACGAGTGGCTTGCCCGGCACCTAGGACAGGAAAAGCCGAAATCCATGGCAGCCCTCACAACACTCATGACCCGCTTTTGCACGGGAGAGGACAGCTGGCTAGCTCGTAGTAACAACATGACCAAGAGCCCGGGTAATTCGGATACCAAGGACAGCAACGGCAGGTCACGTCGCAACAAGCACAAGCGCCGCATTAAAGGCGATAATGCTGAGGATACGGCAGTCAATGCCGGATTCAGAGGCTCTAAACCCGGTCAGCGGAAAAAGCCATTCAAAAGAAATACTCTGGGCTCGTCCAATTTGGACCGAATACTCGATCGCTCGTTCCAGATACACGGCACCCCCGAAAAACCAGCCAACCACACCAACAGGGATTGTTGGGTGATCAAGCAGGCAGGCAAGTTAAATGCCGAAAACAATAACAAGGGGCTGCATAGCAACGACGAGGAGGAGCCCCGGCCACCGAACAATAGAGGACAGAAGGGCTTCCCCCTACAAGTGCGGACAGTGAACATGATATACGCAACCCACATACCCAAAAGGGAGCAGAAGCGTGCACTAAGGGACGTATATGCGATGGAGCCAGTCGCCCCAAAGTTCAATCAGTGGTCCTCCCGCCCGATCACTTTTGATCGAAGGGACCACCCTACTAGTATCCGCCATGGCGGATTCGCCTCATTGGTTCTAGACCCAATCATTGACGGATTTCACCTCACTAGAGTCCTGATGGACGGCGGCAGCAACCTGAACCTGCTTTATCAGGATACAGTGCGCAAAATAGGCATAGACCCCTCAAGGATTAAACCCACAAAGACGACCTTTAAAGGCGTCATACCAGGTGTAGAGGCCAACTGTACAGGCTCAGTTACACTTGAAGTGGTCTTCGGATCCCCAGATAACTTCTAAAGCAAGGAGTTAATCTTCTACATAGTACCGTTCCGCAACGGCTATCACGCACTGCTCGGACGAACCGCATTTGCAAAGTTCAATGCGGTGCCGCACTACGCATACCTCAAGCTCAAGATGCCATGCCCTCGAGGAGTCATTACGGTCAACGGAAACACCAAACGCTCTCTCCGAACGGAGGAGCATACGGCGGCCCTCGCGGCGGAAGTATAAAGCAGCCTCTCAAGGCAATTCTTGAGTCCGGCTATTAAACGTCCGGACACCGTCAAGCGCGCCCGGAGTAACCTACAACAAGACCGCCTGGCACGTCCTGAGCACGCGTAGCAATGCGGCCCCAACCCTAGCCCTCGCGAAATTGCAAAACCAGTACTACACGTACATAATTACGCTCTGGAAATACCATGGGCATAGGGGGAGGGGCACGACCACGGCAGGCCCAGAATGCGGCTCAACCGCACCAGGGGCTGCCGATTGTGTCATTCTTTTTTTGTCTTACTTTCAGGACTCCCTTCTCAAGAAGCCCTATCCGGCAGTAGAATCGCCGAACACATGATGCAACAGCCAGGGAAGCAGAAAACTACGTCGAATGTCCAGGTGGTCTCTATAACGAGCAGTATACTTGTTTCACATATCATCCCGCAGCTCGCCCCTGGAGGGGGACATGTCAAATATGTTGGGTTTCGTAGTAATTTCAAAAATTTTCCTACGCGCACACAGGATCATGTGATGCATAGCAACGAGAGGAGAGTGTTGTCTACGTACCCAACGCAGACCGACTGCGGAAGCAATGACACGACGTAGAGGAAGTAGTCGTACGTCTTCACGATCCAACCGATCAAGCACCGAAACTACGGCACCTCCGAGTTCGAGCACACGTTCAGCTCGATGACGATCCCCGGACTCCGATCCAGCAAAGTGTCGGGGAAGAGTTTCGTCAGCACGACGGCGTGGTGACGATCTTGATGAACTACAGCAGCAGGGCTTCGCCTAAACTCCGCTACAGTATTATCGAGGAATATGGTGGCAGGGGGCACCGCACACGGCTAAGGAATCGATCACGTGGATCAACTTGTGTCAACTTGTGTGTTTAGAGGTGCCCCTGCCTCCGTATATAAAGGAGGCGAGGAGGGGAGGCTGGCCGGCCAAAGAGGGAGGCGCAGGAGAGTCCTACTCCCTCTGGGAGTAGGATTCCTCCCCCCAATCCTAGTCCAACTAGGATTCCTCGGAGGGGAAGGGAGAGAGGGGGGCCGGCCACCTTCTCCTAGTCCTAATAGGACTAGGGGAGGGGAAAGAGGCGCAGCCACCTTGGGCTGCCCCTTTCTCCTTTCCACTAAGGCCCATGATGGCCCATATGGCTCCCGGGGGGTTCCGGTAACCTCCCGGTAACCCGGTAAAATCCCGATTTCACCCGGAACACTTCCGATGTCCAAACATAGGCTTCCAATATATCAATCTTTACGTCTCGACCATTTCGAGACTCCTCGTCATGTCCGTGATCACATCCAGGACTCCGAACAACCTTCGGTACATCAAAATGCATAAACTCATAATATAACTGTCATCGTAACCTTAAGCGTGCGGACCCTACGGGTTCGAGATAAATGTAGACATGACCGAGACATGTCTCTGGTCAATAACCAATAGCGGGACCTGGATGCCCATATTGGCTCCTACATATTCTACGAAGATCTTTATCGGTCAGACCGCATAACAACATACGTTGTTCCCTTTGTCATCGGTATGTTACTTGCCCGAGATTCGATCGTCGGTATCCAATACCTAGTTCAATCTCGTTAACGGCAAGTCTCTTTACTCGTTCCGTAATACATCATCTCACAACTAACATATTAGTTGTAATGCTTGCAAGGCTTATGTGATGTGTATTACCGAGAGGGCCCAGAGATACCTCTCCGACAATCGGAGTGACAAATCCTAATCTCGAAATACGCCAACCCAACATCGACCATTGGAGACACCTGTAGTACTCCTTTATAATCACCCATTTACGTTGTGACGTTTGGTAGTACCCAAAGTGTTCCTCCGGTAAACGGGAGTTGCATAATCTCATAGTCGTAGGAACATGTATAAGTCATGAAGAAAGCAATAGCAACATACTAAACGATCAGGTGCTAAGCTAATGGAATGGGTCATGTCAATCAGATCATTCCACTAATGATGTGACCTCGTTAATCAAATAACAACTCATTGTTCATGGTTAGGAAACATAACCATCTTTGATTAACGAGCTAGTCAAGTAGAGGCATACTAGTGACACTCTGTTTGTCTATGTATTCACACATGTATTATGTTTCCGGAAAATACAATTCTAGCATGAATAATAAACATTTATCATGATTATAAGGAAATAAATAATAACTTTATTATTGCCTCTAGGGCATATTTCCTTCAGTCTCCCACTTGCACTAGAGTCAATAATCTAGATTACACTGTAATGAATCTAACACCCATGGAGCTTTGGTGCTGATCATGTTTTGCTCGTGGAAGAGGCTTAGTCAACGGGTCTGCAATATTCAGATCCGTATGTATCTTCCAAATCTCTATGTCTCCCACCTGGACTAGATCCCGGATGGAGTTGAAGCGTCTCTTGATGTGTTTGGTCCTTTTGTAAAATCTGGATTCCTTTGCCAAGGCAATTGCACCAGTATTGTCACAAAAGATTTTCATTGGACCCGATGCACTAGGTATGACACCTAGATCGGATATGAACTCCTTCATCCAGACTCCTTCATTTGCTGCTTCCGAAGCAGCTATGTATTCCGCTTCACATGTAGATCCCGCTACGACGCTTTGTTTAGAACTGCACCAACTGACAGCTCCACCGTTTAATGTAAACACGTATCCGGTTTGCGATTTAGAATCGTCCGGATCAGTGTCAAAGCTTGCATCAACGTAACCTTTTACGATGAGCTCTTTGTCACTTCCATATACGAGAAACATATCCTTAGTCCTTTTCAGGTATTTCAGGATGTTCTTGACCGCTGTCCAGTGATCCATTCCTGGATTACTTTGGTACCTCCCTGCTAAACTTATAGCAAGGCACACATCAGGTCTGGTACACAGCATTGCATACATGATAGAGCCTATGGCTGATGCATAGGGAACATCTTTCATATTCTCTCTATCTTCTGCAGTGGTCGGGCATTGAGTCTTACTCAATTTCACACCTTGTAACACAGGCAAGAACACTTTCTTTGCTTGATCCATTTTGAATTTCTTCAAAAATTTGTCAAGGTATGTGCTTTGTGAAAGTCCAATTAAGCGTCTTGATCTGTCTCTATAGATCTTAATGCCTAATATGTAAGCAGCTTCACCGAGGTCTTTCATTGAAAAACTTTTATTCAAGTATCCCTTTATGCTATCCAGAAATTCTATATCATTTCCAATCAGTAATATGTCATCCACATATAATATCAGAAATGCTACAGAGCTCCCACTCACTTTCTTGCAAATACAGGCTTCTCCAAAAGTCTGTATAAAACCAAATGCTTTGATCACACTATCAAAACGTTTATTCCAACTCCGAGAGGCTTGCACCAGTCCATAAATGGATCGCTGGAGCTTGCACACTTTGTTAGCTCCCTTTGGATCGACAAAACCTTCTGGTTGCATCATATACAACTCTTCTTCCAGGAATCCATTCAGGAATGCAGTTTTGACATCCATTTGCCAAATTTCATAATCATAAAATGCGGCAATTGCTAACATGATTCGGACGGACTTAAGCATCGCTACGGGTGAGAAGGTCTCATCGTAGTCAATTCCTTGAACTTGCCGAAAACCTTTTTGCGACAAGTCGAGCTTTGTAGACAGTAACATTACCATCAGCGTCAGTCTTCTTCTTAAAGATCCATTTATTCTCAATCGCTTGCCGATCATCGGGCAAGTCAACCAAAGTCCATACTTTGTTCTCATACATGGATCCCATCTCAGATTTCATGGCTTCTAGCCACTTTGCGGAATCTGGGCTCACCATCGCTTCTTTATAGTTCGTAGGTTCATCATGATCTAGTAGCATGACCTCCAGAACAGGATTACCGTACCACTCTGGTGCGGATCTTACTCTGGTTGATCTACGAAGTTCAGTAGTATCTTGATCTGAAGTTTCATGATCATTATCATTGGCTTCCTCACTAACTGGTGTAGGTGTCACTGAAACAGTTTTCTGTGATGAACTACTTTCCAGTAAGGGAGCAGGTACAGTTACCTCGTCAAGTTCTACTTTCCTCCCACTCACTTCTTTCGAGAGAAACTCCTTCTCTAGAAATGATCCATTCTTAGCAACAAATGTTTTGCCTTCGGATCTGTGATAGAAGGTGTACCCAACAGTTTCCTTTGGGTATCCTATGAATACACATTTCTCCGATTTGGGTTCGAGCTTATCAGGTTGAAGCTTTTTCACATAAGCATCGCAGCCCCAAACTTTAAGAAACAACAACTTTGGTTTCTTGCCAAACCATAGTTCATAAGGCGTCGTCTCAACGGATTTTGATGGTGCCCTATTTAACGTGAATGCGGCCGTCTCTAAAGCATATCCCCAAAATGATAGCGGTAAATCTGTAAGAGACATCATAGATCGCACCATATCTAGTAAAGTACGATTACGACGTTCGGACACACCATTACGCTGTGGTGTTCCGGGGGGCGTGAGTTGCAAAACTATTCCACAGTTTTTCAAATGTACACCAAACTCGTAACTCAAATATTCTCCTCCACGATCAGATCGTAGAAACTTTATTTTCTTGTTACGATGATTTTCAACTTCACTCTGAAATTCTTTGAACTTTTCAAATGTTTCAGACTTATGCTTCATTAAGTAGATATATCCATATCTGCTCAAATCATCTGTGAAGGTGAGAAAATAACGATATCCGCCACGAGCCTCAATATTCATCGGACCACATACATCGGTATGTATGATTTCCAACAAATCTGTTGCTCTCTCCATAGTACCGGAGAACGGTGTTTTAGTCATCTTGCCCATGAGGCACGGTTCGCAAGTACCAAGTGATTCATAATCAAGTGGTTCCAAAAGTCCATTAGTATGGAGTTTCTTCATGCGTTTTACACCGATATGACCTAAACGACAGTGCCACAAATAAGTTGCACTTTTATTATCAACTCTGTATCTTTTGGTTTCAACATTATGAATATGTGTATTACTACTATCGAGATTTAGTAAGAATAGACCACTCTTCAAGGGTGCATGACCATAAAAGATATTACTCATATAAATAGAACAACCATTATTCTCTGATTTAAATGAATAACCGTCTCGCATTAAACAGGATCCAGATATAATGTTCATGCTCAACGCTGGCACCAAATAACAATTATTTAGGTCTAATATTAATCCCGAAGGTAGATGTAGAGGTAGCGTGCCGACCGCGATCACATCGACTTTGGAACCGTTTCCCACGCGCATCGTCACCTCGTCCTTTGCCAGTGCCCGCTTATTCTGTAGTCCCTGTTTCGAGTTGCAAATATTAGCAACAGAACCAGTATCAAATACCCAGGTGCTACTGCGAGCATTGGTAAGGTACACATCAATAACATGTATATCACATATACCTTTGTTCACCTTGCCATCCTTCTTATCCGCCAAATACTTGGGGCAGTTCCGCTTCCAGTGACCAGTCTGCTTGCAGTAGAAGCACTCAGTTTCAGGCTTAGGTCTACACTTGGGTTTCTTCTCTTGAGCAGCAACTTGCTTGCCGTTCTTTTTGAAGTTCCCCTTTTTCTTCCCTTTGCCCTTTTTCTTGAAACTAGTGGTCTTGTTAACCATCAACACTTGATGCTCCTTCTTGATTTCTACCTCCGCAGCTTTTAGCATTGCGAAGAGCTCGGGAATAGTCTTGTTCATCCCTTGCATATTATAGTTCATCACGAAGCTCTTGTAGCTTGGTGGCAGTGATTGGAGAATTCTGTCAATGACGCAATCATCTGGAAGATTAACTCCCAATTGAATCAAGTGATTATTATACCCAGACATTTTGAGTATATGCTCACTGACAGAACTGTTCTCTTCCATCTTGCAGCTATAGAACTTATTGGAGACTTCATATCTCTCAATCCGGGCATTTGCTTGAAATATTAACTTCAACTCCTGGAACATCTCATATGCTCCATGACGTTCAAAACGTCGTTGAAATCCCGATTCTAAGCCGTAAAGCATGGCACACTGAACTATCGAGTAGTCATCAGCTTTGCTCTGCCAGACGTTCATAACATCTGGCGTTGCTCCAGCAGCAGGCCTGGCACCCAGCGGTGCTTCCAGGACGTAATTCTTCTGTGCAGCAATGAGGATAATCCTCAAGTTACGGACCCAGTCCGTGTAATTGCTACCATCATCTTTCAACTTTGCTTTCTCAAGGAACGCATTAAAATTTAACGGAACAACAGCACGAGCCATCTATCTACAATCAACATAAACAAGCAAGATACTATCAGGGACTAAGTTCATGATAAATTTTAAGTTCAATTAATCATATTATTAAAGAACTCCCACTTAGATAGACATCCCTCTAATCCTCTAAGTGATCACGTGATCCAAATCAACTAAACCATGTCCGATCATCACGTGAGATGGAGTAGTTTCATTGGTGAACATCATTATGTTGATCATATCTACTATATGATTCACGCTCGACCTTTCGGTCTCCGTGTTCCGAGGCCATATCTGCATATGCTAGGCTCGTCAAGTTTAACCTGAGTATTCTGCGTGCGCAACTGTTTTGCACCCGTTGTATTTGAACGTAGAGCCTATCACACCCGATCATCACGTGGTGTCTCAGCACGAAGAACTTTTGCAACGGTGCATACTCAGGGAGAACACTTCTTGATAATTTAGTGAGAGATCATCTTATAATGCTACCGTCAATCAAAGCAAGATAAGATGCATAAAAAGATAAACATCACATGCAATCAATATAAGTGATATGATATGGCCATCATTATCTTGTGCTTGTGATCTCCATCTCCGAAGCACCGTCATGATCACCATCGTCACCGGCGCGACACCTTGATCTCCATCGTAGCATCGTTGTCGTCTAGCCAATCTTATGCTTCCACGACTATCACTACCGTTTAGTAATAAAGTAAAGCATTACATCGCGATTGCATTGCATACAATAAAGCGACAACCATATGGCTCCTGCCAGTTGCCGATAACTTGGTTACAAAACATGATCATCTCATACAATAAAATTCAGCATCATGCCTTGACCATATCACATCACAACATGCCCTGCAAAAACAAGTTAGACGTCCTCTACTTTGTTGTTGCATGTTTTACGTGGCTGCTACGGGCTTAAGTAAGAAGCAATCTCACCTACGCATCAAAACCACAACGATAGTTTGTCAAATAGACTCCGTTTTAACCTTCGCAAGGACCGGGCGTAGCCATACTTGGTTCAACTAAAGTTGGAGAGGCAGTCGCCCGCAAGCCATCTCTGTGCAAAGCACGTCGAGGGAACCGGTCTCGCGTAAGCGTACGCGTAAGGTTGGTCCGGGTCGTCTCGTCCAACAATACCGCTGAACCAAAATATGACATGCTGGTAGGCAGTATGACTTGTATCGTCCACAACTCACTTGTGTTCTACTCGTGCATATAACATCAACATCATTAACCTAGGCTCGGATGCCACTGTTGGGTTTCGTAGTAATTTCAAAAAATTTCCTACGCGCACACAGGATCATGTGATGCATAGCAACGAGAGGAGAGTGTTGTCTGCATACCCAACGCAGACCGACTGCGGAAGCAATGACACGACGTAGAGGAAGTAGTCGTACGTCTTCACGATCCAACCGATCAAGCACCGAAACTACGGCACCTCCGAGTTCGAGCACACGTTCAGCTCGATGACGATCCCCGGACTCCGATCCAGCAAAGTGTCGGGGAAGAGTTTCATCAGCACGACGGCGTGGTGACGATCTTGATGAACTACAGCAGCAGGGCTTCGCCTAAACTCCGCTACAGTATTATCGAGGAATATGGTGGCAGGGGGCACCGCACACGGCTAAGGAATCGATCACGTGGATCAACTTGTGTCAACTTGTGTGTTTAGAGGTGCCCCTGCCTCCGTATATAAAGGAGGAGAGGAGGGGAGGCTGGCCGGCCAAAGAGGGAGGCGCAGGAGAGTCCTACTCCCTCTGGGAGTAGGATTCCTCCCCCCAATCCTAGTCCAACTAGGATTCCTCGGAGGGGAAGGGAGAGAGGGGGGCCGGCCACCTTCTCCTAGTCCTAATAGGACTAGGGGAGGGGAAAGAGGCGCAGCCACCTTGGGCTGCCCCTTTCTCCTTTCCACTAAGGCCCATGATGGCCCATATGGCTCCCGGGGGGTTCCGGTAACCTCCCGGTAACCCGATAAAATCCCGATTTCACCCGGAACACTTCCGATGTCCAAACATAGGCTTCCAATATATCAATCTTTACGTCTCGACCATTTCGAGACTCCTCGTCATGTCCGTGATCACATCCGGGACTCCGAACAACCTTCGGTACATCAAAATGCATAAACTCATAATATAACTGTCATCGTAACCTTAAGCGTGCGGACCCTACGGGTTCGAGAACAATGTAGACATGACCGAGACATGTCTCTGGTCAATAACCAATAGCGGGACCTGGATGCCCATATTGGCTCCTACATATTCTACGAAGATCTTTATCGGTCAGACCGCATAACAACATACGTTGTTCCCTTTCTCATCGGTATGTTACTTGCCCGAGATTCGATCGTCGGTATCCAATACCTAGTTCAATCTCGTTAACGGCAAGTCTCTTTACTCGTTCCGTAATACATCATCTCACAACTAACATATTAGTTGTAATGCTTGCAAGGCTTATGTGATGTGTATTACCGAGAGGGCCCAGAGATACCTCTCCGACAATCGGAGTGACAAATCCTAATCTCGAAATACGCCAACCCAACATTGACCATTGGAGACACCTGTAGTACTCCTTTATAATCACCCATTTACGTTGTGACGTTTGGTAGTACCCAAAGTGTTCCTCCGGTAAACGGGAGTTGCATAATCTCATAGTCGTAGGAACATGTATAAGTCATGAAGAAAGCAATAGCAACATACTAAACGATCAGGTGCTAAGCTAATGGAATGGGTCATGTCAATCAGATCATTCTACTAATGATGTGACCTCGTTAATCAAATAACAACTCATTGTTCATGGTTAGGAAACATAACCATCTTTGATTAACGAGCTAGTCAAGTAGAGGCATACTAGTGACACTCTGTTTGTCTATGTATTCACACATGTATTATGTTTCCGGAAAATACAATTCTAGCATGAATAATAAACATTTATCATGATTATAAGGAAATAAATAATAACTTTATTATTGCCTCTAGGGCATATTTCCTTCAAAATAGTCCCGTCCATTGCTTATCGCACTATTTGTATCTTTCTGCTTTTACCGCAGCCTTTTTAAATAAACAATACATAGCTTCTACCTATTATTGCATTCCTTTTTTTATCTATATATGTTCACTTATGACATGTTGCACCCGTACACTTTGGTACGGCCAAATACACCAGGGGCTTAAGTACCCCAAAATATGGTGTGATAAGTCCGAACACTTTCACAAGTTCGGCACCCCAAACTTATAGCATTATATGCATCGGCTCCGAATCATGTCTTGGGTCAATAGTTGGGTTTGCCCGGCTCCCATGTTTTGGTACCTTACATTCCGTTATATCGGCTAAGGTAGCGCTAGGAGAACCACTGCGATTGTGCCCCGGTTGAACTGGATTAAGCACCTCAGTGGAGAAAGCTAAAACTGACCGTCATGATAGGGCGAGAGCCGGTCGCTATTCGAGAGGTTTTCGAGTCCCTAAAGACTTATGCCGCTTAGAGCGAGCAGTCAGCTTTGTCTGGCCCAGGCATGGATAGCGCCCCGAACTCGGTCTTCCGAATACCAGGGGCTTCGCCGAAATTTAAAATTATAGAATTCTATGGCTAAGTGAGAGTGTTCAAGCATTATAGTCCGGTTGCCTCGTTCGTTGCGTTGAGCGCCTCCCTCGAAGGACCCAAGAATGGGAAAAAGAGCGCTCAAGTTTATCTCGAACACCCCAGCACTCGTGGCATGGGGGCAGAAGCCGACGACTCGCCATCTCTCAAATTTAATAAACGGGCGCACAGAAGGTAATATTTTAAATTCACAAGCGTTGCTTAGCGCATATGAACAAGTTTTCAGCGTACAGGATAACAAATGCGAGTTTACTCAAAAATTACATCTTTACAGCATTCACCCGCTATAAGGCGGGCACCCTTCAGGACACCCTCATAATACATCTCGGGCTTGCGATACTCCTTGCCCGACGGTGGTCTGTCCGTCACAAGCTTCTCAGCGTCCATCTTGCCCTAGTACACTTTAGCACGGGCAAGGGCCCTACGGGCACCTTCGATACAGACGGAGCGCTTGACAACTTCAATCCATGGACAGGCGTCCACCAGCCGCCTCACCAGCCCGAAGTAGCTCCCAGGCATGGCTTCCTTAGGCCACAGCCGAACTATGAGGCCCTTCATGGCCTATTCGGCCACCTTATGGAGCTCGACCAGCTGCTTCAGCTGGTCGCTCAAGGGCACCAGGTGACCGGCCTCAGCATACTGAGACTAGAACACCTTCTCCGTCGATCTCCCCTCCTCGGCTCGGTAGAACGCGGCAGCATCGGACACACTGCAGGGCAGATCTGTGAATGCTCCTGGAGAGCTCCGGATTCGGGTAAGTAACAGATAATTCACTTTCACGTGCTTGCTTTGCATAAAGAATGCCTTACCCGCCGCTATCTTCTTTAGTGCCTCAATTTCCTGGAGGGCTTTTTGGGCTTCGGCCTTAGCGGCTTTGGCACTCTCAAGGGCCGAGGTGAGCTCGGACTCTCGAGTCTTTGAGTCACGCTCCAAACTCTTGTGTTTTTTCACGAGAGCATGGAGCTCTTGCCGCACCTCCGCCACCTGCGCCTCCTACTTCTCTCGCTCGGTGCGCTCCGTGGCCGCATTGCTTTCGGCCTTGGACACCGCTTCCTTCAGGGTCGCCACCTCGTTCGTGGCCCCTGCAATACTCACGTTGGTCCTGTCATTTTTTTGCAACAAGGTATTTTTTATATACTAACATCAGGTACTACTTACCTTCCTTGTCCTCGAGCTGCTTCTTGGCAAGGTCGAGCTTGTTCTCGGACCGCTCGAGGCTCTGCTTCAATGCATCGACCTCCGCAGTCAGTGCGGCAGAGGTCAGCAGCGTAGCCTGCATTCCCATATTGACATATTTATGTTAGACTCCTGCGTATATCTTTTTAGATCCTCAGTCCAGCTTTTCTTCCCGAACACCAAACTGAGCATCTGGGGCTACTGTCTATGCGCTAATATTTTTAAATATCTTAATACATAACTCGAAGCCTGTTAGAAGGCTAACACAGGCTTCTGTTAGCCCGCTCTTGGCGGACTGAACCTTCTTGACCACCGCACTCATAATAGTGCGGTGCTCCTCGTTGATGGAGGCGCCTTTAAGCACCTCCAGCAAATTGTCCAGTGCCTCCGGTTGGACGGGGGTCACCAGCGTCGTAGGCTTGCCCTTCTTACGAGGGGGCCGCCTGCCGGACTCTGGAACCACTGAAGGTTCCGGTGCGGCATCCGGTCCAGGGCCGGACTTAGAGCCCTTTGGGGTTTTATCCCCTTGGCGCCTGGAATCCGGAAGGTCGCCTTGCGGCACCTCCGGGGCTACCTCCTCCTGGCTCGTCCCCTTTTGGGACTCCACCTCGGCGTCGTCCGTAGGGCAAGGGGAGGTAGCAGTCGGAAGTGAAAGACTGTTCACATCTGACGAATCCAGGGATCCGCTCGACGAAGCGTCGAGCTGGGCCTTGGGCGGACTGCATGATTATGTTCGGCGTTAGAAGATATTGTGCCGTAAAGGAACATCGTGAGTTATTCTGATATCTGGATACATACGATTTCACCAGGGGCTTAGCCCTGGATGGCCACTCCTCCTCGCCATCGTCGGCGTTGGTGGAGTAGTCCGGGAGAAGGGTTTTTCCCTTCTTGGACCCTCCGGCCCCCCTAGTCGGGGTGGCCTTTCTTTTCTTTCCTCCCCCCGTTGGAGGGGGAGAGGCCTCTTCTTCCTCCTCCTCGCCTTCGTGGGAGGAGCGCGCTTCGGAGTCCTCGGACGAGGAATCCGACACTACCAGGCGCCGGGAACTCTTTCGAGTTCCCGTGGCCTTCTTCTGGGCCTTCTTCTCCGGCACCACGTGAGGTGCCGGGACCAGCAGCATTGCCAAGCGGGCATCTACCGGACCTTCGGGCAAAGGAGCCGGACAGTCGATCTGTCCGGACTTCTTCTGCCAGTCCTGTCAAAGGAACGGGAGCTTAGATCCCGCATAGAGTCAAACTATGAAAAACAAATATCCTGTGATGGGCAAAATAAACTCACCGCGCTGGCTTGGCGCTTTGCGTAGAATCCGCGATCCTCGGTAGTGGGAAGGTGAATCTCGGAGCCCTTGAATAGCACCTTCCAGGCATCTTCGTGCGTTGTGTCAAAAAGCCTGGACAAAATTTGGTGCTGGGCCGGGTCGAATTCCCACAGGTTAAAGGCCCGTCGTTGACACGGGAGGATGCGGCAGAAGAGCATGACCTGGACTACGGTGAAGAGTTTAACCTTCTTGTCCATCAGGTTTTGGACGCAGGTTTGGAATCCGGTCACCTCTTCTGAATTACCCCACGACAGGCCCGTCTCTTTCCAAGAGGTGAGCCGTGTGGGGATGCCAGATCGGAATTCGGGGGCCACTGCCCATTAAGGGTCACGCGGCTCGGTGATGTAGAACCACCCCGATTGCCACCCCTTGATGGTTTCCACAAAGGAGCCCTCGAGCCATGTGACATTGGCCATTTTGCCCACCATGGCGCCTCCACACTCTGCTTGCCAGCCGCCCACTACCTTCGGCTTGACATTGAAGGTGTTTATCCATAAGCCAAAGTGGGGCTTAATGCGGAGGAAGGCCTCGCACACGAGATAAACGCCGAGATGTTGAGGATGAAGTTCGGGGCCAGATCGTGGAAGTCCAGGCTGTAGTAGAACATGAGCCCACGAACAAATGGGAGGAGTGGGAAGCCCAGTCCGCGGAGGAAATGGGGGAGGAACACCACCCTCTCATGGGGCCTAGGGGTGGGGATGAGCTGCCCCTCATCTGGGAGCCGGTGCGCGATGTCGTTGAACAAGTATCCGGCCTTCCTCAACTTTTTGATGTGCCCCTCCGTGACGGAGGAGGCCATCCACCTGCCTCTCGCTCCGGACATGACTGGAGAAGGTTGAGGTGGGAAGTGCGGGCTTGGGCGCTGGAGCTCGAGTGCACGGAGATGGATAAGCAAAGGAGGAAGAAGGCGTAAATGGAAAGAGTGGATCCTTATCCCCTTATATGGGCGGACGAAGATATGTACCCCCACCGGCCTAGTAAAACTCACTTATCTCCCAAGCGCCGTGATTAATGGCGCGGTTGGGTTACCCACACCCGTATTGATGAGAATCCCGGAATAAGGGGACACGATCTCTACTTTGACAAGACGTGCCAAGGAAACTGCCTCGCTAAACGCGCTGAGGTGGGACAGTAAAAAAGATTCGAATAAAGGTTTGGCCGTGGTGTGATGTCACGCCACGGAATACGTCAGCAGATTGAATTTGTGTAAATATTATTCTCTCTACGGTGGCATGTGGAACTTACTTTGCAGAGACGGACACTATCCTTGTGTTCAAAATCTTCTATGAAGTATTCGGAGGAGGAACCCGCCTTGCAATGCCGAAGAAAATATGCGTGCCGGACTCGTCGTCATTGAAGCCTGGTTCAGGGGCTACTGAGGGAGTCCTGGATTAGGGGGTGTCCGGATAGCCAAACTATCACCTTTGGTCGGACTCCTGGACTATGAAGATACAAGATTGAAGACTTCGTCCCGTGTCTGGATGGGACTTTCCTTGGCGTGGAAGGCAAGCTTGGCGATACGGATATGTAGATTTCCTACCATTGTAACCGACTCTGTGTAACCCTAACCCTCTTCAGTGCCTATATAAACCGGAGGGTTTTAGTCCCTAGGACGAACAACAATCATACCATAGGCTAGCTTTTAGGTTTTAGCCTCTCTGATCTCGTGGTAGATCTACTATTATACTACCCATATCATCAATATTGATCAAGCAGGAGTAGGGTTTTACCTCCGTCGAGAGGGCCCGAACCTGGGTAAAAACATCGTGTCCCTTGTCACCTGTTACCATCCGCCTAGACGCACAGTTCGGGACCCCCTACCCAAGATTCGCCGGTTTTGACACTGACAATGTTCATGGTGGATTATATCCTACTCATGCTTGTATTCAATGTTTATTAATTTTAATGCATGTTCAGGATTGTTATCGCTCTCTAGTTAGTCGCTTCCCAGTCTTTTGCTAGCCTTCACTTGTACTAAGCGGGAATACTGCTTGTGCATCCAATCCCTTAAACCCCAAAGTTATTCCATATGAGTCCACTATACCTTCCTATATGCGGTATTTACCTGCCGTTCCAAGTAAATTTGTATGTGCCAAACTCTAAACCTTCAAATAATCATTCTGTTTTGCATGCTCGAATAGCTCATCTATCAACTAGGGCTGCACTTATCTTCCGTGTTAGGCGGGTTATTCTCAAGAGGAGTGGACTCTGCTCCTCATTCACGAGAAAATGGCTAGTCGCCGGGATGCCCAGTCCCATGCTTTATGTAAACTAAATCAAAATAATTGCAAACAAAACTCCCCCTGGGACCCGTTGAATGTTGGAGGCACTCGTTGTTTCGAGCAAGCCATGGATTGATGCTTGTGGAGGAGGGGGAGTATAAACTTTACCATTCTGTTTGGGAACCGCCTATAATTTGTTTAGCATGGAAGATATCGTCATCTCTTAGTTGTTATGTTGACAATGAAAGTATGCCGCTCAAAATATAATTTACCTCTATTTTCAAAACCGAGATCTGGCACCTCTACAAATCCCTGCTTCCCTCTGTGAAGGACCTTTCTATTTACTTTTATGCTGAGTCATCACCCTCTTATTAAAAGCACTAGCTGGAGAGCACAACTGTCATTTGCATTCATTACTGTTAATTTATATCGGGTATGACTATGATTGGATCTCTTTTACCATGAATTACAATATCTAGTCAGTCCTTGATCTTTGAAGGTGCTCTGCATTTATGTTTTGCGGTCTCAGAAAGGGCTAGCGAGATACCATCTTGGTATATCATATTACGATTGTTTTGAGAAAGTGTTGTCATCCGAGATTTATTATTATGGCTTGCTAGCTGATTATGTTATTGATATGAGTAAACATGAGACCTAGGAGTTATTGCAAATGTGGTTAGTTATGATCTTTCCTGAAAACTAGAATGCTGGCTTGACATAGTTACAACAACAAGAGCAAACCGAGTTTGTAAAAGTTTTTCTTTTTCTCTTTCAGTTTGTCAACTGAATTGCTTGAGGACAAGCAAGGGTTTAAGCTTGGGGGAGTTGATACGTCTCCGTCGTATTTACTTTTCCAAACACTTTTGCCCTTGTTTTGGACTCTAACTTGTATGATTTGAATGGAACTAACCCGGACTGATGCTGTTTTCAGCAGAATTGCCATGATGTTGTTTTTTGTGCAGAAAACAAAAGTTCTCGGAATGACCTGAAACTCCACGGAATATCTTAGAATAAATAATAAAAAATCCTCGCCAAAGATGAAGACCAGGGGGCCCACACCCTGTCCATGAGGGTGGGGGGGCGCCCCCCTCCTGGGCGTGCCCCCCTACCTCGTGGGCCCCCTAGAGACCCTCCGACGCCAACTCCAACTCCATATATTGGCTTTCGGGGAGAAAAAATAAGAGAGAAGAAATCATCGCATTTTACGATACGGAACCGCCACCAAGCCCTAATCTCTCTCGGGATGGCTGATCTGGAGTCCGTTCGGGGATCCGGAGAGGGGGATTCATCGCTGTCGTCGTCATCAACCATCCACCATCACCAATTTCATGATGCTCACCGCCGTGCGTGAGTAATTCCATCGTAGGCTTGCTGGACGGTGATGGGTTGGATGAGATTTATCATGTAATCGAGTTAGCTTTGTGAGGGTTTGATCCCTAGTATCCACTATGTTCTGAGATTGATGTTGCTATGACTTTGCTATGCTCAATGCTTGTCACTAGGGCCCGAGTGCCATGATTTCAGATCTGAACCTATTATGTTTTCATGAATATATGTGAGTTCTTGATCCTATCTTGCAAGTCTATAGTCACCTACTATGTGTTATGATCCGGCAACCCCGAAGTGACAATAATCGGGACCACTCCCGGTGATGACCATAGTTTGAGGAGTTCATGTATTCACTATGTGCAAATGCTTTGTTCCGGTTCTCTATTAAAAGGAGGCCTTAATATCCCTTAGTTTCCAATAGGACCCCGCTGCCACGGGAGGGTAGGACAAAAGATGTCATGCAAGTTCTTTTCCATAAGCACGTATGACTATATTCAGAATACATGCCTACATTACATTGATGAACTGGAGCTAGTTCTGTGTCACCCTATGTTATGACTGTTACATGGCGAACCACATCCGGCATATTTATCCATCATTGATCCAGTGCCTACGAGTTTTCCATATACTGGCTCTCGCTTATTTACTTTTCCGTTGCTAGTGTTACAATCACCACAAAATACCAAAAACATTACTTTTGCTGTCTTCACTTCTGTTACCGTTACCACCACTATCATATTACTTTGCTACTAAACACTTCGCTGCATATATTAAGTTTCCAGGTGTGGTTGAATTGATAACTCAGCTGCTAATACTTGAGAATATTCTTTGGCTCCCCTTGTGTTGAATCAGTAAATTTGGGTTGAATACTTTACCCTCGAAAACTGTTGCGATGCCCTATACTTGTGGGTTATCACCTGTTAGTAGGCTGGTGCAGGCTTTGGTTAATCCTCTCTTGGAGAACCGAACCTTCTCAATCACCGTACTCATAAGAGTACGGTGCTCATCATCGATGGAAGCACCTCGAAGCACTTCCAGCAAATTATCCGATGCCTCCGGCTGGGCGGAGGTCATCGGCACATCCGGCTCGCTCTCCTTCGCGAGGGGCTGCCTTCTGGAATCCGGAACCTTTGGAGGCTCCGACGCAGTAACCGGCGGGGAGCCAGACTTGCTGTGGCTCCCGTCAACATAATCCATGGGGGTCTTACCCCCCATGCGCCCAACGTCTGGGATTTCGCCTTGGGGCATCTCCGGAGCCGTCGCCTCCTGCTTTGGTATCCTTCAGGACAACACCTCGGTGTCATCCGCAGGTCGTGGGGAGGTGGCCGTCGGGAGTGAATTCATCTCCTACTCGCCCAGAGACTCCTCCGAGGAGGACACCCTGAGATTGGACCCGGCCGGACTGCATATACGTGTTCGGCGTTATTGCAAGCCATAAGGTCAAAGTCGCATGAAAAAATATTACAGAATGCGGATACTTACGACCTCGCCTGGGGCTTGCCCCTGGGCAGCCGCTCCTCGTCGCTATAAGCAGTGGTTGATGAATGATATGGAAGGGATGCCTTTCCCTTCTTCGGCGTCCCGGCCTCCCCCGACGGGGAGGCCTTCCTTTTCTTCTCCTCCCCAGTACGGGGAGGGGGCATTTCTTCATGTTTCCCCCCGTCTTCGGGGGGGGGGATCTTCCTCGTCGTCTTCGGATGATGATTCCATCACAGCCCTGCACCGGAGACCTTTTCTGGTCCCCGCGGCCGCCTTCTTGGACCCTTTGGCCCCCTCAGTTGAGGCGGCCTTCCTCGTTCTCTCCTCCCCTTCGTGGGAGGAGTGCGCCTCGTCATCTTCTGGCGAGGCGTCTGGTGCGGCCTCGCGCCGGAGACCCTTCCAAGTCCCTGTGGCCTTCTTTTCGGCCTTTTTCTCTGGCACCTTGTAAGGCGCCGGAACCAGCATCTCCGCTAGGAGTGCGTCTACTGGGTCCTTAGGCAATGGAGCCGGACAGTCAATCCACTCCGCCATCTCCACCCAATCCTGTTTGGTCAGCATGGTGACTTAAAAATCCTCCCACGAATGTACTAGGAAAGGAACATCTTGTAATAGTCAGAGGACTTACCAGACTGGCGAGGCGCTTTGCGCTGAGCCCATGGTCCTTGGAAAGGGGGGAGGAGCTTCGCTGGCCTTGAACAATACCTTCCAGACGTCTTTGTGCATCGTGTCGAAGAGTTCCAGCATCATCTGGTGTTCGGCCGGATCGAACTCCCACATATCGAATGCCCGTCTTTGACATGGGAGAATCCGGCGAACGAGCATGACCTGGACCATGTTGACAAGTTTTATCTTCTTGTCTCTCATACTTTTGATGCAGGTCTCGAGTCTAGTCAGCTTCGTGGGTTCGCCCCAGGCCAGGCCCTTCTTTTCCCAAGAAGTGAGCCGCATGGGGATTCTGGATCTGAATTTGGGGGCCGCCACCCAATTGGCATCATGCGGCTCGGTGATGTAGAACCACCCTGATTGCCACCCTTTCACGGTGTCCACGAAGGAGCCTTCGAGCCATGTAACGTTGGGCATTCTGCCCACCATGGCGCCTCCGCACTCTGCCCGTTGGCCGCTCATGATCTTCGGCTTCACGCAGAAGATTTTCAACCACAGGCCGAAGTGAGGCTTGATGCGGAGGAAGGCCTCGCACACGATGATGAACGCCAAGATGATGAGGACGAAATTTGGGGCTAGGTCGTGAAAATCTAGCCTGTAGTAATACATGAGCCCACAGACGAATGGGTGGAGTGGAAATCCTAGTCCACGGACGAAGTGAGGGAGAAATACTACTCTCTCCGAGACTTTGGGGTGGGGGTGATCTGTCCCTCTGCCGGAAGCCTGTGCGCGATGTTCTCAGCCAGGTATTCGGTCGCCCGAAGCTTGGTAATGTCCTCCTCTTTGACAGAGGAGGCCATCCACTTGCCTCCCGCTCCGGACATGCTGCGGTCCTACGGAGAAGGTGGGAGCTTGGGCGCTGGAGCTCGAGAGTGCGAGAACGGATGAGCAAAGGAGGAAGAAGGCGTGGGTGAAAATGGGAGATCCTTGTCCCTTTATAAAGGCGGTGCAGAATGTGCGCCTCCCCACTTGCCTCTCGAAATCATTTATTTTCCAAGCGCCTCGATTGATGGCGCTGGTTGGGTTACCCATACCCGTATTGATGGAGATCCCGCGATAAGGGGACACGATCTCTGCTTTGACAAGATGTGCCAAAGAAACCATCTTGCCATGTGTGCAGGAGCTGGATGTGAAAAGCGGTTCAAATAATGACTGGACCATGGCGTGCTGTCACACTGCGAAGGGCTGTTAGCAGATTAGATTCGTGGATTATTGTTCTCTCTACGGTGGTATGTGAAGAGCCGGACATGGTCCTTGTGTTCAGAATTTATCTTGGGGTACGGAGATGGAACCCGCCTCGCAATGCCGAAGACAATCTACGCGCCAGACTCATCGTCATTGAAGCCTGGTTCAGGGGCTACTGAGGGAGTCCTGGATAAGGGGGTATCCGGACGGCCGGACTATATGCTTTGGCCGGACTGTTGGACTATGAAGATACAAGATTGAAGACTTCGTCCCATGTCCGGATGGGACTCTCCTTGGCGTGGAAGGCAAGCTTGGCGATTCAGATGTAGATCTCCTTCTCTGTAACCGACTCTGTGTAACCCTAGCCCCCTCCGGTGTCTATATAAACCAGAGGGTTTAGTCCGTAGGATAGAACAACAATCATACCATAGGCTAGCTTCTAGGGTTTAGCCTCTCTGATCTCGTGGTAGATCAACTCTTGTAATACTCATATCATCAAGATCAATCAAGCAGGAGGTAGGGTATTACCTCCATCGAGAGGGCCCGAACCTGGGTAAACATCATGTCCCCAGTCTCCTGCTACCATTAGCCTTAGACGCACAGTTCGGGACCCCTTACCCGAGATCCACCGGTTTTGACACCGACACTGGGTCTTCCACAATTGTAATAATTACGTTCACGAGTCAAAGATCTTTTGTCATTGTAGGACCTTGACTTGGGGCTTCTTTCCTTGCTTCTTCTCTTGTAGAACTTGACACCATTAAGCTCAATTCCTCATTGAAGGTTTGTTTCTCACTTGATGATGTAGGAGCATCACATGAGGCTTTGTATGCACCACTTGACTTGTTGTGAAGCTCTTCCTTATCCTTGAGTGACATCTCATGAGCAACAATTCTTCCAATGACTTCCCTTGGCTTGAGATCTTTGTAGTTGGGCATCATTTGGATCAATGTGAACACGGTATCATATTTTCCATCCAAGGCTCTTAGGATCTTCTTGATGATGAATTTGTCGGTCATCTCTTCACTCCCTAAGCCGACAATCTCATTTGTGATGAGAGCAAGCCTAGAGTACATTTCAACGTCACCTTCACCATACTTCATTTTGAACTTGTCAAGTTCACTTTGAAGCACATCCAATTTGGATTCCTTGACGGAGTCGGTACCTTCGTGCATATCAATCAAAGTATCCCAAATTTCCTTTGCACTCTCAAGACGGCTGATTTTGTTGAATTCTTTGGGGAATAATCCGTTGAAGAGGATATCACAAGCTTGAGCATTGTATTGCAACATCTTCAACTCTTCCGCGGTAGCTTCATGGTTTGGTTCTTTCCCATCAAAGAATTCACCTTGCAAGCCAATGCACACAATAGCCCAAACGGCAGGGTTATGTCCAAGAATATGCATTTTCATCTTATGCTTCCAACTAGCAAAATTAGTACCATCAAAGTGAGGACCTCTACGGTGGTAATTTCCCTCGCTAGACGCCATACTCTCCTAGGTTGTGAAACCAAGGCTATGATCACCAAAAGCTATGGAAATCAAAGCAAATGGAGACCAAAGCTCTGATACCAATTGTAGGATCGAAAGTATGTCTAGAGGGGGGGTGATTAGACTACTTGATGAAATAAAAACTTAACCTTTTCCCAATTTTAGTTCTTGGCAAATTTTAACAACTTAGCACAAGTCAAGCAATCTTAACACAATTCAAGAAATCATGCAATGAGTATATAAGCAGCGGAAAGTAAAGCTTGCAACTTACAAGAATATAAAGGGAGGGGTTTGGAGAGTGCAAATGCAATAGGAGACACATATGTTTTTGTCGTGGTTATCGTACATCCACGTTGATGGAGACTTCAACCTACGAAGGGTAACGGCTGCACGAGTCCATGGAGGGCTTCACCCATGAAGGGTCCACGAAGAAGCAACCTTGTCTATCCCACCTGGCCATCACCCATGAAGGACTTGCCTCACTAGGGTAGATCTTCACGAAGTAAGCGATCTCCTTGCCCTTACAAACTCCTTGGTTCAACTCCACAATCTTGTCGGAGGCTCCCAAGTGACACCTAACCAATCAAGGAGACACCACTCTCCATAAGGTAATAGATGGTGTGTTGTTGATGAACTCCTTGCTCTTGTGCTTCAAATGATAGTGTCCCCAACACTCAACTCACTCTCATAGGATTGGATTTGGTGGAAAGCTGATTTGAGTGGAAAGCAACTTGGGGAAGGCTAGAGATCAAGATTCATATGGTAGGAATGGAATATCTTGGTCTCAACAGATGAGTAGGTGGCTCTCTCTCAGAAAATGGATAATGGAAGTGTAGGCATAATCTGATGGCTTTCCTCACGAATGAGGAGAGGGTGGAGGGGTATATATCCTCCACACAAAATCTAACCGTTACACACATTACACCAAACTCGGTTGGACCGGATCAAAAATCTCGGTCGGACCGATTCAGTTCATATGTGACCGTTAGACAATTCGGTGGGACCGACATGCATCTCGGTAGGACCGATATCATTAGGGTTAGGGCACAACATAATGTTAGTTGGACCGATTACTCAAACTCAGTTGGACCGACTTTGGTAATAAGGAAACCAGAGAGTTGGTCAGGCAAACTCGGTGGGACCGATTCGCTTGTCTCGATGGGACCGAAGCGTTACAAAAAGCAAACAGAGAGTTTGCATTGTAGACTCGATGGGACCGATCGCTCATTTCGGTTGGACTGAAATGTTACGAAGGGAAACAGAGAGTTTGCAATCCCATCTCAGTGAGACCGAGATCCCTATCGGCGAGACCGAAAAGACTAGGGTTTCTGGCAGTGGCTATGTCAAATGAACTCGGTGGCTCTGGATGGATCAAATTGGTGGGGCCAAGTTTGACTTTAGGTTTGGGACATATGTGGATATGAGAAAGTGGTTGAGGGCTTTGGAGGATATCACTAAGCATTTTGAGCAAGCAAGCCATTAAGCAACACCTCATCCCCTTTTAATAGTATTGGCTTTCCTATAGACTCAATGTGATCTTGGATCACTAAAATGGAAAATGTAGAGTCTTGGAATTTGAAGCTTGAGCCAATCTTTTATCCTTAGCATTTTGAGGGGTCCACAATCTTTATCCGTGCCATGCCAATCATTGAACTTTCCTGAAATATTTATCTTGAAATAGCATTAGTTTGATGAGCTATATGTTGTAAATCATTACCAAAACCACCCAGGGATAGTTGCACTTTCACTTTCTTCATGCACATGATGGATAAAGTATTTATGGATTTCCTCGATAAATTTGTGGTGGTTCTTATCGATGATATTCTCATATACTCAAAAAGTGAAGACGAGCACAAAGGACACCTCCGAGCTGTCCTACAAAGACTCCGTGACCATCAACTGTATGCCAAATTCAGCAAATGCGAGTTTTGGCTCAAGCAAGTTGGATTCCTTGGTAATATACTATCCGCGGAAGGTATAGCCGTAGATCCGAGCAAGATGTAGGATGTACTTGATTGGTTGGCACCCATGACCGTATCACAAATTCGGAGTTTCCTTGGATTAGCTAGGTACTATTGCCGGTTCATTGAAGGTTTCTCTAAGATTGCCAAGCCAATGACAGAGCTTCTCAAGAAGGATAAGAAATTTGAATGGACTGAGGATTGCGAGAAAAGTTTCAATGAGCTAAAAATCAGACTGACATCAGCCCCTGTGTTGACACTTCCAGACATCTATCGCAGCTTTGATGTATATTGTGATGCTTCCAGGCAAGGTCTTGGATGCGTACTTATGCAAGATGGCAAGGTAGTAGCATATGCATCTCGGCAGCTGCGACCCCACGAAGGGAACTATCCTACTCACGATCTGGAATTGGCCACGGTAGTTCATGCTCTAAAAATTTGGAGGCACTATCTTATTGGAAAAAAGTGCCAAATATTTACCAACCACAAAAGTCTCAAATACATATTCACTCAGCTAGATTTGAATCTCCGCCAATGCAGATGGATTGAGTTAGTCAAAGACTACGATCTTGGAATTAATTACCACCCGGGTAAGGCCAACATGGTGGCCGATGCTCTTAGTAGGAAACCTGTCAGTTTAAATGCCATGATGGAATCCCTGCCTTCCGAACTCCAAGAAGAAATTGCTCAGCTTAATCTGGTCATAGTTTATGCTGGTCTTGCTAGTATTATAGAAATTACTCCTACCCTCGAGGATGAGATCCGCAAGGCCCAGCCGGATGACGTAGTCTTACAAAAACATGTCAAACGAATGTTAGTAGGACAGACCTCAGATTTTTTCCAAGGACCAATTAGGTACCTTACGGTTCTGCGGGAGGATTTGTGTGCCAAGTCAAGGAAACTTGAGGAAGAAAATACTATCCGAAGCACACGAATCTTCGTATTCTATTCACCCCGAAGGCACTAAAATGTACGAAGACCTTCGCCAAATATTCTGGTGGGACGGAATGAAGAAAGACTTTGCCTATTATGTGGCCTGCTGCGACAGATGCAATACAGAGCACAGAAAACCAGCCGGACTCCTCCGACCATTGCCCGTTCCGCAATGGAAATGGGATGACATCTGCATGGATTTTATCTCCGGGCTACCAAAAACTCAGCGAGGCAATGACGTAGTATGGGTCATAGTGGATATGTTAACCAAGGTAGCTCATTTCATTCCCATCAGAACCACATACCATGCTGATCAGCTCGCACAATTATATGTGTCCAGAATAGTCAGTTTACACGGAGTACCTCGAACAATCACTTATGACCGGGGGTCCCTATTTATCTCCGCGTTCTAGTCCCGTCTCCATCAAGCTTTGGGAACAACTTTAAAATATAGTACTGCTTATCATCCTCAGACCGATGGGCAAACTGAATGGGTAAACCAAATACTTGAAGATATGCTGCGAGCATGTGCCTTGGCTCAAGGGCCTAAGTGGGAAGACTGTCTGCCGTGTGCTGAGTTCTCCTAGAACAATAGTTTCCAGGCCAGCCTAAAGATGTCACCGTACGAGGCTTTGTATGGCCGTAAGTGCCGCACCCCGTTGAATTGGTCTCAAACCGGGGACATCCGCATTTTTGGGAATAGATCTCATGATGGAAGCTGAAAAGCAAGTACAAGAAATCCGAGACCGTCTGCGACTAGCCAAATCCTAACAAAAGAGCTATTATGATACAAAGCACCGACAGGTCAGTTTTGAGCCCGGAGAACAAGTATACCTCGGAGTCACTCCTATGAAGGGAATCAAAAGGTTTCAGACTCACAAAAAGTTGGCACCCAGGTTTGTTGGTCTATTCCCAGTTATGTCCAAAGTGGGTACTGTTGCATATCAGTTGGAGCTGCCACCAGAATTGTCAGAAGTGCACAACGTGTTCCATGTCTCCCAGTTGAGGCGATGCATATCACCGCCCGAGAAAAAGACTGCTATAACAGAAATAGAGTTGGCTAAGGATCTAACGTATGAGGAGAGACCGTTCAAAATCTTGGATGAGATGGAAAGGGTCACTCGTAGCAAGGCAAGAAAATTTTACAAGGTCCAGTGGGAGCATCATACAGAGGCAGAAGCAACCTGGGAGCAAGAAGAAATTCTAAAGGCAAACTATCCAGAATTGTTTTACCGAGCAACCGAATCTCGAGGAAGAGATTCATCCTAAGTGGGGGAGGTTTGTGACAGCCTGGTTTTTGCCCTCCTTTCTTTTTCTGGATTTCATTTGAATTTTAATTGAATTTTGGCATTTGAATCATTTCAGTTGGACTTAAACACTTGAGCATCACCTTGGCTTTCACCCAAGTGGCTCCTTTCTCTCCCTAGCCATCATTTCCTCTCTGGTCTACCTCAAAATAATATCATGAGTATTTTTCTTAAATGAAAAATATTCATTTTTCCTCTCAAAAACTCTAACCAGAAACTTGTGCTCTAAAGCAACCCCAATTTCTCTTGCCCAAAAAAATATGAGAAACTTCACAAAAATCCTATGAACCCTAGGGCACCCACCAGAGAAAATTATCACACCACTTTTTGGAATATTTTTGCTACAGAAACTATTTTCTGTTCTGGGCAGAAATGCTAGTTTCTACAGCAAATACCATTTTACTAGCTCCAATGAGGCTGCATTTTATTGTGCATCACTACCCTCCTAGATTATTGCTAACCACCAAAGCACAGCTCCCAACTCCCAGCCGTTTAACTACAGTAAGCTCTGAAACTTACTAACCAGTAACTTGCAGCGAGGTAAAAACTCAGTTTACTGCACATGAGTTCAACTCAAAGCCTTGGAACTAACCTAAACACTAAGGACTACCAGTCAGGCACAAAATTTGGGGCCAGTCGTGGCTCTATGCCACAGTGCACGCGGTGACCACGCGTGTGCATGATGCCAGCACGCTTGTCGCCGTGCTCTGAGTGCCGCCGAGCACTTTGTTCGGCGCATGCTCGCTTCCCCGCCTGCCTAAGCTTGCCAAACCCCGCCACCATCATTGTCCCGATGCCATTAACTTCCCCCTGGCGCTCGCCAATGCCGGAGATCGCTGCAGCGAGTACGGGCGCGGTCCAGCCAACCCAATAGTGCGCGACGCACTATGTTCGTCGCCACCCTAGTGTTCCTGTGCTCGTCTCCGTCCGTTCACAGTGCCCGCATGAGCTGCGTCGCCTTCCCCCTCGCTCTCTAACGCCGTTCATCTCCGGGCGCAGCGTCCAGGTGTCCTCCAGTGGAGCCCGATCCCCTCGCTCCGCTCGGCTATAAATCTAGCCTCCCCAGCCTCCTCGAGCATCCGCAGCTCCTCTCACACACTCCACAAACTCGTAGGTAGCCGTAGCCCGGCCGGGAAGGCCTCGGGCCACCGTCCCCGAGCTCGAGCTCGCCGGCGATCCCCTCTGCCCGTCCACACTGCTCCAGCCCCTCCCAAGCTCAGGAGACTCTTCCAGGGCCTCTACCGTGCTTTAGTGGTGCCGTCCGACTCGGTTGGAGCCACTGGGGCGGCCCCTCGTCGCCGTCATCTCCAACTCCGGCGACCTCAGCCCTCTGCCGCCGCTGGAGAAGCTCTTTCCATCACTGTCCGACCACCCCTAGCTGTTCTACGGGTACGGGTAGGTGCACCTCTCTCTGCTCTTTCAATCCCTCCCTTCAGATCGGTCCATGTCGCCCTCCTCGCCGGCGTGCGCTCTGGTGAAGCCCTGCCGTGCCCTCCCTCTCTCCCCCTCCCTCTCACCTGACTAGCGGGGCCATCTATCAACCACTCTCGCCGCAGCCGAAGCGGTACGAGTGGAGGCGCCCCGCGGGGTTTACGCTTTCGACGTCTCCCCCGGTTCTGTTTATATTAAATTAAATTCGAATAATTCCAGGAAACTTCAAACAGCCACAACTTTTTAACCATAAGTCCAAATGAATTGATTCTTTTTTGCATTGTGTTCTGTATGAAACTATCTAGCAGCACACCAAAGATGAGATTTTTCTCTGCTGCCTAGATTTTCTGGTGAATTTCAGAGTGTTTCTTGATGTTTTCTTTTTGTGTTTATAATTGTTTTCAGAAGGTGAAGCTTGTCTTGAGGATCACGAGGAAGAGTGTGACCCTCCTTTGCACTAAGGCAAGCCACAACAACATTTTCATTGTGCCATTGCAATATTTGTGATTTATTTTCAACTTGAATGATTAAATTTAGTTCATGCATTTAGTCACTAACATGAATATCTATTTTCATTCTGTATAAAGCTAGAATATGAGTACTTGTTGAGTTGCAGTAAGGTAAGAAGTTAACTAAGTTAGTTTTAAGTCATGTTAACTTATGGAGAAATAATTTGCTTATGGAAAAGAAATAGTTGCAATAATATTTTCTTGGTTAAGAAAATAATTATGATAATTTATTGCCATTATTAGTTGCTGCATAAACATAACCAGAATAGTGCCATGAGTTTCGAAATGTTGGGCTAGTGCTTGATTTAGTTGACCCGGTAATGTTCGGAGGATTAGTGAAGCATGTTATATGAGTGCATTTGCATGGCATATCATGACACCGGTTATTTTTACTTTAAGTTGAACCTGGTAATAAATCAACTTGAACATATCGTTGATCGGGTTTTCCTAGTGCAACCACATTTGCCTTTACGGGAAGGCCTTTATTCGGTCCATTGTCATGCCTATGGTTGGTGCCTCCAACGAGGGAAGGTTATGGGCGTGCAGTACCCTGGCCCGGTAAGCAGACATAACCTTGTGTGCCCCTTGATGTTGTTTTCGTACCTTGTCCCCGTTTGGGACTGTTTTGCCACGATGGTGGCCGTTTTTCCACGACGGTGGCCATTGGTGTCTGGGGTAGACACGAGGCCACCCATGACTTAGCCCAGTAGGGGTTAGTCGGAATGGCCGGGAGAGTGTCATGGCAATGGAGGGGTTTTGTTGGAATGTCGTTGGTCCAGCCGAATGGGAGTGCGAGGCCTTGGGTTCCTTGCTGTGGGTACAGTGCGCTGCCTCTGCAAAGTGTATTAAATCTATCGATAGCCGAGTCCATGGTCACGGACACGCTCGAAAGTAGGTCACACCATGGGTCAACGTTTAATAAATCTTGCACACTAATTTAATAACATGGCACTGTTGGATGGTTGGATAACTGATACATCTCCAACGTATCTACTTTTCCAAACACTTTTGCCCTTGTTTTGGACTCTAACTTGCATGATTTGAATGAAACTAACCCGGACTGACACTATTTTCAGCAGAACTCCCATGATGTTGTTTTATGTGTAGAAAACAAAAGTTCTCGGAATGACCTGAAAATCCACGGCGGCATGTTTCGGAAAATATAAAAAATACTGGCAAAAGATGAAGGCAAGGGGCCCACACCCTGTCCACGAGGGTAGGGGGCACGCCCCCTCTCTCTTGGGCCCCCTGGAGCTCCGCCAACCTCAACTCCAACTCTATATATTCCGTCTCGCGGAGAAAAAAATCAGAGAGAAAGTTTCATCACATTTTACGATATGGAGCCGCCGCCAAGCCCTAATCTCTCTCGATGGCTGATCTGGAGTCCGTTCGGGGCTCCGGAGAGGGGGATTCGTCGCCGTCGTCATCATCAACCATCCTCCATCACCAATTTCATGATGCTCACCGCCATGCGTGAGTAATTCCATCGTAGGCTTGCTGGACGGTGATGGGTTGGATGAGATTTATCATGTAATCAAGTTAGTTTTGTTAGGGTTTGATCCCTAGTATCCACTATGTTCTGAGATTGATGTTGCTATGACTTTGATATGCTTAATGCTTGTCACTAGGGCCCGAGTGCCATGATTTCAGATCTGAACCTATTATGTTTTCATGAATATATGTGTGTTCTTGATCCTATCTTGCAAGTCTATAGTCACCTATTATGTGTTATGATCAGACAACCCCGAAGTGACAATAATCGGGATACTTCTTGGTGATGACCGTAGTTTGAGGAGTACATGTATTCACTATGTGTTAATGCTTTGGTCCGGTTCTCTATTAAAAGGAGGCCTTAATATCCCTTTGTTTCCGCTAGGACCCCGCTGCCACGGGAGGGTAGGACAAAAGATTGTTGGGGAACGTAGTAATTTCAAAAAATTCCTACGCACACGCAAGATCATGGTGATGATATAGCAACGAGAGGGGAGAGTGTTCGTCCACGTACCCTCGTAGACCGTAAGCAGAAGCGTTAGCACAACGCGGTTGATGTAGTCGTACGTCTTCATGATCCGACCGATCCAAGCACCGAACGTACGGGGCCTCCGAGTTCAGCACACGTTCAGCTCGATGACGATCTTCGGTCTCTGATCCAGCCGAGTTCCAGAGATGAGTTCCGTCAGCACGACGGCGTGGTGACGATGATGATGTTCTACCGGCGCAGGGCTTCGCCTAAACTCCGTGACGATATGACCGAGGTGGAATATGGTGGAGGGAGGCACCGCACACGGCTAAGGAACGATCCGTAGATCAACTTGTGTGTCTATGGGGTGCCCCCCTGCCCCCGTATATAAAGGAGGGAGAGGAGGAGGGGGCCGGCCTAAGGGGAGGCGCGCCCTAGGAGGGGGAAACCTACTCGAAGTAGGTTTCCCCCCTCCCTTTCCTAATCCAAGAAGGAGGGGGAAGGAAGGAGTGGGAGAGGGGGAAGGCAAGGGGGGCGCCGCCCCCCCTTCCTTGTCCTATTTGGACTCAAGGGGAGGGGGCACGCCACTTGCCCTGGCCGGCCCCTCTCTTTCTCCAATAGGGCCCATCAAGGCCCATTACTTCCCGGGGGGTTCCGGTAACCCTCCAGTACTCCGGTTTTCTCCGAAAACTCCCAGAACACTTCCGATGTACGAATATAGTCATCCAATGTATCAATCTTTATGTCTCGACCATTTCGAGACTCCTCGTCATGTCCGTGATCACATCCGGGACTCCGAACAAACTTCGGTACATCAAAACTTATAAAAACTATCATCGAAATGTTAAGCGTGCGGACCCTACGGGTACGAGAACTATGTAGACATGACCTAGAACCATTCTCGGTCAATAACCAATAGCGGGACCTGGATGCCCATATTGGTTCCTACATATTCTATGAAGATCTTTATCGGTCAAACCGCATAACAACATACGTTGTTCCCTTTGTCATCGGTATGTTACTTGCCCGAGATTTGATCGTCGGTATCCAATACCTAGTTCAATCTCGTTACCGGCAAGTCTCTTTACTCGTTACGTAATACATCATTTCGTAACTAACTCATTAGCTACATTGCTTGCAAGGCTTATAGTGATGTGCATTACCGAGAGGGCCCTGAGATACCTCTCCGACAATCGGAGTGACAAAACCTAATCTCGAAATACGCCAACTCAACATGTACCTTCAGAGACACCTGTAGTACTCCTTTATAATCACCCAGTTACGTTGTGACGTTTGGTAGTACCCAAAGTGTTCTTCCGGTAAACGGGAGTTGCATAATTCTCATAGTTACAGGAACTTGTATAAGTCATGAAGAAAGCAATAGCAGTATACTAAACGATCAAGTGCTAAGCTAACGGAATGGGTCATGTCAATCACATCATTCTTCTAATGATGTGATCCCACTAATCAAATGACAACACATGTCTATGGTTAGGAAACATAACCATCTTTGATTAATGAGCTAGTCAAGTAGAGGCATACTAGTGACTATAGTTTTGTCTATGTATTCACACATGTATCATGTTTCCGGTTAATACAATTCTAGCATGAATAATAAACATTTATCATGATATTAGGAAATAAATAATAACTTTATTATTGCCTCTAGGGCATATTTCCTTCAAAGATGTCATGCAAGTTCTTTTCCATAAGCACGTATGACTATATTCGGAATACATGCCTACATTGGAGCTAGTTCTGTGTCACCCTATGTCATAGCTATTACATGAGGAATCGCATCCAACATAATTATCCATCACTGATCCAATGCCTACGAGCTTTTCACATCTTGTGCTTCACTTATTTACTTTTCCGTTGCCACTTTTAAAATTGCTATCATACTACTTTGCTACTAAATAGTTTCCTGCAGATACTAAGTTATCCAGGTGTGGTTGAATTAACAACTCGACTGCTAATACTTAAGAATATTCTTTGGCTCCCCTTGTGTCGAATCAATAAATTTGGGTTGAATACTCCACCCTCGAAAGCTGTTGCAATCCCCTACACTTGTGGGTTATCAAGACTAATTTCTGGCGCCGTTGCCGGGGAGCATAGCTCTATTCTCTGAGTCACTTGGGATTTATATTCTTTGGCTCCCCTTGTGTCGAATCAATAAATTTGGGTTGAATACTCTACCCTCGAAAGATGTTGCGATCCCCTACACTTGTGGGTTATCAAGACTAATTTCTGGCGCCGTTGCCGGGGAGAATAGCTCTATTCTCTAAGTCACTTGGGATTTATATCTGCTGATCATTATGAAGAACTTGAAAGATCAAAGAACTAAAATTTATCCCTCAACTACGAGGGGAGGTAAGGAACTGCCATCTAGCTCTGCACTAGATTCTCCTTCTGTTATGAATAAGCTTGCGACACCTAAACCTGCTACTGCTATGAATTCTGATATGTCGCATGTTATTGATGATGCCACTTCTGTTATGCATGATACTTATGATGAAACTACTTCTATGCTTGATACTACTGTGCCATTAGGTGAATTTCTTGATGAACAACTTACTAAGGCTAGGGAGAATGAAATTATTGAAAATGAAATTATTGATGAAAGTGATGATGAAGGTTCTCCTCCTAATTATGAATTGTCTGTTGTTCCTGAGGGTTATGTTATGGATGAACAAACTGCTAGAGATTTTCTTGCTTGCAATGATAGATCAGATATTAAGAAATTGTTAGCTAAGCTGAAACAAAAGACTCTAAATGCTAGAATGAAACATGACCCTGCTTTTGCCACTTCACCTATTTTTGTTACTGATAAGGATTATGAATTCTCTGTTGATCCTGAGATTATTACTTTCATTGAATCCGATCCTTTCTATGGCACTGAATCTGAAACTGTTGTGGCACATCTCACCAAGTTAAATGATATAGACACCCTGTTTACTAATGATGAGAAGTCTCGCTATTATTATATCCTTAAGATATTTCCGTTCTCATTAAAGGGTGATCTAAAGACTTGGTTTAATTCTCTTGATCCTGGTTGTGTGCGTAGTCCCCAGGATATGATTTATTACTTCTCTGCTAAATATTTCCCTGCTCATAAGAAACAAGCTGCCTTGCGGGAAATATATAACTTTGTGCAAATCAAAGAAGAGAGTCTCCCTCAAGCTTGGGGGAGGCTTCTTCGATTACTTAATGCTTTGCTTGATCATGCTCTTAAGAAAAATGAAATACTTGATATCTTTTATAATGGACTAACCGATGCTTCCAAGGACTACTTGGATAGTTGTGTTGGTTGTGTTTTCAGGGAAAGAATAGTCGACGAAGCTGAATTACTATTGAATAATATGTTGACTAATGTAAATAATTGGACTCTTTCTGAGCCAATTCCTGAGGCAATTCCTGAACCAATTGAGCCAACTCCTGAACCTATTCCTAAACCCACTCCGAAGAAGAGAGGTGTTCTATTTCTCAGTCCTGAAGATATGCAAGAAGCAAAGAAATTAATCAAAGAAAAAGGTATAAAAGCTAAAGATGTTAAGAATTTACCACCTATTGAAGAAATACATGGTCTTAATATACCACCTGTCGAAGAACCACATTGTCTTGATAACCCGACACAGGTAGTAAAGGTAAACTCTCTCTATAGATATGATAAAGTTGAAATTCCCTCTACTAAATTTCATAGCCCATGCTTAGATGAATTTGATGACTTTATGGCTAGACAAGAAAGTTTTAATGCTTATGTTGGTAGAGAATTAAAGAATAATGCTTTCAAGATAGGACGGTTGAGTGATTATATGGCTAGAATTGAAGGTGAACTTAAACTCATTAGCAAATATGCTTCTATGGTTACCACTCAAGCTGAACAAGTACTTAAGGCTCAGAATGAATTGCTAGATGAACTAAATAATAAACATGACTTTGTTGTTAGAGTGTCTACTAGAACTGGTAGAATGACTCAGGAATCTTTGTATCCTGAAGGCCACCCTAAGAGGATTGAACAAGATTCTCAGAATAATAATCTAGATGCTCCTAGTTCTTCTAAGAGGAAGAAAAAGAAAAATGATAGGACTTTGCATGCTTCTAGTGAACCTAATATAGAAACACATGAGAATCCTAATGATACTTCTATCTCTGATGCTGAAACACAATCCGGAGATGAACATGAACCTAATGATAATGCTAATAATGATGTTCATGTATATGCTCAACCAAGTAATAACAATGATATAGAAATTGAACCTGCTATTGGTCTTGATAACCCACAATCAAGAAATCAATGTTATGATAAGAGAGATTTTGTTGCTAGGAAACATGGTAGGGAAAGAGAACCATGGGTTCAGAAACCCATGCCCTTTCCTCCTAAACCATCCAAGACAAAGGACGATGAGGACTTTGAGCATTTTACTGAAATGATTAGACCTATTTTCTTACGCATGCGCTTAACCGATATGCTTAAAACAAAACCTTATGCTAAATATATGAAAGATATCATTACAAATAAGAGGAAAATACCTGAAGCTGAAATCTCCACCATGCTTGCCAACTATACCTTTAAGGATGGAATACCTAAGAAACTTGGTGATCCCGAAGTACCCACCATACCATGCTCCATAAAAAGAAATTATGTTAAAACTGCTTTATGTGATTTAGGATCCGGTGTTAGTGTTATGCCTCTTTCCTTGTACCGTAGACTTGAATTAAGTAAGTTGACACCCACTGAGATATCCTTGCAAATGGCTGACAAATCAACTGCTATACATGTCGGCATTTGTGAGGACGTGCCTGTTGTTGTTGCGAATGTTACTATCTTAACAGACTTCGTCATTCTTGATATTCCCGAGGATGACAGTATGTCGATTATCCTCGGTAGACCCTTTTTAAATACTGCAGGTGCTGTTATTGATTGCAACAAAGGCAATGCCACCTTTCATGTTAATGGAAATGAGCATACGGTACATTTTCCGAGGAAACAACCTCAAGTTCACAACATAATTTCTATTGGGAAAATTCTATCAATCATTATTGGAGGTTTGGAATTTCCTCTCCCTACTGTCAAGAAAAAGTATGATATTCTTATTATTGGGGATGTTCATATCCCCGTTGAGGTAACCTAGTGTCACTTCGAAATTTCTCCGGTTTTATGTGATTCGGAATGAGTTTGTTAACAAGACTTGATCAACCTTGTTAGTTGATTCCTTTTGATGATCAAGAGAAGGATGAAACTAGAAGGCACAACCTTCTGTACCCTCTTTTTACTTTCTGTTATTTAGGATAAATAAAGCAAAAATAGTATTATCAGTCTGTTTTTTGAATTATCCGTGCAATAAAAAAATATCCCGAAAATAAAAGTGCTCCAAATGCCCTGCAAATTTAGTATGATTTTTATGGAATATTTTAGGATTTTAGGCACTAAAATCACTGCAGGAGGGGCAAGCACCAGGCCAGGAGGGTGGAGGGCGCGCCCACACCCCCTGGGCGCGCCCCCTGTCTCGTGGGCCCCTGATGGACCCCCTCCACTTATGCCAGCACCCACACACTCCATCTTCTTCCCAAAAAAATCCCCATCCAGCTCAAGCACGAGTTCTAGCTCATTTTTGCTGTGATTTTCGATCTCCTTGCTCAAAGCTCCATTCACAAAACTGCTTTGCGAGATTGTTGCTTGGTATGTGACTCCTCCATTGGTCCAATTAGTTTTTGTTCTAGTGCTTTATTCATTGCAATTTTTTACTGCATAGGTGACCATGTTCTTGAGCTTGCATGTTAAATTTATGAGGTCCCAAGTAATTCTAATGCATGATATAGGCTCTAGGCACTTGTAGGAGTAGTTGCTATCAATCTTGTTTAGTTTTATTCACTTTTATTTTGAAGTTACTAAAATTTCAGAAATTTTTCAGAAAAAGAATTATGTCTAGGAGAATGTACCAAGGTGGTTCCTCAGTAAAGAAAGGACCCATGATTGCTATACGTGAGCAAGACGATGAACTACTGAGGGATGCATAAGTACGAGCTTGTGAGTGGCCATCAGACGATTTTATGGTCGAAGTAGGCTTTAAGGAGGAATTAGACGCGTATGTGCGTAATGCCGATCTGGAGGACTTCTTACAAGATAAGTGTCCTCAGTACTACCAATTGATTGATTCATTTGTGCGAAGGTTTAAATATAAATGTACACGTAATTCTCTGAGTGTCCTATTTGATATCTATGATACATCTTATACCATGGACTTAGAGGATTTTACAACTGCTTGCAAACTTTCATAGTGGGGCAATATTAATGATCCCCACAAATCTGAATTTAGAGATTTCCTTGCTAGTATTACTGTGGGAGAATCTAGTGATATTGCACAAGCTACCATAGGGAGCATTCATTTTCCTGCTATACATTATTTTGCTCTCTTCATTGGTAGATGCATTAACGGTAAAGATGAAGCATGTCATATGTGTGTGCCTGATCTTTGTGTCCTCAAGAGTGATGTGTTAGGTTATAAAGATTATAACTAGGGGGCAATAGTTGCACGTAGGTTGCATAATAATGGTAGAGCTGGAGATTTATTTGGAGGAATTTATGCGACCCGTGTGGCAAATTATCTTGGTATAGCCCCACGGAGGGGGATATGATGTTGCCTCCTGCTTATTTAGATTATGACGCTATGGTTCACCATCATTTTCCTAAGAGGAATGAACAATTCCTCCAGTATCGACTAATCTTTGACAAACGTAGCACTGTCCATGTTACTCTTCCTGATCCTTTCTTTTTTGATTACAAGGCAAAAGGAAGATATGTTGTTACTAGGGAGGAAGCAGCTGAACATGAGGGGAGAGCGGAGGCGGCTCGCCAACGTGCCGCAGCTCAGGAGGCATTTGCTGCTGCATCTCAGTATGACCCCAGTTACAACTATGGATATCAACCAGGCTACCCTTGGCATTAGACCAACTTAGGCCAAAAACCTAAGCTTGGGGGAGTACGTATTTCTCACCGACTTTACATTTATGTTCACACACTATTCTAGTCGTCGGTGCTCATACTCTTTCATTGTATTATCCATGCTAGTTTAATTTTCTTTTTCTAGTTTTCTTCTTGTGTGTTTGATAAACCTTAAGAAAAACCAAACAATTAGTTAGTTTAATTTCCATGCTTATAGTAGAAATTAAAATGAAAAACAAAAAGATTTCTCGTTCTTCTTTTACTTGTTGGGAGCTTTCTCGTGTAAATAGTTTTATTTCTTTTCTTTCCTTTGGGGGTCGAGAGTAGAAGACCATATTGAAAATGTTTAGTGGCTCTCATATGCATGATTGTTTATTTAACTTAGAGCCCATATTACTTTGTCTTCTCTCTTGAGCTGAATGCTTGCAGATTCCAGCTTAGTCCAATGCACGTGCACTATTATTATTATACACATCATTCGGTCGTGCAAGTGAAAGGCAATAATGACGATATATTATGGACTGATTGAGATGAGAAAAGCTGGTATGAACTCAACCTCTCTTGTTTTTGTAAATATGATGAGTTCATCATTCCTGATTCAGCTTATTATGAAGTAAACATATTTGCAATGACATTTAAAGATTATAGTTGCTTGTGCCATGCTTGATTAGCTATGAGGTATAATGGTTTACCTTGTGTGCCAACATGCTATCTTATATTTACTAATTGGAGGCACTAAACGAGACTCCACGTTGATCCTAGAAGTTAAACAATTATGACCATGGGATTAGAATTTAATATGTCCATTGCCGTTGGATAAAGCACAAAGCCACGCAGAGGGAATCCATCGCCTCTTAGCCGTACAACCTTTGGTCTCTCCCCTATTTTCCTTAATAACTTTTTAAAAATAGATCTGATCGTCTTCTCCCGAACCCTAATTAGAAAACCAGTACTACCTTCCCTTGATCTTTTTGTAGAAGAAAGAAAACGATAGAAAAGAAATACAGAAGGAACTTCATACGATCTTCCAGTGTTTATGTGCCTCCTTGCGGCTGCAATGACCAGTGTTTACGCTATTCTCACATCTGCATGTGCTGGATCGTGGCCATCTAGCCAGTTGTAGTCTCGGATTGATAAGTTGCTTCAGCAGCTGCCTCCATCCATGGTACAGATATCAAGTCAATTAACTTGCATGCATGATTAGAGCTTAACTGGGTGAAACGGTGATTGCTTTTGCATGCCACTGCATGCACGTCTGCATGTTCTCTCCTATCAGCAACATGCACGACAGATCGATCCAAGCTTCAGATTGGACTGCGTTGCGTAGGCGTGCACCAGTAGGACTGCAGGCCCAGCACGTCGCTGGCCTCGAATGGCGCTCGCGCTAGAGGACATGATGCGGCCATGTGGGTTGCAAGACCTGCATGCGGACGAGACCCCGGGCTGAACCCTGGCCATCGCCTCGAACGAGATCGCTGTGCACTGCAAGTCCCAGAGAACAATATAGTTGGTGGCCTGACAAGTGACCACCGATCCTTGCCTACACCATCTAAAGTAAGTACTCATTAACGCGTATACATGCCATCTAATCTATTCATGAACACATGTACAACTATCTCATATTTGTTTAATACGGCCAGCGTCTAATCACTTGCACACTTCGTGGTATGGCTTCTCCCATCAGTTTTCTTCTACTCCACACCAAAGCTCTTTTCATTATTCTACAAAATAATTATTAATTAGAAGACAACAGATCATAATGGGATATCATCTTATAGTTCATACAATTTCAATTAAAAATATCGTATTTTTCATGTGAGGCACTAATGACAAGCAGAAACTACAAGGATTAATATGATATATATGAGAATATATGCCATTATTAGCTTGCAAAAAGAGAGAATATTATTGGTATCTAGACCTCCTAGAGTAAATGTATGGCCAAGGAAAACTGACAGTATATATGTTCCTCCTCTCTGACTGTTGTAAATGATCTTCCTTTCATATATTACGAAGTTTTGTTAATATCAACATAACTTGGATTGATAGCACCATAGCAACGAGTTTCATCCAGTATAAAAAAATAATTTTGTTCCCCGCAAAAGAAATGTTAACAAGTCAATTAACTTCTAAATCTCAATGATAAGTGTGCAATTTTTTTTATTTTTGTTAAAGTTTAATCAATTCAGGCATCAGGTTGAATAGTTCATATTTACCAACCAAAAAAATAGTAGCACGTATATATATAATTAATACTACACATGTCGTGCGTGGGTGTTTCGGATGTTCGTCAATATGTCAGTTGTGTGAGCAAAAGGAGATCTTTTCTTATGCCAATTTGTACGGCATTGGTTGTAATTTCTCTTTCTTAGGTTCACCCTAAAGATGGATGTATACCAAATTACCAATACATTCAAAAGGCTATGCATTGCCAACATTTAGGGGTAAGGGGACTGTTGGTGTTGTACGATCAATAATTGATACTTTACATTTTCTAATGTAAATTTATAGAACAGTGTCCCAATATATTATTTACATTATTTAATGGAATTTAATTTTTTCTTCCTACACCTCACATATGAGCGTTTGTAATTTTTTTCATAGGACATAAGCCTTGAGAATATATATCACTGATATAGGAATCTGGATGTGTAGGGTTTTACCCATGACCATATCCGTTTGTTAAGTAAACCATTGAAGCATCCCACCGTCTACAGATATATCTTAGCTACATGTTCCACTGATCATTATCCACATATAAGTACGGTTGGCCAAATGGAGGTGAGTTAAATTTCGAACTGGCATGATAAAAAGCCCACAGCCTAATACTTACACGTTTACCTCAATGGTAAGAGAACCAGTCAATTAGCATCAGCTTAGCTCCTATCGGCGTGCTTAACCTTTGGGTCTCCGTTATTGAGATGATAATATAATTAATATTTTGCATTACAGACTACAACCTCATTAGCTTGCACCGTTCATGTTACAAGTATGGATTGCTTAGATGCCCAACTTCTATTGTTAATTTTGATTATGGTCTTCATAGGTGCACGTTTACATTATTGGAAAAATGGACCTCTTGACAGATCTTCTCTAGATGAATATTCTATCTTTCACTTTTTTGCGGGGTAATATTCTATTTTTCACTTCGCTCTAGGAAACATAATTTTAGCTATTTATCTAATTTGATCCATACAACACAGACCAAACAACTTCTGCTAATATTTTGGAATTAACAACGAATATTTACTCTTTATTGTGGGAATAAATAGGTTAATATTGAAAGCATACGGAAAATTTGGAGCAACCTGCTTTTATGTTATTAGAGATGACTAGGTAGGTTGTGTGACCCTGCAAAAAAAAGAATAGACATGTTGTGTGCATGCTATTGGTGCAAAGGTCACAAGACCAGTAAAATATTCCTTTAAAACAAAGTTAGATAGCCACTTTCAGGTTAGTAGTTTCTTCTCTTGAGAAATTGATGTTATTTTCATTTGTAGTGGGAAAACTGGTGTATACTTGGAGGCCATACACGTACTAGAGGATTGATATTTAAATAAACAATGGAATGTGGTCATTGTTTGTTTTATGCAAAACCTCCTCCAACCATGTAATACGTGTATTTTGGATGAGTAAGATATGCTCGGTGTTTCTTCATCTAGCCATAGTTTGTTCGACCTTTAAATTTATAGTTTTTTGTTTATAGAATGAAAAGTCTACCTCAAATTTAGATAAAAACTACATGAGCAGGATAATGGATATACTTTGGTTCTCCCGTGGAGGTGCTACAATTATTCATTTATTACAAGTTTCCATCGCATAACTCACGAGTATGCTACTACCGACCATTTTATTTTGGGGGCTTCTATAAACCTAATATATGACCAAACGGAGCATGCATTGAATTTTATACTTTTTTGCTATTTTCCCATGGATGCACTGTCCGTATGACCTTAATAAAGTCGTGTTCTCATATTTTCAAATTCTTTATAAACCCGAGGACGTGTGATGAAAACACAATAATATGCTATGCTGTGTGACACAATTTATTATTGGATGTAGTTCACGTATAGAGTCTAATTACATATTGGAATAAGAAAACTAGCTCCTCCCAAAAAATTTCAGTCTTACTAAATCCTCCCACCTATGTACAATAAAACAAAACCATGCACATGCGTATATTAGTTAAGACCACTTACACAGTATCTCTACTATTTTCCAACACATCTGATTCACATAAACTTTGTCATGCAATTTTTTTCTTAAGTCTAGGCCATGCGGCTGCACGGGTTGATGACTAGTTAAAATAATTATGATGTGGTATGATGGGATGGTATCCTCCTTTGAATGAATTGAGTGACTCGACTTGGCACATGTTCACGCATGTAGTTGCAACAAATCAACATAGCCTTCATGATATTTATGTTCATGGTGGATTATATCCTACTCATGCTTGTACTCGGTGTGAATTAATTTTAATGCATGTTCATGACTGTTGTCGCTCTCTCAGTTGGTCGCTTCCCAGTCTTTTGCTAGACTTCACCTGTATTAAGCGGGAATACTGCTTGTGCATCCAAACTCTTTAAGTATGTGCTCTAGCGCTTTGGCAGGTAGGACCGGGTCGCCGGCGACATGAAAACGCTTCTTACCTTCGACAGGTATTCTGTCTACCACCTGGGGCTTCAGAGGCGGCTGGCTGCTTGAAGCAGCTCTGGCGCCTTTAGGGCCTTTCTTGTCCGGTCTCCTCCTTTGCTTCTTGCCGGGTGGCAGTAGTAAGCCCACCATACCTTCCCTAACCACCACTTCCAGTGTTGTCGAGCTAATCAGTGGACGACCCTCAGGGGGTTGCTGGGTACAGGCGGCATCTGGAGGCGTCTCCTGTGAGGATTGCATGAAGAGAGACTTTTTGCATTCCGCCTTAGGACGTTTCGGCTCCGGCAAATCAGGCAACATCAAGTCATCATCTCCATGCTCATAGCCCGAGTCTTCGTCGTCCTGAGCCATCAATCCTCCATCATTATAGGCGGTATTGAAATACTTGTCTGGGTCATCATCATCATCCTCCATGTCATCATCAACATTTGCTTCTTTAACAGTGGGGGCTACATCATCTGGCACTAATGGAGGTTTTCCCTCGCGTTGTCCGCTATCACCCGCCACAACATGTGTAGGTAATTTGGTAGGTGGGGTGGTGTTCATACCTTCTTGAGAAGGTGGTGTTGGCGTGATCCTGGGCGCCTCGAGACAAAGAAGAGACTTTGGCCAAGGCAAGAACCGGCTCTTGCATGCGCCAATCATCTTAGGGGTCTCGTCGTCATCGACTAGTACCGGAGGAGGCAATTCCTCAAAGCCCGCTAAGACACTGGCCACATTAACCTTGAAGACGCCATCGGGCATCTCTCGGTTGTGGAACATGCGGTCCTTGGGCTTCACGATCGTTGCCTTTCCCACGGTCACCTTCTGGCCATTGATGTAGTAGAGTAGGGTGCACGGGGTGTCGTCACCCTACAAAGGAGACATGTCTGCGAGGTCAAACAACCGAAAGGCAACTGAAACGGAAGACTATAGACATGCTGGTGAAAAGGGTATGACGCGTAATAACCGTGAGGGCGTCGAGCTCAACCAGCGATGAAGGCCCACCGAGCATGCAAGAGACGGAGGTCGGGCTACTATGAACAGGAGCGGGACCTTTTGCGGTTGCTTGAGCAGGTGCTGGTGCTGTGGTGTTCGCCGAATTGCTCCCGACAAAGCTGGGAATGGGGAAGTCCTCTGGCCGTGCATTTGGATTGTTCTTCGTGAAATCGAAAAGTGCCGGAATCAAGTTGACCATTGATACGTCCATTCTGCATCATGCTTTTATATCGATATTTATTGCATTATGGGTTGTTATTACACGTTATGTCACAATACTTATGCCTATTCTCTCTTATTTTACAAGGTTTACATGAAGAGGGAGAATGCCGGCAGCTGGGATTCTGGGCTGGAAAAGGAGCAAATATTAGAGACCTATTCTGCACAACTCCAAAAGTCCTGAAACTACACGAAAGTTATTTTTAGAATTAATAAAAAATACTAGGCGAAGAAAGTACCAGAGGGGGCCCACATCCTGGCCACGAGGGTGGGAGTCGCGCCCTACCACCTTGGGCGCGCCCCCTGCCTCGTGGCCCCCCAGTCAGGCTTCTGGTGACCATCTTCTGCTATATGAAGTCTTTTACCCTGGAAAAATCATAAGCAAGCTTTTGGGAAGAAACACCGCCGCCACGAGGCGGAACCTTGGCGGAACCAATCTAGGGCTCCGGCGAAGCTGTTCTGCCGGGGAAACATCCCTCCGGTAGGGGGAAATCATCACCATCGTCATCACCATCGATCCTCTCAGCGGGAGGGGGTTAATCTCCATCAACATATTCACCAGCACCATCTCCTCTCAAACCCTAGTTTATCTCTTGTATCCAATCTTTGTACGAAAACCTCAGATTGGCACTTGTGAGTTACTAGTAGTGTTGATTACTCCTTGTAGTTGATGCTAGTTGGTTTATTCGGTGGAAGATCATATGTTCATATCCTTTATGCATATTAATACGCCTCTAATTATGAACATCAATATGATTTGTGAGTATTTACATTTGTTCGTGAGGACATGGGAGAAGTCTTGCTATAAGTAGTCATGTGAATTTGGTATTCGTTCGATATTTTGATGAGATGTATGTTGTCTCTCGTCTAGTGGTGTTATGTGAATGTCGACTACATGACACTTCACCATTTCTTGGCCCTAGAGGAAGTCATTGGGAAGTAATAAGTAGATGATGGGTTGCTAGCGTGACAGAAGCTTAAACCCTAGTTTATGCGTTGCTTCGTAAGGGCTGATTTGGATCCATATGTTTCATGCTATGGTTAGGTTTACCTTAATACTTCTTTTGTAGTTGCGGATGCTTGCAATAGGGGTTAATCATAAGTGGGATGCTTGTAAAATAAAGGGCAGTACCCAAGCACCCGTCCACCCACATATCAAATTATCAAAGTAACGAACGCGAATCATATGAGCGTGATGAAAACTAGCTTGACGATAATTCCCATGTGTCCTCGGGAGCGCTTTTCTCCATATAAGAATTTGTCCAGGCTTGTCCTTTGCTACAAAAAGGATTGAGCCACCTTGCTGCACTTTATTTACTTTTGTTACTTGTTACTCATTATGAATTACCTTATCACAAAACTATCTGTTACCGATAATTTCAGTGCTTGCAGAGAATACCTTACTGAAAACCGCTTGTCATTTCCTTCTGCTCCTCGTTGGGTCCGACACTCTTACTTATCAAAAGGACTACGATAGGTCCCCTACACTTGTGGGTCATCAAGACTCTTTTTTGGCACCGTTGCTGGGGAGTGAAGCGCCTTTGGTAAGTGGAACTTGGTAAGGAAAAATTTATATAGTGTGCTGAAATTTACTGTCACTTGTTACTATGGAACATAATCCTTTGTGGGGCTTGTTCGGGGTATCGTCACCCCGAACAGTAGAGCAAAGAATTGCTCCTCAACCTACTAAACCTACTGAAAATTTTTACTTTGAAATTCCTTCGGGTATGGTAGATAGACTGCTAGCTAATCCTTTTACAGGAGATGGAACATTGCATCCCGATTTGCACCTAATCTATGTGGATGAAGTTTGTGGATTATTTAAGCTTGCAGGTATGCCCGAGGATGTTATCAAGAATAAGGTCTTCCCTTTATCTTTTAAGGGAGAGGCATTGACATGGTTTAGGCTATGTGATGATATGGGATCATGGAACTACAACCGATTGAAATTGGATTTTCATCAGAAGTTTTATCCTATGCATCTTGTTCATCGTGATCGTAATTACATATATAATTTTTGGCCTCGCGAAGGATAAAGCATCGCTCAAGCTTGGGGGAGGCTTATGTCAATGTTATATTCATGCCCCAATCATGAGCTCTTAAGAGAAATGATTATTCAAAAAATTTATGCTCAACTTTCTCTCAACAATCGCTCCATGCTCGATACTTCTTGTACTAGTTCTTTTATGATGAAGACTATTGAATTCAGATGGGATTTATTGGAAAGAATTAAATGCAACTCTGAAGATTAGGATCTCGACAAAGGTAAGGATTTAGGTATGACACCTTAGTTTGATTGTGTTAAATCTTTTATGGATATCGATGCTTTCCGTGAATTTAGCACTAAATATGGACTTGACTCTGAGATAGTAGCTTCTTTCTATGAATCATTTGCTACTCATGTTGATCTCCCTAAGGAGAAGTGGTTTAAATATAATCCTCCCACTGAAGTAAAATTAGCTGCACCCATTAAAGTTGAAGAAAAGACTATCACTTATAATGATCCTATTGTTCCCGCTACCTATATTGAGAAATCACCTTTCCCTGTTAGGATAGAAGATCATGCTAAAGCTTCAACTGTGGTCCGTAAGAGTAATACTAGAACACGTACACCACCTGAACAAATTAAAGTTGAACCTAGTATTGCTATGGTTAAAGATCTCTTGGCTGATAATATTGATGGCCATGCTATTTATTTCTGTGATGAAGCTGCTAGAATTGCTAGACCTGATACTAAGAATAAACATAGACCTGTTGTAGGCATGCCTGTTATTTCTGTTAAAATAGGAGATCATTGTTATCATGGCTTATGTGATATGGGTGCTAGTGCTAGTGCAATACCTCATTCCTTATACAAATAAATTATGCATGATATTGCACCTGCTGAAATAGAAGAAATTGATGTTCAATTAAGCTTGCCAATAGAGATACTATTTCACCAGTTGGGATTGTTAGAGATGTTGAAGTCTTGTGTGGGTAAGTTAAATATCCTCCTGATTTTCTTGTTCTTGGTTCCCCACAAGATAGCTTTTGTCCCATCATATTTGGTAGACCCTTCTTGAATACTGCTAATGCTAGGATAGACTGCAAAAAGGATGTTGTTACTATTGGTTTGGGGGATATGTCTCATGAGTTTAATTTTGCTACATTTCATAGACAACGCCATGATAAAGAATTGCCTAGTAAGGATGAAATTATTGGTCTTGCTTCTATTGCCATGCCTCCTAATGATCCTTTAGAACAATATTTGCTAGACCATGAAAATGATATGTTTATGAATGAAAGAAGGGAGATAGATGAAGTATCCTTTAAACAGGGACCTATTTTGAAACACAACTTGCCTGTTGAAATTCCAGGGGATCCTCCACCACCCAAGGGTGATCCCGTGTTTGAGCTTAAACCATTACCTGATACTCTTAAATATGCTTATCTTGATGAAAAGAAGATATATCCTGTTATTATTAGTACTAACCTTTCAGAGCAGGAAGAGGAGAAATTATTGAAAACTTTGAAGAAGCACCATGCTGCTATTGGATATACTCTTGATGATCTTAAGGGCATTAGGCCCACTCTATGCCAACACAAAATAAAATTGGAGAAAGACGCCAAACCAGTTATTGATCACCAACGACGGTTAAATCCTAAGATGAAAGAAGTGGTAAGAAAGGAAATACTAAAGCTCCTGGAGGCAGGTATAATTTATCCCGTTGCTGATAGTCAGTGGGTCAGTCCTGTCCATTGTGTCCCTAAGAAGGGAGGTATTACTGTTGTTCCTAATGATAAAGATGAATTGATCCCACAAAGAATTGTTACGGGTTATAGGTGGTAATTGATTTCCGCAAATTAAATGAAGCTACTAAAAAAGATCATTACCCTTTGCCTTTTATTGGTCAAATGCTAGAAAGATTATCCAAACATACACATTTTTGCTTTCTAGATGGTTACTCTGGTTTCTCTCAAATACATGTGTCAATAGAGGATCAAGAAAAGACCACTTTTACTTGCCCTTTTGGTACTTTTGCTTATAGACATATGCCTTTTGGTTTATGTAATGCACCTGCTACCTTTCAAAGATGTATGATGGCTATATTCTCTGACTTTTGTGAAAAAATTGTTGAGGTTTTCATGGATGATTTCTCCGTTTATGGATCTTCTTTTGATGACTGCTTGAGCAACCTTGATCGAGTTTTGTAGAGATGCAGAGATACTAGTCTTGTCTTGAATTGGGAAAAGTGCCACTTTATGGTTAATGAAGGCATTATATTGGGGCATAAAATTTCTGAAAGAGGTATTGAAGTTGACAAAGCTAAAGTTGATGCTATAGAAAAGATGTCGTGTCCCAAGGACATTAAAGGCATAAGAAGTTTCCTTGGTCATGCCGATTTTTATAGTAGGTTCATTAAGGACTTCTCTAAAATTTCTAGGCCTCTGACTAATCTATTATAAAAAGATATTCCTTTTGTCTTCGATAATGATTGTGTAGAAGCATTTGAAATACTTAAGAAAGCTTTGATTTCTGCACCTATTGTTCAGCCACCTGATTGGAATTTACCCTTTGAAATCATGTGTGATGCTAGTGATTATGCTGTAGGTGCTGTTCTAGGACAATGAGTTGATAAGTAACTAAATGTTATTCAATATGCTAGTAAAACTCTAGACAGTGCCCAGAGAAATTATGCTACTACTGAAAAGGAATTTTTTGCTGTTGTTTTTGCTTGTGATAAGTTTAGACCTTATATTGTTGATTCTAAAGTAACCGTTCACACTGATCATGCTGCTATTAAATATCTTATGGAAAAGGAAGATGCTAAACCTAGACTTATTAGATGGGTTCTCCTACTACAAGAATTTGATTTACATATTATTGATAGAAAGGGAGCTGAGAACCCCATTGCAGATAACTTGTCTAGGTTAGAGAATGTTCTTGATGACTCACTACCTATTGATGATAGCTTCCCTAATGAACAATTAGCTGTCATAAATGCTTGTCGTACTGCTCCATGGTATGTTGATTATGCTAACTATATCGTTGATAAATTTATACCACCTAGTTTCACATACCAGCAAAAGAAAAAGTTCTTCTATGATTTAAGACATTACTTCTGGGATGACCCACACCTTTATAAAGAAGGAGTAGATGGTGTTATTAGACGTTGTGTACCTGAGCATGAACAAGAAGAGATCCTACGCAAGTGTCACTCCAAGGCTTATGGAGGACACCATGCTGGAGATAGAACTGCACATAAGGTATTGCAATCCGGTTTTTATTGGCCTACTCTCTTCAAGGATACCCATAAGTTTGTCCTGTCTTGTGAAGAATGTCAAAGAATTGGTAATATTAGTAGACGTCAAGAAATGCCTATGAATTATTCTCTTGTTATTGAACCATTTGATGTTTGGGGCTTTGATTATATGGGACCATTTCCTTCCTCTAATGGGTATACACATATTTTAGTTGCTATTGATTACGTTACTAAGTGGGTAGAAGCTATTCCAACTAGTAGTGCTGATCATATCACCTCTATTAAGATGCTTAAAGAAGTTATTTTTTCGAGGTTTGGAGTCCCTAGATACCTAATGACTGATGGTGGTTCACATTTTATTCATGGTGCTTTTCGTAAAATACTTGCTAAGTATGCTGTTAATCATAGAATTGCATCTCCATATCACCCACAGTCTAGTGGCCAAGTAGAACTTAGTAACAGAGAGCTTAAATTAATTTTGCAAAAGACTGTTAATAGATCTAGAAAGAATTGGTCCAAGAAACTTGATGATGCATTATGGGCTTATAGAACTGCATATAAAAATCCTATGGGTATGTCTCCATATAAAATGGTTTATGGAAAAGCATGTCACTTAACTCTCGAACTAGAACATAAGTCATATTGGGCCATTAAAGAGCTCAACTATGATTTCAAACTTTCCGGTGAGAAGAGGTTATTTGACATTAGCTCACTTGATGAATGGAGAACTCAAGCCTATGAGAATGCCAAATTGTTTAAAGAAAAACTTAAAAGATGGCATGACAAAAGGATACAAAAGCATGAGTTAAATGTAGGTGATTATGTGTTGCTTTTTAACTCTCGTTTAAGATTTTTTGTAGGAAAACTTCTCTCTAAATGGGAAAGCCCTTACGTTATCGAGGAGGTCTATCATTCCGGTGCCATAAAAATCAACAACTTCGAAGGACAAATCCAAAGGTGGTGAACGGTCAAAGAATCAAACGTTATATCTCAGGTAATCCAATAAATTTTGAAACTAATGTTATTGAAACCGTAACCCCGGAGGAGTACATAAATGACACTTTCTAGGACGTTTCAGACTCCGAAAAGGAATAGGTATGTGGTACGGTAAGTAAACCGATTCCAAAACAGTTCTAATAGCAGTTTTTCTCCGTTTTGGAATATTTAAGAAAATAGGAAAATAAGAAGTAGTCCGAGAAGGACACGAGGCGTCCACGAGGGTGGAAGGCGCGCCCCCTGCATCGTGGGCACCTCGTGTGCTCTCCGGACTTCGTTTTCTTGCACGATACTTCTTTTGGTCGGTAAAAAATCATTATATAATCTCCCGAAGGTTTTGACCACCGTACCATGCAAATACCCTCTGTCTTTGTTTCGAGCTGTTTTTAGATCACCATGACGTCTTCAAGCGCCCCCAAGGACAAGTTCTTCGAGAAGGTCATCAACCCCTACCTCGCGGAGGTGCTGCAACACCCTCAAACCATTGAGATGCGTGAGGGGGTGCTGCACATCCGTGATGTTGAGGGACCAAGGAGGACCGGAAGCATGGAGACAAGACTCGAAGCAATGGAATAACAAGTTTTCAAGTGTGAAGGGATGGTGGAACACAGACTCAATGCCAACCAGATGATGATCGCGGAGTTCACCAACAACCACAAGCTGGACGCCAAGAACATTGGGGAGACCGTCTTCAAGCTTCACGAGAAAATCAAGCACCTCCAAGCCCAAATCTATGACCTGCAAAACCAAAACTGTGAGTATGAATATAGATTCAAGAGGATGAGTTTGCCTGCAGATTTGAGGATCCCGGAGACTAGATCATCTTTCTATGATGGTGAGCCTATGCCTTGGAGGACGGACGACAAGCCTACATCATCAACAACTCCATCATCACCGCCTCCAAAGAAGGAGACATAAATACATGGGTATGGGCACTCCCCTTCGCAACTGCCAAGCTTGGGGGAGGTGCCCCGGTATCGTATCACCATCACACTCCTATCTTTACCGTTTTCTTAGTTCGTTCCTTTTAGTAATATCTTGATCTAGTAGAATAAAGTTTTGGTACGATTTAGATTTGAAGTTTTGCCTTATGATTCCTCAATGTAACCGAGTCCGTGAGCTATATATAATAAAGACTAGTGTTGAGTAAAGGGCTTTGCTATCTTGCTATGATCTTGAGGGAATAAAAGAAAAAGAAAGAATAAAAAGAAATAAAGAGATCATATTGATCTTATGGAGAGTAATGACTTCACATATAAAGAGTATGATGAATAAAAGTTGTTGAGAGTTGGCAAACATAGTTTTGGTCATCGTTGCAATTAATAGGAAGTAATAAAGAAAGAAAGGTTTTCACATATAAATATACTGTGACAGCCTGGTTTTTGCCCTCTTTTTCTTTGCTTCATTTTCAGCTGAGTTGGTTTGGGTTTGGAGTTTTGAATCATTTCATTTGGACTTAGCCACTTGGGTATCCCTTGATTTTCACCCAAGTGTTCCCTCTCCTCCTCCAAGCCATCATTTCACCCTGGCCAACCCAACAATATTACTTGGAATATTTTCTTAAATGAAAAATATTCATTTTGGCCTCCAAAACCCTAGCTAACTCATTGAGCTCCAAAGCAACCCTAATATTTCTTGCCCGAAAAATCCCGAGGAAAATCCAAAATATTCTTTGGACCCTAGGGCACATTTTTGAGCAAAAATATTTCACCACTATTTGGAATATTTTGGCTACAGAAAATTAAATCATTTCTAGGTTGAACTGGTAGTTTCTACAGCAACTACCTTTTTACTAGCTCCAATGTAGCTGGTTTTCCCTGAGCTTATTTACCTTAGTAAGAGGCAGTAAAACCCCAAAGCTCAGCCCTTCAATCCCTGTGGTTTGACCACAGTAACTCCCCAATGTTTCTGTCCAGTAACTTAACCTCATCACCATTTTACTTCTACTGCACCTGGAACCAAACCGAGCCATGGTAACACCTCAGCTTACTAAGGACTACATGCCAGACATCCTTGTTAGTGTGTAGGTGGCCTGATGTCACGGTCCACGTGGTGACCGCATTCGTCCGAGCGTGCTGGCATGCCAAACGCGCGCTCTACGCGTCGCCAGCGCCTCTGTTGAGCGCGTGCTCACTGCTCGGCCAGCCAGAGCGTGTCCCCCCTCGCCACCATCCTCGTCTCCACCTGCATAACTCCACCCTGCCGCTCGCCGACGCCGGAGCTCACCGCAGCGAGCATGGGTACGGTCCGGCCAACAGCACAATGCGCGCGGACTGTGTTCGTCTCTTTCCCCCTCGATCTTGTGCTCATCCGCACCCACTACAAGAAATATGTCAACTAGTGACCTTCTGTCAGTGACCCTAGAAGAATTGGTCATAAATCTATGACCATTTCAGACCAATTGGTCAAAAGCTGTTCGGGGGGCTCCAAACCCTAAACTATAATGACCATTTTGATCAGAAAGGTCATAATTTCCATACACGAAATGGTCATAAAGCAGACAACACTGGTTCGCTGCCTTATTTCTAGTTGATCACGACCAATATAGATGGTCACAACATTTTAAACATGGATGCATTGATATGATTGGACGGCCACATCATCAATTCAGCCTACGTGTGATGTCATTTTAGCTTATGTGTCACTTCTAGCAGTTGGTTTCCACACTCACATATTTACTAAAATGATCTGTGGGCCTACCGCTGACATGCGGGGCCAACTAATACAATGTCAATGACACACATATTAATATATGAGGCCTACTACTGACAAGCGGGACCAACTAACGGGCCGTCCTCCCTTAGAGTAAAGGACCTGTAAATTGGTGAATAAGAAGCAAAAAGAGGCTGCCGCGAGCCTCGAATCTGCGACCTCTCGTGTGCCCATCAAAGGTGACTACCACTAGGCTATCACAAGGTTGTTGTATCAATAGCGTGCGCGACTTAATTAAAGGATCTATCCGACTGGGCTTGGGCTTGGAAAATAAAAGAAGCAAAAAGAGCCTCCAGCAGGACTCGAACCCGCGATCTCTCACGTCGACTTCAGAGGACATTACCACCAAGCTAAGCAAAGATTGGTGTATCAATAGCGTGCACGGTGTATTTAAGGTATCTATCCGACTGGGCTTGGGCCTCATTCGGACGAGGCCACCTCCAGTTTTTTTCTTTTAGCATTTTCGTGAGTCGCCTAGGCTTTCGCCCATTAAGGAATAAAGGTTGTTGTCGACTCTATGCGTGCTTGGGCCGGACCAAGGCGGGGCTCCCTCCTTTTTCGTTAGTTTTTTGTTTTGTGTTTTCTTTTTCCATTTTTATTTTTTGCTTCATAAAAAAGTTGGGGATTTAAAAAATGTTTATAATTAAAAAAATATACACTAATGCAAGACAACGTTCATGAATTCAGAAGTGTGTTAAAAAGATTTTAAATTCAATGAAAACATTTTTTATTTCATGAAATGTTTTGAATTCAAGAACATTTTTAATTCAACAAACATTTTCCCAAATATCATGAACATTATTGAAATATGATGAACACTTTTTGAATTTAATAAAAAAAATCTAAAATGTATCTCTCTAAAAAAGGTTATTCATTATAGGAAAATTTTGAAACAACTTAATAATATAAAATCGTGAGAATAGGAAAATAAAACACCCTAGAATTGCAAGGGAGTCTTGCGAAACTTTTGTTGGATCTCTCATGAAATAACTATTTGCGTGCCTAGAAATCATTTTTGGAAAAATAAAGAACAAACTATGGAACAACGGTAGTTCAAATCACTAGGGGTTGAATCTTGCAAAACTTTTGAATTATCTCTGATTAAATAGATATTTGTGTACCTAGAAATGATTTTTGGAAAAAATAAAGAGCAAACTATAAGGTAGCTGCAGTTCAAACTTGACCCGCTTCCAGCTGGATCGGCGGAAATTTGTCTTTTTCACCAGAGGTGGATAAAAACTTTTGACACCTAACCATTTTGTCTATTGTGAATTATATATGGCCTAGTATTTTATAAAATTGATTAGGTCCAATTTTGCAACAGATATATGGTAGGTCCTTCACAAGAAAACTCATTTCGGGCACTCGAAAAATGGAAAATGAATTTTTCGTCCAAAGAAAATGAAAAGTTCCTTAGGCAACATTGTTTGTCATTCCAAGATGCATCCTTGTGCACCATATGATGTCATTTGAACAAAATATGCTATGAATGTGGCCACAAGATTGATCATTTGGCTTGAAAGCCATGAATCTTCACACATGATAGCTCATTTCTGAGAACACTTTTTTAAAATAATTACCATATTATAAGTTTATTATTTTTCCTCGAAACTAGGTCACATATAATGATACAATGCGGAGGTTTTCCAATTTTTTGATTTTTTTTAATTTTTTATGCCCGTTTCGAAATGCGGTCAAAACGCCGGGCTTGACCGTTCCTAGCTAGTGGTTGAATCTTGGAATTTTTTTGCTGCTTCTCTGATTAAATAGATACTTATGTACCTAGAAATGATTTTTGTAAAAAATAAAGAGCAAACTACGAGGTAGCTGCAGTTCAAATTTGACCCGCTTCCAACTGAATCAATGGGAATTTATCTTTTTCACCAGAGGTGGATCAAAACTTTTGACACCCAACCATTTTTTCAATTGTGGATTATATATGTCCTAGTATTTTATAAAATTGATTTGGTCCAATTTTGCAACAAATATATGGTAGGTCCTTCACAAAAAAACTCATTTTGGGCACTCGAAAAAATGGAAAATGAATTTTTCATCCAAAGAAAATGAAAACTCCCTTAGGCAACATTGTTTTTCATTCCAAGATGCACCCTTGTGCACGATATGAGGTCATTTGAACAAACTATGCCATGAATGTGGCCATAAGATTGATCATTTGGCTTGAAAGTCATGAATCTTCACACATGATAGCTCATTTCTGAGAACACTTTTTTAAAATAATTACTGTATTACAAGTTTATTATTTTTCCTGGAAACTAGGTCATAACCTTGTATAGGGTTGTGATGACTAGGCGCCATCTCATCAGTTTTGCCCATGTGTCATGTCCATGTGTCAATTTTTGCCCTAGGTTGTGAAGCAACCTATATTTCTGTTATTCCAAAAATTCCCGAAAATTTCTCATAAATAGTTTGGATCATATCTTCATCAAATATGTCAAAAACCTTCCTTGCCTAGTTCAAAAATAACTCAACAATATTCATTTTCCTATTCTGTTCAGAGCAGCACTTTGTGAAGGAAGTACCGTTTTGGCATGTCCAAATGGTATCCATCTACAGTGCTTTCCTCTACCCAAATAACCATCCTCCACCAAATACCAGCTCAATCCATTCATTATTTTGAGCCCAGCTTCAACATTCGTATTTATGTCCAGTGTGGTACTTTGCAAAGCAAGTACCACCTAGGCTCCTCCTTTTGAGCTGAAAATTTGCGAAGATGGTCTTCTTAGTAACTGATCATCCTCAGCCAAAACTCACGCCCATTAGCCATGTGCATTTCCCGTACCGCTAATCAAACACTTGGCTGCTTATTCATGTTTGAGCATCGATCGGTCTCCTCGTGAGAATCTTATGTTGTGATTTTCTTCCTTGCACCTACCTAATGATTGCCCAACCCACTAGACATGCCTAGGCCACCCAGAACACATGGCAACGCCACAGTCACGCGGTGACCACGCGGCGGGCATGCGAGTTTACGCGCTCTAGAGTTGGGGCCCTCGCCCACCATCCAAACCTCGATGTATCGCCACCAAACTATGTATTTATGATTAAATAGGTACTTATGTAACTAGAAATGATTTTTGGAAAAAATAAATGGCAAACTATGAGACAGCTGCAGTTCAAATTTGACCCGCTTCCCGCTGAATCGGCGGGAATTTGTCTTTTTCACCAGAGGTGGATCAAAACTTTTGACACCCAATCATTTTGTCAATTTTTCATTAAATATGGCCTAGTATTTTATAAAATTGATTTGGTCCAATTTTGAACCAAATATATGGTAGGTCCTTCACAAAAAAAACTCATTTCAGGCACTCGGAAAATGGAAAATGAATTTTCTGTGCAAAGAAAATGAAAACTTCCTTACGCAACATTGTTTGCCATTCCAAGATGCACCCTTGTGCACAATATGAGATTATTTGAACAAACTATGCCATGAATATGGCCATAAGATTGATTATTTGGCTTGAAAGCCATTAATCTTCACGCATGATAGCTCATTTTTGAGAACACATTTTAAAAATAATTTCCATATTACAAGTTTATTATTTTTCCTGGAAACTTCGTCACATATAATGACACAATGCGAATGTTTTCCAATTTTTTGATTTTTTTGAATTTTTTATGCCCGTTTCAAAATGCGGTCAAAACGGCGGGCTTGACCATTCCTAGCTAGTGGTTGAATCTTGGAAACTTTTGATGTTTCTCTAATTAAATATATACTTATGTACCTAGAAATAATTTTTGGAAAAAATAAATAGCAAACTATGAGGCAGCTGCAGTTCAAATTTGACCCGCTTCCAACTGAATCGGCGGGAATTTGTCTTTTTCACCAGAGGTGGATCAAAACTTTTTACACCCAACCATTTGGTCAATTGTGCATTAAATACGGCCTAGTATTTTATAAAAATGATTTGGTCCAATTTTGCAAGAATTATTTGGTAGGTCCTTCACAAAAAAACCTCACTTGGGGCACTCGAAAAAATGGAAAATGGCTCTTTTGTGCAATGAAAGTGAAAACTCCCTTAGACAACATTGTTTGGAATTCCAAGATGCACCCTTGTGCACAATGTGAGACCACTTGAACAAACTATGCCATGAATATTGCCACAAGATTGATCATTTGGCTTGAAAGCCATGAATCTTCACGCATGATAGCTCTTTTTTGAGAACACTTTTTTAAAATAATTTCCGTATTACAAGTTTATTATTTTTCCTGGTAACTTGGTCACATGTAATGACACAATGCGATGGTTTTCCATTTTTTTGATTTTTTCGAATTTTTTATGCCCGTTTCAAAATGCGGTCAAAATGGCGGGCATGACCGTTCCTAGCTAGTGGTTGAATATTTGAATTTTTTTGATGTTTCTGTGATTAAATAGATACTTCCATACCTAGAAATGTTTTTTGGAAAAAATAAATAGGAAACTACGAGGTAGCTGCAATTCAAATTTGACCCGCTTCCAACTAAATAGGCGGAAATTTGTCTTTTTCAACAGAGGTGGGTCGAAACTTTTGACATCCAACTATTTGGTCAATTGTGCATTAGATATGGCCTAGTATTTTAGAAAATTTATTTGGTCCAATTTTACAACAACTATTTGCTAGGTCATTCACAAAAAACCCGATTATTGCCACTCCAAAAATTGAAAAATGACTTTATGTGCAAAGAAATAAAAACCCCCATCCCAATATACACACATGTGCACAATATTGAAGCATTTTCACAAAATATGATCCAATTTTCCATCAAGATTTCATATGTTCTTAAAAAACCATTTCTACACTCAGAAAATAAACTTAAATTCTCATTGGTGGAAAGGTGTGTGCCACGGATCGATGACATGGCGATTCAGATCGAATCGATGGCGACACCGCATGCCTACTCCGCCCCCGATCCAGATCTCCCTCTCTCTGCCACACCTCTCCCCTCGCCACCGCCTCCCTCTTCGCCATCCACCTTTCCCCTCGCCGCCGGTCTGCCACATCCGGCAACATCAAGGCCAGCGAGTGCTGGATTCGGCACCGGCGTGGCCCCTCCATCAGCAACTCGAACAAGGGGGCGGCGGCACCATGGCTTCCCCCAACCACATGGCGTGCGCCTGAGCCACCCACTGGCCTCGGCTGGGTCCCAGACGAGCAGCCGTGCGGGATGATGCTGATGGCACTGCAGCCGCGGCCCCCGACCATCCCGCCGGCGCTGCGGGCCACGGAGGCGGCCGCCCACGAGGTGCTGCTGCGACTACACCCAACAGAGGAGGCGAAGCGGTGCCGGCACAGGGTCGTCGACTACGCCAAGAACCTCATCGGCTGCGAGGTACCTCCTCCCTCGCCCTCCCACCCCATGCGAAACCCTCGCACGTTTGTCCCGCTGCGTCTGCGTGTCAGCTTCTGTAAGATGTTGTTTGTCCAAGGTTAGAGGAGACTATTGCTCTTGGGTATTTATGAAACAGCTAAAAATTCCTAGGCTGTACCCTGTTCAAACGATGCTGCATATCAGCACATGCTAATGGTTAATGTGCATGCTCAACCAGAAATCAGAATTGCCTTTGTAAGATGTTGTAGTCCTGCCATGCATGATCCTGACACAAGACATTACTCTGTCTAATCCATGTCTGATTTATAACATAGTAATATTGTGTAGCTTGATTATTTGTATTCAACTATTCTTATTTATAACATGACCTTCCACTTCAAAACATTTTTTATCCAACAAAGTTCGTTACACCAAGCAATTGAGAAAAAGGGAGAATAAGCAGTAAACATCTACTTATTTATTACAACTCAAAACATATAGTTGTTGGAATTAAAAAATACATATAACCATACAGGTTATGACAAGCCAGGGGCTCTTCTCAACTTCTGGTGATTTATGCGATGCATGAGGAGAATCGGGTTGTTGCCCACAGCACGCTGCAACGACGTCTTCTTCTCCTCTCTTCGCGGGTGCTCGCCGGTCCACGCTGCCACCCATCAATGTTGACAAGTCACCATCTAAAAGGTTGTCCGAGGAGGTATAGTCGAATCCTGAATCTGATTGATGTGCTCTCATACACCTTTAGATTTCTTTTTCTTTACATTTACATAGTTTCAGTTACTTGTTACAGAAACTGCTGGTTTCAAACGCTAGCAAGCTCCTGGCATGCACAAGATAGAAGTGGAAAGGCTATTGCTGCTCCATGCTCCCGGCTTGACTTAAATATATGGACCTGATTATCCCATTGGCTCCTGGCATGGACAAGACAGAAGTGGGAAGGCTATTGCTGCTCCATGCTCCCGGCTTGACTTAAATATATGGACCTGATTATCCTGTTGGAATTAATCATTCTTGTTGTGGCAGCTACATATTAATCTAGTTCTAGTCTCTAATCTTTATACTGCACATGCCTTCTGTATGTTGAATTAGTTTCCTATCTAGTTCAATGTAGATTCTAATGCTAGCTCCTAGACTTGTGTTCAAGTGTCTTTCATTTAACAAATGAGTGCAAAGAAGGCCACTGGATCCGCTAGAAATCGTTTGAGCTGCAGGATTTTGCTTGCTCGCTTGCTTACTTTGCTGTCTATTTGTAACCTGGTCAATTTTGTTTTCTGCTATCATTCTCAATGTCGTGAAAATGGAGATGCACTGCTTCACATTATTAATCTAATTTAATGTGTAAAATGGCAGACAAATGCTGCTGCAAAGATATTAGTGGTATATGTGCATGCATTTGACAATATGATTTCACATGTGTGTTTGAAAATTAACCATACAGATTATGGTACTGTTAATTTGGTGCAGTTGAATGGGTGCTTGGTGTTGATATTTTGTTAAATGAGCATTATGTTGTCTTATAATAGATTGATTCTATTCTTATTTACTACTGAACTATGTTGTTGTAGACTATAAAAGAAGAAGTTGCAGTTGGTTATGGATTTAGATTTGGCATGTGTTCATCCTGACTGCTCAGGGTGGACGAATTGTAGTTTTATGCATGTAACTCAGTCTGCTTGGACAACACTAGCATGTTACTATGTACTACTACTGGTCAAGAAGTTTCATGAGTTGCCAGTGCCGCACTTCTAGTCTCATTGATGGTGTTTAACAATAATCCTTTATTCGATCTCAGATTTCATCATAAATCATAATGGACTACTCTTCTATTGAATGTTGATTGGCGCACTATTCTGCTGTTGCCAAGTAGAGGAATAAGAGGATATATGAAGTTTACTATTGATGTTTCATGCAGGTGGGGTTACCCAATGTTGGCAAATCAACTTTCTTTAACATAGTAACAAAGGTGGGCTCTCGCGCCGGCAACTCCAGGTCCCGACCCCTCCCTCCCTCGTCTCCCCATCTCGTTTTTGTTTCCCGTGGTGGCTGCTTCTATTTCACGTCGGGTTCTGACTCGGTTTGGTTTGCTGTTGTTGTTTCCGTTGTGGTGGCGCAGGCTTGCGGTGAAGAAGATCAAGGCTGAGAAGGACCCCAACAAGCCCACGCGCCCCCGAGCGCTTTGTTCATCTTCATGTGAGTCCCAGTCTTGGTTCCTGGTTCGATTCATGTTGCTTCTGTGGTGTGGCGTCGCGTCCTGACCGAGGATTTGGTGCGTGTTTCGTCTTCGCAGGGACAACTTCAGGAAGGAGTACAAGGAGAAGCACCTCGGCGTCAAGCAGGTCTCTGTGGTAAGCGTCCCCCACTCGCCTCTGTCTTGTTGTTCGTTCGAACTCGTGGTGCTGCGAGATGAGTTTCCTTGTGAATTCTATGTCCTGATATGGTTTAGGTTGGTTGAATTACAGATTGGCAAGGCCGATGGTGAGAAGTGGAAGTCCATGTGTGATGCTGTAAGTTGCACGTCTCCCCTCCCCTCTCTGTTACCGCTCAATTCGGTGCCGATTTACTTGTTTCTGTCTTACTTTGCCTAGTGTTTGAACCAATCGGTCAGTTAGATTTTGAATGGCAGTAGCAGCAAACTGATTTTTATCAAATATATCTCTATTACCGCTCAATTCGGTGCCGGTTTTCCAATGGCAATAGCAGCAAACTGATTTTATCAATTATATCTTATGCGAAGTTTAGGCGCAATGTGTTGCAGTAAAGTATTTTGCATGACTTGCACTTGTGCAATGAATATTCATATTGTGTCTATGTTTTCTTGTATGAATGAGTATCTCATTTTAACTAGTTGGAGAACGAAAAACATGGTACTAGCTGAATTTCTGTTGTCATTCTAAATAACTATCCTTTTTTGAAACCCTTCCTAATTTGTTTGCAGCCTTTCCTAATTTTTTGTTCTTGTTCTATTTGGAAATGGATGCAGCAGGTGCTCTGCTCTTGCACACGTCTAGCACCGTCTCCGGCGTAGTGGTGCTTCTTGAGGCGACCGGCGTGATGGCGGCTTTGTACGGCGGCGACCACAAGCTCTCTGGTGAGTCGGCTCCATCTTCTAGCCCTAGCACCCTATTTTCTGCTCCTATAGCATGCTCTGTTGGTTTAGAACACTAGCAGCAGTAGCCTACCGTGTATGCGTACTAAACAGCAGGAGCTCAATCACCTTGTGTACACTAGCAGCTTGCTTACACACTTGCCACTTTTGCTTGTGGTAGCCATTACGTAGCTGAATCATGTCCGTGTCTACTAATCATCAATTCATAGTATTTGGCTTCTGTGCGATGGTCTATGACTATTTTATGGTGATGTGGATATACTTTCTGATTTAAAGTTACTAATATTTTTTGTTTTGATTCTTTCTCTGGTGCGAGGAAAGCAGTGAGTAGACGTCAACGATGCCTACTTGCTTGGCTGCTACAGTGATGCATGTGCCGGTCAAGCAATCTCACGTGCATATACGTACATGTTAGGATAGTAGTAGATGTGACATAATTCCTGTGTAAGGAAATGTATTCCTGAGATGATTTTGTTATTTTATCTAAACCTGGGAGATGTGTTATGTGATGTGATATGATGGATGATTTGAATTCGACATTGAGTTTTCCTGATTTGAATATGAAACAATGTCGGATGCGTGTGTGTAACTGGATTAAAGAGGTCTTGTGCCCAAACAATTTTGTTCAAACATTTAATTCAAAATCCGAGATCTAATAGTGGACAACAAATTGGGCTGAGAAAGGCCACAGCCCAACAAGCATTGGTCTGTTTAAAAAGTGAAACAAAAAAAGCCTCAGAAAATAAAAAAATAAATATATTGCAAAAAAAGGACGAGGCCCCCTAATATGGAAGTATGGCCCGTGTACAAATTGACAGAAAAATACACTAAATTGGCTGAATTAATGGGCTCGACCCATATACACACACAATTGGACCGGGCCGATTCTCATTTTTGACCTTTTCAATTGGTCGCAATATTGCCAAGTCGGATCCGACGTGGCCTGGGCAGACAGCCAGTGACCAAAACAAAAGGTCATGGGTTCAACGACCTTCTGTTTTGGTCGTAAACGTCTACGACCTTCTCACAGAGAAGGTCGTTAATTTCAATTTACGACTGCCATCTTTTGACCTTCTGTTTTTGGCATAAAAAGGTCGCAAATGAAAAACAATGACCTTTCAGTGACCAATAGTCAAGGTCACAAGTTGACATATTTCTTGTAGTGGCCCGCGTACAGTGGCTGCGTGACCTCCGTCGCCTTCTCCATCGCTCTCTGGCACCGTTCGTTGCCAGGCGTCAGGGACAGGTGTCCTCCGGCGGAGCCCGAGCCCTCCTCGCCGCCCCGCCTATAAAAGCCCCCCTCCGCAGCCTCCTGGAGCATTGCAAACCCACTCTCACTCCCTCCTAAAGCCACTAGAAGCCGCAGCCCGGCCGGGCAGGCCGCGGGTTGCCGTCCCGGAGCCGAGCTCGCCGGCGATCCCCTCTGGATCGTTCTCGCAGCCTCGACCCCTCCCAAGCCAAGGCGACCCCGCCAAGGCCTCCGCCTCTCCTCCGTGAAGCCAACGCACCTAGCTAGAGCCCCTGGAGCCGCCCCAAGCTGCCGTCTTCTCCAACTCCGGCAACCTCCGCCCTCTGTCACCGCTGGAGAGGTTAAATCCGATGCCGTCCGGCCACCGCTAGCCATGCTACGGGTATGGACAGGTGCGCAATCGTCTTATGCATCGATCCCTCCCTCTCATTCGCCTCCAAGAAGTCTCAATGCCGGCGTGAGCTCTGGCGAAGCGCCGCGCCTCTCTGTTTCCCTCTCCCCTCCCTCTGGCCTGACTAGCGGGGCCCGCTAGTTAGCCACTCATTACGCGTGCGAAGCGGTATGAGTGGTAGTGCCCCGGGAGATTACGCTTTCGACATCACCCCCCCCCCCTCTGTTATTATTTCAGATTCATTTAAATTCTAGTAGCATTCAAATAGCCACAACTTTTTACCTGAAAGTCCAAATGCATTGATTCTTTTTGCATCGTGTTCTGTGTCCAAAAATCTTGCAGCACCCAAAGGATGGGATTTTTACTTGCTGTCTGGATTTTCTTGCAATTTTCAGAAGGTTTCTTGATATTTTGCTTTTGTGGTTTTGAATATTTTCAGCAAAGCCAGCTTGTCTTGAGGATCACCAGGAGCCTTGTGAACCTCACCAGTACTAAGGCAAGCCACAGTAACATTTTCATGGTGCCACTTCAATATTTATGATTTTCCTACTTGAACTTATGAATATTGATGCATTTAAACTAGTTAGATAATAAATATATTCTGTTATATGCTTGATGTGTTAAAATACTTGAACTTCAGAATGTTTGAAATAAATATTGTTGGCAAGATAAGGAGAAATTAGTTGCAAGTAATAAATAAATAATATGGTCATAGAGTTTGATGAGTAGTTTAAATATTATTTTGCATGGTGAATAATGATGAGAATGCTAGAAATGGTTCTGGTATAAGTAAAGTGAGATCTTAACCAGAATAGTAGCATGTGTTGATGATGGCTCCGTAGGAGCGGGGTTGGTGCAGTTGTTTGCACGATTATGTGATGCATATGTTAAGTGATGCATAGTATGGCATTATGACACCGGTTATTTCTTTCACATTAAGTTGAACCTGATTTATAATTCAACTTGAACATGTTGTTGACCGGGTCGTGGTGCCGCTGAAACGAGTCTTTCCCAATGCAACCACATTTGCCGGTATGGGACGACCTTAATGCGTTTCATTGTCGTGCCTCTGGTCGGTGCCTCCATTTAGGGAAGGTTATGGGCGTGCTGTACCCTGGCCCGGTAGGCAAGCATAACCTTGTGAGCCCGTAGTTAAGTTAATTTTGGTACTGGGTCCCAGAGTGGATCGTGGCCACGACGGTGGTCGAGGTGTCTGGAGGTAGACACGGGGCCACCCAGGACTAGCCCGTTGGGGTCTGAGTCGGAAGGGCCGGGAGAGTGTCATGACAATGAAATGGTTTCATCGGAACGCCGTTGGTCCACCCGAATGGGAGTGCGAGGCCATGGGTTCCGTAGTGTGGGTACAGTGTACTAACCTCTGCAGAGTGTTTTTAATCTATCGATAGCCGAGTCCACGGTTACGGACACGCTCGAAAGTAGGGTACACCATGGGTCAACACTTAATAAATATGCATACTAAATTGCACTAAGGATGGGAGTGAGGCCATCGTGTTGAGTTGGCCACGAGTTGGTCGGGTTGTGATCACCGTAAGTATCACGGGCCACGAGTTGGTCGGATTGTGATCGCCGTAAGGATCACGGGCCACGAGTTGGTCGGGTTGTGATCGCCGTAAGGATCACGGGCCACGAGTTGGTCGGGTTGTGATCGCCGTAAGGATCACGAGTGTGTTTTGGTATTATCATGTTTATTGGTCACATCTGGTAAGCCAGTCAGGAGAATGAGTACCTGTTGAGCATAATTACAGCATGTTGGATATATGGTTGCATTGTTGTTTAATTGGTTAAATATCATGATATTGTCTGTCATCATGTTTATGCTTATTGTGAGCTTGCAAGTACATTCGATGTACTGACCTGGCGTGTCATGCCAGATTTCAGGAAAGTCCCGTTGGAAAGGAGTGCTGTCCGAGTCTAGACCATGTCCACGTCGGTGTCCTTATGCTATGGAGTCCCGCTACGACATTGTTCCGCTGCCGAGTAGTTGTCATGATCGAGGCCCCCTTTATGTTCACTAAATAATGTACATATTGTTCAGCCGCACCGTGTGTGCCGCTTGGCCTCGCTAACTGTTGTAATATGAGCTATGCTCCGCTAGCATGAATAAAGCGGTTGTTTTCTATACCATGTTGTTGTGTGTTGCCAGAAGACAAGGTCTCTAGGCTGGCAATGCAAGGTAAACCGGTCGCTCTGAGCTGGGGTGGCACAATGCTTGGTATCAGAGCCGCGCTGACTGTAGGCCATGCTAGACTAAGCTGAGTTTACTAGACGCTAGATACGAGTTGTAGCTGAGTGTCACTAATAACTGTAGTTGGTTGTTGCATTGCTTAGAATGATTATATTTTTCTATGCTAACCTGCTAATGGTTGTGAGTGTAGATGGCTCCGGTGCTGTATCCGTGCCAGTTGCAGCTGATGCTGTACACGTCGCTGCATATCCTTCATAACGTGTGGCATCGGCTATACCCTCGCGGAGACGATCCAGTCTACCCTGTGTACCGGGAGCGCCTAGCTGACTCAGTGTATGAGTATCACGCCATGGTTACTCTGCGCACCAGTTCCGACTCCGGCTCTTACACTTGTACCTCTTGTAGCGGCTAAGCTTCTTCCGCTTCTCAGGCTGTCTAGTTTGCCGCATTCGAGGTACTTGTTGAGCTCCGCTACAACGAGGTCCGGATGGAGAATCACCCAGGTTTCCATTACTACCCTTCTCTCCATGATAATGGTCGTGTTCGTTTCCCTATCATTGATCCGGAGTCTGATAGTGTAGCTGGCCACCTTTCTCGCTACATCACTGCTAGCTATCTTCTGAACTATGAGCTGGCTCGTGAGCTGAGTCGTACCCGTACTGCTTTAGCCGCTACTTTAGTCTCTGCTCGCTCAGCCACTACTTCTCCATCCGTAGGATTTATGCCCTACGTTCCTGTCAGTTCTAGATCCCCTATTTCTCCGGTTACTCCCCCGAATAACTCGGGCACCGCGACTGCGAGTCTACCTAGTGCTCCGGCCGAGTGGGTTTCACTCCTCGCCACTCCTGCAGCCCTGATTGTCCACCCTCCACCTGCCCCAGAGGGAGAGCCCTCGAGGCAGCATCGTGGTGTCACTTTTAACCCGGAGGTCTCCCTTAACCCCTTCAGTTCTGGATCCGAGTCCGCTTCAGGAGAGGATCCCGCAGCGCCAGCCAAACAGTAGACTTTTCGAGTATTCTCAGTCATCGGGATGGAGTACGGATGTAGTCGTATGAGTTATGATGTTTCATTTCATGTATGAGGGTAGTTGGACCTGGCATGATGTTATCTTTCATGTATGAGTCTATGTATAATTATGCTGGACTTTATTTTATTCGTCGTTTTTTTTTCTTCGTCTTTTCGGTTTCGCTTGGTTTTGTTGCTGGCTTCTCCCCAGTTTTTGTTGAATGCTTCTCATCTTGGTTGTGTTGACTCTGAAAAAATCATATTAGAATGATGCGGGGGGCTGCAGTAGAAACGCTCGCAAGGGTTCCCCTGTTCAGCGTTCCGCACGACAGGCAGGAAAATCACCCGAGCCATACGTTCCACCACCGCCTCCACCGCTAAATCCGCCCTCCACCGAGCAAATTATGCATATGTTCGAGGAATGACGAAACAATGATCTAATGGAAATATTCAGAAGTATCCAAGAAATGGTGGGATAGAATGGAAATCATCCCGCCCCTCACTCTAAGCTATCTGATTTTCAGAGGACTAAGCCTCCTAGTTTCAGTCAGGCCATTGATCCCTTGGATGCAGATGATTGGTTAAGAACTATGGAAAAGAAACTTGAGGTTACTCGAACTGATGAAGAGGATAAAGTGCCATTTGTAACACATTATCTGGAAGGTGCTGCTACTATATGGTGGGAAAATGAGAAAGCCATAGGGACTGAGAATGAAGCAATTACCTGGTCACGATTCAAGGAGCAATTCCGGAAATCTCACATCCCTGCAGGAATTATGAAGACTAAGCAGCGTGAATTTCTCGCGCTCCTCCAAGGAAGTCAGTCAGTGGGAGAATATTTGCAGAAATTCAATCACCTGTCACGTTACTCTCAATATGACGTGGCCACTGAAGAAAGGAAGATGGACATATTTCTTGGCGGATTAAACCCGCAACTTCGCTGTGCTCTCAGTGTGTTTGATTTTCCAGATTTCCAAACCCTGGCGAACAAGGCTTTCATTGCTGAAAGAGAACACAAGCTCGTGTCAGATATTAAGTCTGCCCATAATGATCACGAGCGCAAGTTTGAGCCCAAGAAGGAAATTCAACCAGTGCAGAAGGTTCGTACCTGGCAGCCAACTCCAGTGGCAACCAGCCTAGTTGGCAACAAATTGTTAACAAGACCACCACCCAAGTCAAGAATGACGTGCTCAACCCAGTTATGGAAAATCGATTGCGCAACAATTCTTGTAACAGTTGCGGGCAAACCGGACATTTTGCCAAACAGTGTCCCAAGAACAACCGGACCAATGCTACGTTTAAGCCTCAAATCCATTATCTGGAAGCCGGTCCGAGTCGGCATAATGTCACGGGATACGTTCATCACATTTCAGCCGACGAAGCCCAAGAAAATCCCGAAGTCATCATTGGTATGTTCCCAATTAATAACATACCTGCAGTAATTTTATTTGACTCTGGGGCTTCCCACTCTTTTATTTCTTGGACTTTTGTTACCCAAAACAATTTCCCTTGCTCACTTTTGGGCAAGAATATGCTGGTACAAACCTCGGGATCTCTCATCAGAGCAATCTTGTCTGCCGCAATCTGGAAGTCAGTATCAACGGGATCTGTTTCCCGACGTCTTTGATACTTATTGTGTCTTATAAATTGGATGTTATCTTGAGTATGAATTGGCTGACTCAGTACCAAGTATGCATAAATTTTGCGACACGAGAAGTCAACTTGACCGGACAAAATGGACAAACTACCAAGTTTATTGCTCGTAGAAGCATACCCTCCAAGGAAATGGCTTTTACAGCAATACCAGAAATGGAATTAATTCCGGTGGTCAGTGAGTTTCCTGATGTATTCCCAGAAGAACTGCCAGGCACGTGACCTGACCGAGAGCTTGAGTTTGCAATAGAACTTGTTCCCGGAACCACACCAATGCACAAGAAATATTATTGAATGCCGTCATCTGAATTGGTGGAGCTAAAGAAACAGCTCGATGAAATGCTCCAAAAAGGATACATCCGCCCCAGTTCCTCGCCATGGGGATCACCCGCTATTTTTGTGGACAAGAAAGATGGCAGCCTTCGTATGTGTGTGGACTACCGACAGTTGAATGATTTCATGATCAAAAACAAATACCCTCTGCCAAGAATTGATGATTTTTTTGATCAACTTAGTGGAGCCAAGGTATTCTCAAAGATTGATTTGCGGACTGGATATTACCAGCTCAAAATTAAAAAGGAGGATATTCCCAAGACCGCGTTCACCACTCGCTACGGTCTCTAGAAATATACTGTCATGTCCTTCGGCCTCACCAACGCCCTCGCCTTCTTCATGCACATGATGAATAAAGTATTCATGGATTTCCTCGATAAGTTTGTGGTCGTCTTCATCGATGATATACTTATTTACTCAAGAAGTGAAGAAGAGCATAAAGGACACCTCCATGCAGTGTTACAACGACTCCGTGAGCACCAGTTATATGCCAAATTCAGTAAATGCGAGTTTTGGCTCAAGCAAGTTGGATTCCTCGGGCATGTGCTATCCGTTGAAGGTATAGCCGTGGACCCAAGCAAGGTAAAAGATGTGCTCGACTTGTTTCCACCCGCCACCGTATCTCAGATTCAGAGTTTTCTTGGATTAGTCGGATACTACTATCATTTCATTGAAGGGTTCTCCAAGATTGCTAAGCCCATGACGGAGCTGCTACAAAAGGATAAGAAGTTTGAATGGACTTCAGACTGTGAGAAAAGTTTCACCGAGTTAAAGAAACGCTTGACAACTGCGCCAGTATTAACACTTCCAGATATCTACCGCAGCTTTGACGTATACTTCGACGCTTCCCGGCAAGGACTTGGATGCGTGCTTATGCAAGATGGTTAGGTACTAGATTATGCCTCACGGCAGCTATGGCCCCACGAAGGAAATTACCCCACTCATGATTTGGAATTGGCCGCGGTAGTCCATGCTTTAAAAATTTGGAGACACTACCTCATTGGGAAAAGGTGCCAAATTTTTACCGATCACAAAAGTCTCAAATATATATTTTCTCAGCCGGATTTAAATCTCCGTCAACGAAGATGGCTTGAGTTGGTCAAGGATTATGATCTTGGAATAAATTATCATCCGGGTAAGGCCAACGTGGTTGCCGACGCACTCAGTCGAAAGCCCGTTAGTTTAAATGTCATGTTGGAATCATTGCCTTCTGAACTTAAAGAAGAGATTGCTCAGCTCAACCTGGTCATAGTTGAGGCTGGCCTTGCCAATATCCTGACAGTTACCCCTACTCTTGAGGAAGAAATCCGTAAGGCCCAGTCAGGCGATGTCGATCTGCAGAAACGCATCAAGTCATCTGATTTCTCGAAGGATCCGTGCGGTACCCTCCGATTCAGGGGAAGGATTTGTGTGCCTAATCAAGCTGACCTAAAGCAGAAAATTTTGTCAGAAGCCCATGAATATTCGTATTCAATCCACCCGGGAGGTACAAAAATGTATGAAGACCTTCGACAAATATTCTGGTGGGATGGAATGAAGAAAGACATTGCGTATTTCGTGGCCTGTTGCGACATATGCAACAAAGTTAAGGCAGAACATCAAAAACCAGCCGAACTTCTCCAACCACTGCCCGTGTCACAATGGAAATGGGATGGTGTGTGTATGGATTTCATCACAGGACTACCCAGGACCTGACGAGGCAATAATGCGATATGGGTCATAGTGGATACATTAACCAAGGTAGCCCACTTCCTCCCAGTCAAAACCTCATACCGAGCAGATGAACTTGCCCGATTGTATGTATCCAGGATTGTCAGTTTCCATGGAGTTCCCTGAACCATCACTTTTGACCGAGGTTTGCTTTTCACCTCTGCTTTCTGGTCCCGTCTCCATCAGGCCCTCGGGACAGAGTTAAAATATAGTACTGCTTATCATCCTCAGACAGATGGGCAAACAGAAAGAGTAAATCAGATACTCGAAGATATGCTCCGAGCCTGTGTTTTGGCCCAAGGATCCCAATGGGAAGACTACTTGTCGTACACCGAGTTCTCGTATAACAATGGGTTCCAGACCTGTTTAAAGATGTCACCATATGAAGCCTTGTATGTCCGTAAGTGCCGCACTCCTTTAAATTGGTCTCAAACCGGAGATAGCCATATTTTCAGAACAGATCTCATGCTGGAAGCCGAAAAGCAAGTCAAGGAAATTCGAGACAGATTACAACTGGCCAAGTCGCGACAAAAAAGTTATTACGATGCCAAGCACCGGCAGATCAGTTTTGAACCCGGAGAACATGTCTACCTTCGAGTCACGCCCATGAAAGGAATAAAAAGGTTCCAAACTCATGGAAAATTGGCACCCAGGTTTATTGGTCCATTTCCCATTATGACGCGAGTAGGTGCTGTGGCATATCAGTTGGAACTGCCCCCTGAACTATCAGACGTGCACAACATGTTCCACGTTTCACAACTGCGACGGTGCATCTCACCACCCGAGAAAAAGACTGATTTGGCAGAGATAGAGCTGGCAAAGGAATTGACCTATGAAGAGAGGCCAGTAAATTTTTTGGAACAGATGGAAAGGGTCACTCGCAGTAAATCACGAATGTTTTACAAGGTTCAATGGATGCATCATACCGAGTCAGAATCAACCTGGAAATCATAAGAATTTCTAAGGGCATGTTATCCAGAATGGTTTTCTCAAGCAACCGAATCTCGGGGACGAGATTCATTCTAATTGGGGGAGGTTTGTGACAGCCTGGTTTTTGCCCTCTTTTTCTTTGCTTGATTTTCAGCTGAGTTGGTTTGGGTTTGGAGTTTTGAATCATTTCATTTGGACTTAACCACTTGGGTATCCCTTGATTTTCACCCAAGTGTTCCCTCTCCTCCTCCAAGCCATCATTTCACCCCTGGCCAACCCAACAATATTGCTTGGAATATTTTCTTAAATGGAAAATATTCCTTTTGGCCTCCAAAACCCTAGCTAACTCATTGAGCTCCAAAGAAACCCTAATATTTCTTGCCCCAGAAATCCTGAGAAAAATCCCAAATATTCTTTGGACCCTAGGGCAATTTCTGAGCAAAAATATTTTACCACTATTTGGAATATTTTGGCTACAGAAAATTAAATCACTTCTAGGTTGAACTGGTAGTTTCTACAGCAACTACCTTTTTACTAGCTCCAATGTAGCTGGTTTTCCCTGAGCTTATTTACCTTAGTAAGAGGCAGTAAAACCCCAAAGCTCAGCCCTTGAATCCCTGTGGTTTGACCACAGTAACTCCCCAAAGTTTCTATCCAGTAACTTAACCTCATCACCATTTTACTTCTACTGCACCTGGAACCAAACTGAGCCATGGTAACACCTCAGTTTACTAAGGACTACACGCTAGACATCCTTGTTAGTGCGTAGGTGGCCTAATGTCATGGTCCAGTGACCGCGTTCGTCCGAGCATGCTGGCATGCCAAACGCGTGCTCTGCACATCGCCAGCGCCTCTATTGAGCGCGTGCTCGCTGCTCGGCCCCCCATAGCATGTCCCCCCTCGCCACCATCCTCGTCTCCACCTCCATAACTCCACCTTGCCGCTCACCGACGCCGGAGCTCACCGCAGTGAGCACGGGCACGGTCCGTCCAACGGCACAGTGCGCGTGCACTGTGTTCGTCTCTTTCCCCCTCGATCCTGTGCTCGTCCACGCCCGCGTACAGTGGCTGCGTGACCTCCGTCGCCTTCTCCATCGCTCTCTGGCACCGTTCGTTGCCGGGCGTCAGGGACAAGTGTCCTCCGGCGGAGCCCGAGCCCTCCTCGCCGCCCCGCCTATAAAAGCCCCCCTCCGCGGCCTCCTAGAGCATTGCAAACCCACTCTCACTCCCTCCTAAAGCCACTAGAAGCCGCAGCCCGGCCGGGCAGGCCGCGGGCTGCCGTCCCGGAGCCGAGCTCACCGGCGATCCCCTCTGGATCGTTCTCGCAGCCCCGACCCCTCCCAAGCCAAGGCGACCCCGCCAAGGCCTCCGCCTCTCCTCCGTGAAGCCAACGCACCTAGCTAGAGCCCCTGGAGCCGCCCCAAGCCGCCGTCTTCTCCAACTCCGGCAACCTCCGCCCTCTGTCACCGCTGGAGAGGTTAAATCCGATGCTGTCCGGCCACCGTTAGCCATGCTACGGGTATGCACAGGTGCGCAATCGTCTTCTGCATCGATCCCTCCCTCTCGTTCGCCTCCAAGAAGTCTCAATGCCGGCGTGAGCTCTGGCGAAGCGCCGCGCCTCTCTGTTTCCCTCTCCCCTCCCTCCGGCCTGACTAGCGGGGCCCGCTAGTTAGCCACTCATTACGCGTGCGAAGCGGTATGAGTGGTAGCGCCCCGGGAGATTACGCTTTCGACGTCACCCCCCCTCTGTTATTATTTCAGATTCATTTAAATTCTAGTAGCATTCAAACAGCCACAACTTTTTACCTGAAAGTCCAAATGCATTGATTCTTTTTGCATCGTGTTCTGTGTCCAAAAATCTTGCAGCACCCAAAGGATGGGATTTTTACTTGCTGTCTGGATTTTCTTGCAATTTTCAGAAGGTTTCTTGATATTTTGCTTTTGTGGTTTTGAATATTTTCAGCAGAGCCAGCTTGTCTTGAGGATCACCAGGAGCCTTGTGAACCTCACCAGTACTAAGGCAAGCTACAGTAACATTTTCATGGCGCCACTTCAATATTTATGATTTTCCTACATGAACTTATGAATATTGATGCATTTAAATTAGTTAGATAATAAATATATTCTGTTATATGCTTGATGTGTTAAAATACTTGAACTTCAGAATGTTTGAAGTAAATATTGTTGGCAAGATAAGCAGAACTTAGTTGCAAGTAATAAATAAATAATATGGTCATAGAGTTTGATGAGTAGTTTAAATATTATTTTGCATGGTGAATAATGATGAGAATGCTAGAAATGGTTCTGGTATAAGTAAAGTGAGATCTTATACAGAATAGTAGCATGCATTGATGATGGCTCCGTAGGAGCGGGGTTGGTGCACTTGTTTGCACGATTATGTGATGCATATGTTAAGTGATGCATAGTATGGCATTATGACACTGGTTATTTTTTGCACATTAAGTTGAACCTGATTAATAATTCATCTTGAACATGTTGTTCACCGGGTCGTGGTGCTACTGAAACGAGTCTTTCCCAGTGCAACCACATTTGCCGGTATGGGACAGCCTTAATGCGTTTCATTGTCGTGCCTCTGGTCGGTGCCTCCATTTAGGGAAGGTTATGGGCGTGTTGTACCCTGGCCCGGTAGGCAAGCATAACCTTGTGAGCCCGTAGTTAAGTTAATTTTGGTACCGGGTCCGAGAGTGGATCATGGCCACGACGGTGGTCGAGGTGTCTGGAGGTAGACACGGGGCCACCCAGAACCAGCCCGTTGGGGTCTGAGTCGGAAGGGCCGGGAGAGTGTCATGACAATGAAATGGTTTTGTCGGAACGCCGTTGGTCCACCCGAATGGGAGTGCGAGGCCATGGGTTCCGTAGTGTGGGTACAATGTACTAACCTCTGCAGAGGTTTTTTAATCTATCGATAGCCGAGTCCACGGTTACGGACACGCTCGAAAGTAGGGTACACCATGGGTCAACACTTAATAAATATGCACACTAAATTGCACTAAGGATGGGAGTGAGGCCATCGTGTTGAGTTGGCCACGAGTTGGTCGGGTTGTGATTGCCGTAAGGATCACGGGCCACGAGTTGGTCGGGTTGTGATCGCCGCAAGGATCACGGGCCACGAGTTGGTCGGGTTGTGATCGCCGTAAGGATCACGGGCCATGAGTTGGTCGGGTTGTGATCGCCGTAAGGATCACGGGCCACGAGTTGGTCGGGTTGTGATCGCCGTAAGGATCACGAGTGTGTTTTGGTATTATCATGTTTATTGGTCACATTTGGTAAGCCAGTCAGGAGAATGAGTACCTGTTAAGCATAATTACAGCATGTTGGATATATGGTTGCATTTTTGTTTAATTGGTTAAATATCATGATATTGTCTGTCATCATGTTTATGCTTATTGTGAGCTTGCAAGTACATTCAATGTACTGACCTGTCGTGTCATGCCAGACTTCAGGAAAGTCCCATTGGAAAGGAGTGCTGTCTGAGTCTAGACCGTGTCCACGTCGGTGTCCTTGTGCTATGGAGTCCCGCTACAACGTTGTTCCGCTGCCGAGTAGTTGTCATGATCGAGGCCCCCTTTATGTTCACTAAATAATGTACATATTGTTCAGCCGCACCGTGTGTGCCACTTGGCCTCGCTAACTGTTGTAATAGGAGCTATGCTCCACTAGCATGAATAAAGCAGTTGTTTTCTATACCATGTTGTTGTGTGTTGCCAGAAGACAAGGTCTCTGGGCTGGCAATGCAAGGTAAACCAGTCGCTCCGAGCCGGGGTGCCACATATACTATCTTGGACATCTTTTATGATTGTGAGCACTCATTAAAATATGACATGCTAAAGAGTTGACGTTAGACAAGGAAGACAACGTAATGGGTTATGTTCTCTTATATTTGAAATAAAGTATATTGTCATGGATCATCCAACTTGTTGAGCTTGCCTTTCCCTCTCGTGCTAGCCAAATTCCCTGCACCCAGTAGAGATACTACTTGTGCTTCCAAATATCCTTAAACCCAGTTTTGCCATGAGAGTCCACCATATCTACCTATGGATTGAGTAAGATCCTTCAAGTAAGTTGTCATGTTGCATGCAATAAAAATTGCTTTCTAAATATGTATGACTTATTAGTGTGGAGAAAATAAGCTTTATACGATCTTGTGATATGGAAGCAATAAAAGTGACCGACTGCATAATAAAGGTCCGTATCACAAGTGGCAATATAAAGTGATGTTGTTTCGCACTTTATTTTATTGACACCTCTATCTCTAAACATGTGGACATATTTTTCGTTATCGGCTTCCGCTTGAGGACAAGCAAGGTCTAAGCTTGGGGGTGTTGATACGTCCATTCTGCATCATGCTTTTATATCGATATTTATTGCATTATGGGTTGTTATTACACGTTATGTCACAATACTTATGCCTATTCTCTCTTATTTTAAAAGGTTTACATGAAGAGGGAGAATGCCGGCAGCTGGGATTCTGGGCTGGAAAAGGAGCAAATATTAGAGACCTATTATGCACAACTCCAAAAGTCCTAAAACTCCACGAAAGTTATTTTTAGAATTAATAAAAAATACTGGGTGAAGAAAGTACCAGAGGGGGCCACACCCTGGCCACGAGGGTGGGGGCGCGCCCTACCCCCCTAGGCGCGCCCCCTGCCTCGTGGCCCCCCTGTCAGGCCTACGGTGACCATCTTATGCTATAGGAAGTCTTTTAACCTGGAAAAAATCATAAGCAAGCTTTTGGGAAGAAACATCGTTGCCACAAGGCGGAACCTTGGTGGAACTAATCTAGGGCTCTAGAGGAGCTGTTGTGCCGAGGAAACATCCCTTCGGGAGGGGGAAATCATCACCATCGTCATCACCATCGATCCTCTCAGCAGGAGGGGGTCAATCTCCATCAACATCTTCACCACCACCATCTCCTCTCAAACCCTAGTTCATCTCTTGTATCCAATCTTTGTCCCAAAACCTCAGATTGGTACATGTGGGTTACTAGTAGTGTTGATTACTCCTTGTAGTTGATGCTAGTTGGTTTATTCCATGGAAGATCATATGTTCATATCCTTTATGCATATTAATACCCCTCTGATTATGAACATGAATATGATTTGTGAGTAGTTACGTTTGTTCCTGAGGACATGGGAGAAGTCTTGCTATAAGTAGTCATGTAAATTTGGTATTCGTTCGATATTTTGGTGAGATATATGTTGTCTCTTCTCTAGTGGTGTTATGTGAACGTCGACTACATGACACTTCACCATTGTTTGGGCCTAGAGGAAGGCATTGGGAAGTAATAAGTAGATGATGGGTTGCTAGAGTGACAGAAGCTTAAACCCTAGTTTATGCGTTGTTTCGTAAGGGGCTGATTTGGATCCATATGTTTCATGCTATGGTTAGGTTTACCTTAATACTTCTTTTGTTGTCGCGGATGCTTATAATAGGGGTTAATCATAAGTGGGATGCTTGTCCAAGAAAGGGCAATACCCAAGCACCGGTCCACCCACATATCAAATTATCAAAGTAATGAACGCGAATCACATGAGCGTGGTGAAAACTAGCTTGACGATAATTCCCATGTGTCCTCGGGAGCGCTTTTCTCCATATAAGAATTTGTCCAGGCTTGTCCTTTGCTAGAAAAAGGATTGGTCCACCTTGCTGCACTTTTATTTACTTTTGTTACATGTTACTCATTACGAATTACTTCACAAAACTATCTGTTACTGATAATTTCAGTGCTTGCAAAGAATACCTTATTGAAAACCGCTTGTCATTTCCTTCTACTCCTTATTGGGTTCGACACTCTTACTTATCGAAAGGACTATGATAGATCCCCTACACTTGTGGGTCATCAACCACCGCGTCAGTGACCACTGCATTGACGACCCCGAGCATCTCTCTTTGATCCCAGCTTTGGTCTTATTAACCGCAATCAGGACCTTCTCGTCGATGCTCTGCTGAGTGATGGCCGACCATCTCTTCCTCCTTTCCTCTGGCTCCTTGTGGTAGCATGTCTTCCACGAGGCGTCATCTCCAACACCATGCACACGTCCATAGGACGGCGGCTTGTTCATCGGGACCTTTTTCACTATGTTTAGGGCCCGGTTGAATGGGGTGTCCCACTTTTGCCTCGCCGATGACTGTGATGACTCGTCGCTTTCGGCTGCCTTTTGGTGCTGCTCTTTATACAAAAGGAACGTGGATGGTTTACTAATGTGACAAAACTTGCAGTCAAATTTATTGGAAGCTAATATGATATTGTGGTAGTATAACAATTACCAGAAGTCTCATGAACTCCTTGGTGTTCGGGTTCGTGTAAAAGATCATTTTGACTTTGTCCCACTTGTACTGGGCCCTGATCTAGTCATGCTCCAGCGAGTCGGTGAACTACGCCAAGAGGTCTGGGATTCCGTGAATTTCACGTTCGGTGTCCTCCTTGGCCCATACGTGCCTCTTCCCCTTGTAACCACGGCTTCCAAGGCAGTGGGGAGGCGTGTTACTGTCCTGGAGCGCCTTCATTTTCTCTAACCTTGCCATGACCTCTTCTTTACCACAATTCTCCTTGAATTTTGCAATGTCCTCTTCCGTTATTGTTAGATTATCAACATGAATCTTGGACCATGGTTCATTCTTCGCAATCGCTTTTATCACCCGAACTTTCCAGGAGGACAAGTCGTTGGTGAACGTCACCATCGCCTTGTTGTTTATCTTTGTCATGGCAACGTCATCCCACGACTCTTTATATTTGCCTTCATTCCGGCCGGGGAACAGGAACCTATTGTGCAACTTCTTTAGGAGCATGCATATGTGGTATCTGTCTCAACCTCTCGTCTATGATGTTGGCAGTTTCCCTGAGGATGCATCCAAGTTTATTACCCCAGCACGAGCACGCATCCTCTAGCGCCGTTGGCTCTAACTTCTTGGGGTGCATCTCCGTGACCAAAATTTGTCCGATGCCAAGCTTGTTTGGTCTTTGTGTGCTCTTCTTCTTTGGTGCTTTATCGACTATGACAACATCTTTGCCGGTCTCGTGGCTGGTGTCGGTCCCGGTGCTAGTGCTGGTGTCGGCGTCGGCATCAGTGTCTGGGTTGGTTCCACTGCCGCCACCATGCAACCCCATCAGGTGTTCGTCCAAGTAATCGAAATAGTGATTTGCTGCCTCGATGGGGTCTTCGAGGCGGGCACAACCACCCACAACTTCAGCATCGGTAGACATGTTTCCCATCGTGCTTCTTGACGGGCAAACCAACAACAGGGTCTCAGACGCTTATATAATTCTCGCAAAAGGAGACGCACTCACGCGTCAGATACCCCTAGACGATGCTCCCTTCGGGACGGGACCTGTTACGAATGAATCCTTTGATGGCCCCATTCATCGTCTCGAACGACATCATGTTGTGAAGGAATGTTGGCCCGAGGTTGATGATGTCATCCATGATGTGGACACACAGATGCACCATGATGTCAAAGAATGCGGGCGGGAACTACATCTCAAGCTCACATAGTATGACAACGATCTCTTCCTGTAGCCTTCGGAGCTGCTTCAAACTTATGGACTTTCTAGATATAACATCGAAGAAGTTGCAGAGACCAGTAAGTGTGTCACAGACGTGCTTGTCCATTATCCCTCCAATGGCAACCGAGAGTATCTGCGTCATCATCATGTGACAGTCATGAGACTTCATCCTGCTAAACCTTTTCTTCTTGGGGTCTAGAAATCTGCTTATCTTCCCACAGTAATCGGAACTGACTTTGATTCCCATAAGGTAGTTGATGAATTGATCGATATCCTTCACACTTAAGGTGAAGCAAGAAGGGGGGCAATAATTCTCCTCCATCTTGTTGACTTTTCTGCCCCTTCCCCCTCCTCCGTCTCCGTCTCTGTCTCGTCCATCGACTTTTTATGATGGAGCTCTTTCCTGATCTTCAAATCTTCCAAGTCTTTCCTTGCCTTCGGCCCATCCTTGGTCTTTTCCGACATGTTCATCAGTGTGCCAAGAAAGCTCTAGAGGACATTCTTCGTGATATGCATTTGATCGAGGTAATGAGGCGTGTCGTGATTGGGCCAGTACTCCAAGTCCCAGAAAACAGACCTCGTTTTCCATACCTTCAGCAGCAGCTCCGGCGCCTTTTTGATCTTACCCGGCGCAGGGCATTGTTCCCAGTTTCTCAATAGCTCGTTGATTTAGGCGCCGCTCCTCTTACGTGGAGGTCCTCGAAGCTTAGCCAACCCATTTAATAGATTTCCATGCTTTCTCCATGGGTCATCCTTCTCAAGCCATCTACGATGCCCCATGTACACAATTTTCCCAGACCTACCATCCTTCGTTGACGTAAGCTGCTGAGACACTGTATCATCCATGCACCTCGTGCATCCGCCCGTGGCACACCTGGCCTGAGGTGTACCCGTAACCGAGATAGTCATGCACCATCGTCATCAATGCGACTCTCCACTGGCTACCATCTACGAGGTGTCTCAGCCTCAGATTATCTCCATCGGCGGGCTTCTTTCTCTCCACGTGCCAGTGCATGAGCTTTGCTTCCTTAGGATCTACGAAATACCGCTGCAGACGGGGAGTGATTAGAAAGTACTGTACAACTTTCTGATGAGCTTTCTTTCCTGCCTTCTTGTATCGAGAAGCATTGCACACTGGACAGCTGGTTTTTTCCGCGTGCTCCCCCCGATAAATGATGCAGTCGTTGATGCATGCGTGGTACCTAATGGGCGGCAAATCAAAAGGGCAAACAATTTTCTTGGCCTCCTCGACACTAGTAGGACACAAGTTCCCCGAGGGAAGAACTTTATTGTGTAGATACTTCAAATGCTCATCGAGGCCTTTGTCTGTCCATTTGTTTTTGGCCTTCGTCTTTAGAAGTTCGAGCGTGAAACTCAAGCGGGTCACCTTGGGATCGCAACCGTCATATAATGGAGTCCTCAAGTCTACTTCAAGTTGTGCCAGCTTGGCCTCCTCTCTAGAAGCAGCTCTCTCGCCAGTCGTACTCTTGCGAAGGAGGTCTCGAACATGAGGGTCCTACACGACTGCACTTAGTAGTGTAGAAGACTGTGGCATGACCGCCGCCTCTTCTCCGCCATGTCCGGACTCTTCATCGTGTCCAAAATCTTCTCCGCCATCATCGTCATTTCCGGACTCTTCCCCGCTGACATGTCCGGCGCCATCGTCTTCATGTCGATCGGTCATCTCTTCGTCTAGCCCCATGTCATTATTCCCTGCCATGTGGACATCCTCCTCCTCACCATCTTCTTCACTTATCCTGTATAGCCATCCATGAAACCATTCATCACCAGGTGCGCCTTCAAAGTGCCATGACCAAAAGGGTCCAAAAGGACTCCTTCCTTGCATCTTGCACACGGACATCTAATCCTAGTCTGATTATTTGCATACATGTCCATCACCGCGAATTGCATGTACCGCTCCACCTTGCATCCACTCACCTTCATGACCTACTGCACAGTATAACAAGCAAATAAAAGGGTTATAAAATAAATAATGCATGCTTCAAAGTCATATATATAAATTTTTGGCATGACCTTACCTAAAAAAGGACATATTTAGTTTGCTCGAAATTCACCAAAATGGAAATAAATCGACATTTCGGCAAAACATAAGCAACTCGAGGGCGTGTCACTCACACAAATCTCTCCATATATATATAGGGTGGCTCTATTATGATAACACCCCTTAACACCTTATTCTGCACACCACCCACGTTATTCTGCTAACACCCACGTTATTCTGCTAACAGCGGATGCCCGCCCGAACAAACCAAAAACAAAAAAGCCCATCCCACTCACGCACTCGCCCACACGCACAAAACCACCCACCCCTCGGCGGCCGAACCCACCTCTCCCCGATCCGCCACCACCCCACCCACCTCTCCCCGATCCCCCACCACCCCACGCCGCCGCCTTCCACCGCCGCCCACCACTGCCCCCCGCCCGGCCACCACCTTCCACAGTGCCAGCCACCGCACGGCGACCACCTCCCACCGCGCAGAGCACCGGAGCCGATCTGCCACGGCCGCCCTTCCCCAAACCACCAACCGCCGCCCCTCCCCAGGTCGTCGCCGCGCCCCTGGCCGCGAGTACCATGGGCGTCGACCGCCTCTGACCTCCGCGACCCCGGTGACCTCCTGCTGCGCCGCCGCAGCCGGATCTAGTCGTCCTCCTTCAGGTGCCCCCATCCCGACCCTGGCACCGCCCATCCCTCCACCACCTCGGATTTGTGCCGTCTTCGCCGCTGGGGGCAACAGCATCCCTACCCTGCGTTGAGGTCACCGTGGCCCTCTCCCCAGATCCGGCGAGCCCCCTCGAGGCCCTCTCCTCCCCAGCTCCTATGCAGTTTGCCTTATGGGCCCTCGCCGTTTCCGGCGAGTGCGGTGCAGTGCGGGGCTCACATGCGTGCAGTCCGGGGACGCGGTAGGGCCGTGGTGGCGCTGGGCTACGGCTGAGCGACGGGTTCGATGGATCGATGGCTTTCGCTACAAGATCTGCACTGCATCGAGCTCCCCGCTGCATCGAGCTCCCGCTGCATCGGCTCCTCACCAAGCGCCCTCCCGAATTACAACAAGACAACAGTTTTGTTTGCCGAGGCATCGCTGGGACGGCGCTGGATGGGGGCGCCGGCGCATCCGTGCGGGCGTGTAGTTTGCCGGCGTGGCGCGTGTGGTACACTGGTTCCGGTGATGTTGTTCGCCGGCATACTCCCCTATCCAACAGAGAGTAGCAGTTTCGTTTCCCGATGATGTCTTTTGTTTGCAGTTCTCTAGATGTGTGTTGCAGTGCACTGAATAAAAGGTTTTGTATGGACATGTTTGCTACAGTTTGTCACTCCGACGGGGATCTCACATGCAGTACACTTGGGCGACGTTGGGATTGCATCTAGGATTTGCAAGTTCGAGCGGGCGGGCGAGCGTGCAGCTCACCAACCTCTGCCTCGCAGCTCGTTTGGCTCTGGCTGGGTCAAATGGAACTTGACCCAGAACCTAGGAATTTGATTCCATTTTTGTTTGAGGAGTTTTTATGTAAACTTGGACAGTAAATTTGTGTAACTATAAAAAAGAACATTACAGTTCTCTCGACTCCACGTGCAGTACAGTTGCGCTTGTTTGAAAAAGTTTGACGGTTTTCTTTTCGAAAGTTCATTTATTTAGATGCAGTTTATTAGTCATGTCTAATGCAGCCCACTAGCCTTGACTATGGAGTACACGCGTGTTTCTAGAAAACAAAAATAGAGAAAGACAACACGAGAAGTATGTACTTCACTTTAACTTAGTGTTGCACTTCAATTTTTCGTGTAGTGAGCTGCACTCATCCCATCCTGTGTTTCATCCTGTTGCTGCATTAGACATCCAGAACCGGTAAGTGAAGTTCATTTGCGCTCGTTTCTGCGGTCCATTCTCGTTCATAAAGAAATGTTTTAGAAAAGAAAAAAAAAACTCGTTCGAGAAAATTTACATCCAACAAAAAGACATCATGAAGTTCGCTTGACTTTCTGATGCAGTGCGGATTTCCGTCTGAAGTAGTGCGTTATTCTGTTGTTCATAAAAAATAACGACAAAAACTCACAAAAGCTCATCTGAGAAAAATTATGCCCGACAAGAAAATCATGAAGTTCGCTTGACTCTCTGATGTAGTGCGGTTTTCCGTCTAAAAGCAGTGCAGTTTTCTTTCTCGTCTTAAAAAATTTACGTCCCACAAAAAGGAAACCATGCAGTTCTCTTACCCGTGTGATGCAGTGCGGTTTTTCCTCCATTGCAGCGCGTTTTTCAGTCGGATGAAGTACCCACGTCCATTTGGGTGTCGTGAAAAACAGAGTGTCCGCTTTTCGGTAAAACCGAAACTGCTCTTAAACCGTAAGGGATTAGAGAGAGTGTTCTACATGAAAAAGTTGCGTCTCGTCGATACTTTCCAACGGCGTATGATTTGAATCATTCCGACCAGCCGTTCGTAAAAAATTCGTGAAAAAACAGCCGCTGCCTCTCGAAGTCAGCCGCACGATTTTCGAAATTAACTAAAAACCGTAAGGAATCTCAAAACCATTTCAACATATGAAAGTTGCGCCTTGTCCGTATCTCTCCAAGGGCGTATCACATGCCTCGTTTTGACAAACGGTTCATAAACTGGAGCGAAAACAGTACCGAGAATTTCAAAAAATTTGAAAAACAGAGTTCCGCGATTTAGTAAATTTGAAACTGCTCTTAAACCGTAACGAATTAGAGAAAGATTTATATATGAAAAAGATGCGCCTCGACGATATCTATCCAACGGCGTATCATTTGCTTCATTCCGACAAGCGGTTTAGAAAAAAACGCGAAAAAACGCTCGCTGCCACTCGTCATCCACCGCACTATTTTCAAAACTGCTCTTAAACCGTGTGGAATCTCGAAAAGTGTTCAACATGTCGAAGTTGCGCCTAATCTATAGCTTTTCAATGGTATATTAAACGCCTCATTCCGATAAACGGTTAAAAAATTAGAGCAAAAACAGTACCGAAAAAATAATGCGTGCAGTTTTTTTCGACGAGAAGTTCACTAGTCTCTATTGCAGTGCTCGTCGTCAAAATGATGCAGTGCGCTTCTGTTTGAGCGTGCAGTGCCGAAGTGGTGTGCAGAATAGTTATTCTGCTAATATATATATCAAACACACATAATCTCTTTCACACACATATTCCCATTCTTGAAATGAACAACTTTTTACTCACCTATATATCTCCCGAGGAGACCGAGAGCACTCGCGGTTAATTAGATGATGAGAGAGAACGATCAAGAGAGCACATGTGGTTGGCTAAATAGCTAGCTAGATCTAGTTGTTGGGGAGGAGAGGTGAATCTAGCTAGCTAACTAATGGAGAGGGGTTATGGTGGAGGGGGGCATTAATGGGGGAGAGACGAGAGGTGTAGGAGATAGAGAGAGGCCATTTATGGAGGAGGGTGCCATTAATGAGGAGAGAAGAGAGGTAGAAGGAAGTTAGAATAAGAGCAACAATGGTGGAGAGTGGAGACTGTGGAAAGGGGAAAGGAGGGGGAGAGAGGGCAAAGTGGGGGAGGAAGGGGGAGGGGGTGGAAAAGGTGGCACCAGCCGCAACTAGTAGTAGCGCTGCTTACCCAAAAGCGCTGCTGCTATGGGACTTAGTAGTAACACTCTCCAGGAACAGTGCTACTACTAAGTGGGGCCCATTAGCAGTAGCGGCATAGTACAATCAAGTCCTGCTACTAAACTGTCAGTAGTAGCGCTTGTTTCTATAAAGCGCTACAACTCCAACGACCGTTGGTGGCCTCGTCTGGTCCCACATAGTAGTAGTGCGTTTTTGCTTCCAAGCGCTACTACTACAGTATTACTAGTAGCGCTTTCTAGGAACACCGCTACTGCTAAATAGCAGCCACAGTTTCTATTTTACAGCGCTGCTACTATGCTACCGTGTATAAGCATTTTCCTAGTAGTGCATGGCTGGTCGGCCCTAAGGGGAAGGAAAGGGGAGGGGTGGCCTCTCCTGCCTTTCCCTCCTCGGGAGAGAAAGGAAGGGGGAGCACCTCCTCCTTCCTTCCTCCCGCGCTCCAAATAAGGAAAGGGGGCGCGACTTGGGAGATACCCCAAGTAGGATTCCCCCTACTTGGGTGCTCCCCTTGGCTGCTCCTCCCTCCCTCCCACCTATATATATGTGGGAGGGGGGCGCCTAGCACACAATAGACAATTTCTTAGCTGTGTGCGGCACCCCCCTCCATCGTTTACACCCCGGTCATATTTTCGTAATGCTTAGGCGAAGCCCTGCGGAGATAGCTTCACCATCACCGACACCACACCGTCGTGCTGCTGGAACTCATCCGCTACCTCGTCGTCTTGCTGAATCAAGAAGGCGGAGAACGTCATCGAGCTGAACGTGTGCTGAACACGGAGGTGCTATTCGCTTGGTGCTCGATCGGTTGGAACACAAAGAAGTTTGACTACATCAATCGCCTTGTCAAACGCTTTCGCTTATGGTCTACGAGGGTACGTAGACACACTCTCTGCTCTTGTTTCTATGCATCTCCATGGATAGATCTTGCGTGTGCGTAGAATTGTCTTTGTTTTCCATGCAACATTTCCCAATAGTGGCATCCGAGCCAGGTCTATACGTAGATGATATGCACAAGCAGAACACAAAGAGTTGTGGGCGGTGATAGTCATACTGCTTACAGCCAATGTCTTATTTTGATTCGGCGGTATTGTGGGATGAAGCGGCCCAAACCAGCCTTACATCTCCACGTACATGAGACCGGTTCCACGGACAGAAATGCAACTTGTTTTGCATAAAGGTGGCTGGCGGGTGTCTGTTTCTCCTACTTTAGTTGAATCAAATTTGACTACGACTAGTCCTTGACAAAGGTTAAAACAACAAACTTGAGGAATCGGCGTTGTGGTTTTTGCCGTAGGTAAGAACGGTTCTTGCTAGAAGCCCGTAGAAGCCATGTAAAACTTGCAACTACAAAGTAGAGGACATCTAACTTGTTTTTGCAGGGTATGTTGTGATGTGATATGGTCAAGACGTGATGTGATATACGTTGTTGTATGAGATGGTCATGTTTTGTAATATCGACAACTGGCAGGAGACTTTGGGTTGTCTCTTTATTGTATGAAGTGCAAGCGCCATGTAATTGCTTTACTTTATCACTATGTGTTAGCGATAGTTGTAGAAGCAATAGTTGGCGTGACAACCTCGACACAACGATACAACGATGGAGATCAAGGTGTCGAGCCGGTGATGATGGAGATCATGACGATGCTTTGGAGATGGAGATCAAAAGCACCAGATGATGATGGCCATATCATGTCACATATTTTGATTGCATGTGATGTTTATCCTTTATGCATCTTATTTTGCTTAGAACGGCGGTAGCATTATAAGATGACCCCATCACTAAATTTTAAGATAAAAGTGTTCTTCCTGAGTATGCACCATTGCTAAAGTTCATCGTTTTGAAGCACCATGTGATGATCGGGTGTGATAGACTCTACGTTCACATACAACGAGTGTCGTAGAATGTCATGGCAGATGTCCTAGTGTAAGGACTTAGTCGTGGAGCCATCGCAGCTAGGTTAGCTTAAAGGGGTTAATCGGGACAAAGGACACAAACAGTTTATACTGGTTCGACCCCTTGCTGTGAAGGTAAAAGCCTAATCTAGTTTGAGGTGGTATTGCTAGGGTTTCGATTACTAGGGAGCGAATACGCTTGACCTAGTTCTCGATGTCTTGTTTTCTAGTCCTAAACCGCCACCGGGTCACCCCTTTGTATATATAGGTTGACGCCCGGCGGCCTACAGAGTCCCGGCCAGCTCATACACAACGTGTCCGGCTCAGTGACAAAATATATACTTTCCTTAATGTACAAGTTAACCCATGGCAGTTTACACTCGTGGGTCTCAAGTCGCCTTTTGGTCTTGGGCCTTCAATAAGCCTGCTTAGAACCATCATCTTCAACATCTTCATGGACCTTGTCATTATGAACCACAAGTGGTATGACCCGGCCCCTCCTGGGCAGGTCATACCCAATAGTTATATTCCCAACATTAGGCCCTAGGTTGATGTGAACTTGTTCATGTCAATCTTCCATACCTAACTTGTTTAAAATACTGCTTCTCTTTGTTTGATAAATATTTCCTGTAAATCGCCATGATGTCAGCTTGCAGAATCCTTTTAAAACGCCATGACGTCATCCCTCATTAATTTCGCATGATGCCCAATATATCATAATAGATCCATATCTTTAATAACCATCCCAAAAATCGAGGTGTTTGAGCTGCTATATAATCATTCTTTGACCTCCTCGATTCTCGCGCCCACCTATTATCCATTTCCTTATAAATAGGGTCAGGCAGTCTTTTCTCTCTCCCCCCTTGCCTTCTCGTCTTCAACCTCTCCCTTTCTCATGACGCATCTGCGCACCTGAACACCGCCGCCACCGACCTCGTCAACTTCCTCGACCCCGGCCGCTGCATCGGCCTGAACGAGAGCAGAGAACTGCGGCGCATCTCCGTTGCTCAGCGGACCCAGTAAGCACCTTACCTTCCCACTATAGATCTCCATTAGGGTTTTCTGAAGTTCTTAGGAGTTCGTCATCATTCTTCACCATACCTTTGTTTATCCTTACTTTGATCCAAAAGTAGCCTTTAAAATATGCAGAATCTATTTATGTACCTTCTCCTAATCACTGAATATGCTTCTCAGATGCAGAAATCTTGCCAATATGCTAGGTCCTCAGATGCTGTGGTACTAGGTTTCGATTTTACTTTCTTTTCCGGACAGCGTCAGATCCAAAATCGACTGCACCAATCCGTAAAAACTGTTTATCCAATATTTAGCAGAATTTTCCCTTGATAGATCCTAAATACTAGTACTGTCATGGTGGCTTATATCACCAGTTATAATTAGTCATATGACATTAGGCCCCGTTTAAGCCGCCAATGTGAATATATGCTGCTGCATTCATCTCCGACTTAACAAATCAACTTAAACTGGTAATATTTCTTTCTTTTAGGCTTCTTCCCTTACGATGCCGAAGACAGTTACCTCATGTAGTTGGGTTCCCTCTATTGTCATCAAAAATATGCTCAAGGATTTTGTCAAATTTGGCTTTTACCAGCAAAAAACATCATGCATAGGCGCGCTCCCAAACCAGATGAGAAAAAACCTTAGCCACAGGATGGTGAAGTCATTATTTTTACTGATCATATGAATCGGGGCTTCTCACCACCTGGATCCACTTTTTTCCGAGACGTTCTGCACTTCTTTCAACTTCATCCTCAAGACATCCGACCCAATTCCGTGTCAAACATCTGTAATTTTCAAGTCTTCTGCGAAGTATACCTTCAAGAGGAACACAATGTTGCACTTTTCAAGGAATATTTTTATCTGAACCGGCAGAACGAGTTTACTAATGGACCCATCTTAGAACTTGGCGGGGTCTCAATTCAACGGAGAAGAGATGCTATCTTCCTCTATGCTCACCTACCAAGTCACCCCAAAGATTGGAACCAAACATGGTTCTATTGTAAAGACACTTCTATGGCTGATGATAATCCGCTGCCGGGTTATCATGTCTAGTGGCTCGACCCAAAACATCATCTTCCCGAACGGCTTACTACTGATGAACGCGCAAAGCTTGCACCTACCATTTCAAAGGTCAGGGCCCTACTGGGAAATGGATTAACCGGTATTGACTTGGTTTGATGCTGGGTTTCTTGGAGAATCATACCCTTGAGCCGCGGATCCGGCTTAATGTGAACTTATACGAGTGACGCAAAAGATCCATTGCGCTACTGCTCCACGCGTTTAACTAATAATGCAATCAATGAGATGACAAAGAACCTTCTTAATGAGAGCCTGGAAAGCTGTAGCAAAGTGGGACTGGACCCTTTATGCACACTTAACCCGCCACCAGTCGTGAGTCTCCAAATCATTTATTTTACCTTATCATTCACATGTTCTATTGACTCAACTCTGATAACCTTCATAGGCTGGATCTGCTTTTTGGAATAAGGAGTATGACCACGAAGCTTCCAAGAAAGCCAGGGCCAAAGCAAAGGCCGCCAAGAAAGCCACCAAGAAGAATAAGAAGAAATCAAGTACTTCCGAGATGTTTGAACTGGATGACAGCACTGAGTCGGAGGTAGCCCTTGACTCCCTTGGCTCCTTTTTCAGTTATCTTATTGACAGTGATTATCATCAGGATGACACAGGGGCCAGTCAAGCGGGCGATGAAGAGGTAACTATTATTTCCTCCGACTCAGAGCCTTTGCCAAGACAGAAAATTCGATGAGTAACCCGGAAAGTAAGCTTTTCTCACCCATTAGCTCATCTGGACCCTCACTTTCTTTTGAAGCAACAGCAGCATGAGAATCGGTGACAAACTCGGACCAGTGAAGGTGGAGAATTATCCTCTGGTTTACCAAATACTCCAGCTCCGCAGAAACATCGGAATGAGGTCCCTCCAAATTTAAATTCTTTTTATCCTCTAGCGGGTCTTATTCGTCAGCCACTTAATTCTTCCGATTCAAACTATAAGGGGACTTCTCACCCCTCTTCTGGTGACTCATCGCAAACCCAGTTGCCGGCCTTCAAAACTGCCCCTTTGTTGGGGATATGACTATTGGGTATGACCCACCCAGGAGGGGCCGGGTTATACCTATGGCGGTTCATCAGATGAAGCCCGTGAAGATGTTAAAGATGGCGGTTCATGAAGCAGACCTGCTAAGGGCCCGAAGCCCAAAGGAGACTTAAGGCCATAAGTGTAAACCGCCATATATGTATGACTTGTATTGTAGGGCAAGCATACTCAGTCACCGAGACGGACACGTTGTCCATGAGCCGGCCAGGACTCCGTAAGCCGCAGGGCATCAACCTGTGTATATAAAGGGACGACCCAGTGGCGGTTTAGGGCAAGAAACAACAGATCGAGAGCCAGGTCAAGCATATTCACTCCCTGGTAATTGAGAGATAAGCAATACCAACTCAAACTGGATTAGGCTTTTACCTTCACCGCAAGGGGCCAAACCAGTATAAACTCCTTGTGTCCTTTGTCCCGTTTAACCCCTTTAAGCTAACCCTGTTGTGATGGCTCCATGACTAAGTCCTTCTGCTAGGACATCTGCCATGACAATTCCACGACAGTTGGCGCCCACCGTGGGGCCAGCACGCGGTGGTCTCGAGTTCTTACATTTCGAAGGGATCAAGGGATACACTATGGGCCGGATGACCAAGAGTCATCGTGGCAAGCTCTACATCGACGACGCGGGCTGGGGCCGCGAGGCCGGCTCAATCGAGTATGGGCACCGAGTCCCCTTCGGCGGAATCCACGTCTTCATCGGCAATATCAGCGAACCGGGCCCTGAGCCGGACATCTGCACTGACATCATCGAGACGGCTCGGCGTGCACGACCCGCTCAAGTTCAACCCGCCGTGAAGCGCGCCTTCATTGGAATCATCCATGGGGCGGAACTTGAGGAAGGATCTGTGTCTGGCAGTGAGATGGCCATCTACTCTAATGGTGAATCGTCCATAGGCGAGACTAATTCAATGTATCAGCTGCAAGACGGCCGGCTTGGGGGCTGTTCTGATGGCAACAGTATTCCGGACCCCTATGAGCCGCCGAATAGGGTCGCAATATTCATGGCCGGTACACAATCATGGTAGAATTCTATGACTACAGCAGCAATGATTTCCGGGTCAGCAACGACAACGGTGGCCGGGGCAGGAGGCCCTGTGCGCCCGTCGGCTCGGGTCTTGTCCGACTTATTGGACACTTTGACAACATTGTTAACAACATAGGTTAATGAATCATCCTCTCTAGGTAATGATCAATCACAAGACGATGTTGAACATGGATACTATGATGAGGATGATGATATTGACTTTGATCTCGATGAGTCTATGAGACACTTTGGTCTTATGGCTAACCTTCACGGCTACATTGCTGGAAGAAAGTAATGGGGTCTTGATAGTGGATGTACCGATCACATAACCGGAGACAAGTATATGTTTCGTGAGCTTGCTGAAAATGACAGCCCTCGAAAGTATGTCACTTTTGGTGATAACTCAAAGGGTAAGGTGGTTGGCCTTGGTAAGGTGGTCATCTCACATGACAGCTCCATCCAAAATGTTATGCTCGTTGAATCTCTTGGCTATAATTTACTTTGTGTATCTAGACTAGCTGACTTTGGATTCAATGTACTATTTACTGAAGTAGATTGCAAAGTGTTTCGAAGAGATAATCATAATATGGTCTTTACCGGTATACGTAGAGGTGATCTATACATTGTTGATTTCACTAAAAAGGCTCAACCTAGAACTTGCTTAATAGCTAAATCTTCTAAAGGTTGGTTGTGGCATATAAGATTAGGTCATGTGGGCATGCGAAATCTTGATAAGCTTATTAAAGGTGATCATATCCTTGGAGTGAAAGATGTTATATGACAGGGATAGATTGTGCAGCGCGTGTCAAGCAGGAAAACAGGTTGGAGGAAGCCACACCGTGAAAAACATCATGACCACGAGAAGACCGCTCGAGCTACTTCATATGGATCTTTTTGGTCCAAACGCCTACAAAAGTCTAAGTGGAAATTCGTTCGGTTTAGTCATAGTCGATGATTTTTCAAGATTTACGTGGGTGTTCTTTCTTGATGATAAGTCGCGGGTCCAAAAGATCTTCAAGAACTTCACCAGGAAGCCCCAAAATCAATTTGAAGTGAAGATCAAGAGGTTCGCAGCGACAACGGAGCGGAGTTCAAGAACGCAAATGTGGATACCTGTCTTGACGAAGAAGGGATTTCACATGAGTTCTCGGCTATGTACACACCTCAACAAAATAGAGTTGTTGAGAGGAAGAACCGAACTCTTATTGAGATGGCAAGAACGATGCTTGATGAGTACAAGACGCCAAAACACTTTTGGGCGGAAGCAGTTGAGACAGCTTGTCATGCAACAAATCGTCTATATCTTCACAAGCTACTCAGCAAGACGGCATACGAGCTTCTCACCGGTAACAAACCACAAGTTGGATACTTTCGAGTATTCAGCTCAAAGTGATATATTCTTGACAAGCATCATCGTTCTAAATTTGCTCCTAAATCTTATGAGGCTTTCCTGCTCGGTTATGGCTCAAACTCTCACACTTACCATGTCTACAACAGTTTCACCCGAAAGGTTGAAGAGTCGGTAGATGTCAAGTTTGATGAATCTAACGGCTTGCAAGTAGAGCAATTGCCAATTGATGTAGGAGACAAAGACCTTTCAGAAGCAATCCAAGACTTGTCTATTGGCAAGATTCACCCAACGGAGGTTAAGGAGAGTACCTCGTCCGTCCAAGTGGAAGCTTCTACCTCACGACAAGGTGAACCACGAGTTGACTCGGAGACATCCACAAGCGAGACATGCCAAGATGAAGAAAATGAGGAAGTACACCAAGATGAACCTCATCAACCTCCCTCTCCACCTCCACGAGAGAACAACAACACCAACAACAAAGAAGGCTAAGAGGAAGAACAAGATGATGAAGAGGATGTTCCACCCCGACCCAAACAAAAGCTCTCATGTGTTAGAGAAAGAGTCTCAAGAGATCATCCCGTTGAACAAATCTTCGATGATATTCAAACTAGGAGAATTACACGCTCTAAAACATGCTTAGCTAACTTTTGTGAACATTACTCATTTATCTCTAGCATTGAACCTATGAAGGTTGAAGAAGCACTTGATGATCCGGATTGGATAAATGCCATGCATGAAGAGCTACACAATTTCGAGAGGAACCAAGTTTGGACCATGGTTGAGAAGCCCGACAACAACCACAACATCATCGGTACCAAATGGGTGTTTCACAACAAGCAAGACAAAGATGGACAAGTCATTCGCAACAAAGCACGTCTCGTCACCCAAGGCTACACTCAAGTCGAAGGTATGGACTATGGTGAGACATATGGCCCCATTTCTAGACTTGAGTCCATACGAATCTTACTTGCCTATGCAAATCATCATGATATTATCTTGTACCAAATGGATATCAAAAGTGATTTTCTAAATGGTGAAATTGAGGAGGAAGTTTATGTCAAACAACCTCTCGGCTTTGTAAACTCTAAGAAACCTAATCATGTTTACAAACTTCACAAAGCTCTTTATGGTCTTAAACAAGCTCCTAGAGCATGGTATAAATGCTTGACCAAGTTCCTTATTGAAAAAGGCTTTGAGATTGGAAAGATTGATTCTACACTCTTTACTAAAAGGGTTAATGGATAATTATTTGTGTGCCAAATTTATGTGGATGATATCATATTTGGTTCGACTAACCCTCATTTTAGTGAAAAGTTTGGAAGGCTAATGTCGAAGAAGTTTGAGATGTCTATGATGAGTGAACTCAAGTTCTTTCTTGGTTTGCAAATCAAGCAAACTAAGGAGGGTACCTTTGTTTCACAAACAAAGTATACCAAGGACATATTCAAGAAGTTCAACATGCAAGAAAGCAAAGGTATGAAAACACCCATGCCTACTAGTGGACATCTTGACTTGACTAAGGATGGCAAACAGGTTGACCAAAAGGTTTATCACTCTATGATTGGTTCATTGTTATATCTATGTGCCTCCCGTCCTGATATTATGCTAAGTGTGTGCATGTGTGCACGATATCAAGCGACCCCAAAGAATGTCATCTTAAGGCTGTGAAAAGTATAGTGAGATACTTAATTCATATACCAAACTTTGGAAATTGGTATCCTAAGAGGTCTTATTTTGACCTTGTTGGCTACCCCAATTCGGACTATGCCGGTGACAAGGTTGATAGAAAGTCCACTTTGGGAACATGCCAATTTCTTGGTAGATCTCTTGTGTCTTGGTCCTCAAAGAAACAAAACTCGGTATCCTTATCCACCACCGACGCAGAATACATTCCCGCCGGTTCATGTTGTGCTCAATTACTTTGGATGACCCAAACTCTTAAAGATTATGGGATATATGTGAAACATGTTCCATTGCTATGTGATAATGAAAGTGCTATTAAGATTTCTCACAATCCCGTGCAACATTCTCAAACTAAGCATATTGAAGTTCGTCATCGTTTCATTCAAGATCATGTTGCTAAAGGAGACACTGATCTTAAGCATGTTCGTACCAATAAGCAATTGGAGGATATATTCACCAAACTGCTTGATGAGAAAGTATTTTGCCATTTTAGAGGTGAATTGAACATCATTGATGCCTCAAACTTGGAGTAGACACTCCATTTGGATGCATGCAAGGCATGAGCCTTTGACTAATCCTTGATATTTCTCTTATGATGATGATCATATGTCTTGGATCACTACATGTACCCTTGCATGTTATCTAACCCTTATAGGTACTTGGATGAATCTAAATCTATGAGAGTGCAACTCACTCACATCTTGAGCAATCTCTACATCACCAACTCTCTACAATTTGGTGGTTGAAGACAAGGAAGCATAAATCATTCAAACATATCCTTTGACAATTTTTATATCAAATTTCATGCTTGTCATTTTGGATACACAAGTGCTCTTCCTTGCAAGATTAACCCATGTAGGTAGATGAACTCAAACTACAAGTGGTGCTCCCAACTCTTGATGAGCTACATCAACCTTGAGCATCCCACACAAGTTTGACTACATGATCAAGATCAACACCACCCAAGGTATGTTATTCCATCTTAGAGAAGCTTTACCCCAAGACTTGGGTCAAAGAGCTCAACAAGATGTGAATACATCAAAATGCTTAAACGAAAAATGGCAACCCCATTTTGATCTTAAACAATGAGTATGACCTACGATCAAGTGTTCTCACTTGACTCCTCAGTCAATGTACTCTAACATAGGTGACTTTGTCGCTGACCAATTCTAAATGAAGTTCTCTAGTATTTCTCTGTGTTCTTGCATTTGTGTCTAGAATGTTTGTTCCCCTTTCACTTCATCTAGATTTCTGCTTTTTCTTTTCTCTGTTATGTTCTGCATTCCCTACATCTAATTCACTGCAAATCCTTCAGTTAATTCCTTGCAAATCTTTGTGAGATCTTATTTGCCTAGTGAGCTGAGATGACAAGATTTTTCCTCTGTATTGAACTCGGCCTCACCGATTTCTGCCTCTTGGCTTGATCGAACTGCAATGCCGCATTTTAGATTGTTCATTGGTCCAACCGACAAGGACAAACCCGGTCTGACCGATATGCATCATCTCTAACACTGCCAACTCGGTGTCACCGATAAGAATGAATCAGCCTTACCAATTTCAATATTGAGAAAACATTTTGCCATTTGCATCCTGCATATTTGTTCCAGCTCCACTCGATGATTCTTTTCCTCTACCAGCATCTTAAATTACATGTTGCTTTGTAATGTGACTCAAGGACCAAACCTACTTGACTCAGGCTCTAGAAGAACCCTTCTTGGAAATTGATGTCAAAGGGGGGAGAGAGAGAGAGCACATCAAAGCTTATCACATAAGGGAGAAAGCATGCCTTAAGCTTCTCTAGATGCTTATTATCCATAGAGGAGAGAAGTCACATGTCTTCAAGAGGGGAAAGACATGTTAGTATGTGTTATGATTGTTGTTATGATTGTTCTGCTCTAATTTTCTTTTACCCCATCTTCTCCCATTATCCAATATAAGATTCAGGGGGAGAAAGACATTTAAGGGAAGAAAATCTTCAAAATTCATTGCATATATGTACTCTTTGGGGACATGTCTATATCCAAATAGAGTACCAAGTACTCACTCTCTACATGTCATCCCAATCTTGGTACTCTTGTGGTTTTCTCAACTTGCTTTGTTTAGTAGGTGTTCGTGTGTTATCTAAACTTATTTACTCAGGATCATCTCTTCCAAAGCCAGCTCTAGACCATAAGGTAAGTATATGCATCACACTCATGTGCATGATGATTCATTGCTGGTGTACATATTGTTTGCAAGAAGGAATCATGAACATGGAGGTACATTTCCTATAGTTACATCATTTGCTCTGATGCATATAACCAAGATACATGTAACTCATTGCTTGCTCTGACATGCATATGCATTCACATGCTCTTATATTCTATATTTACATGATTGCATACATGTAGGGGGAACATATGCATGTTACATGTCTTTCCAAATCTTCACTTGTTATTCTTCATATCTTTATCTGAAGCTTTGATGTACGTTGTCATCAATTACCAAAAAGGGGGAGATTGAAAGCACAAGTGCTCCCTGGGTGATTTTGGTAATTAATGTCAACATATATCTCTTGGACAAATATTTTTATCTAGTATATTTCAGAAAGTTCAACAAAGGCATGGCATGGACAAGAGGATGTGGAACCCCTTCAAGAAGCTAAGGACAAAGATTGGCAAAAGCTCAAGACTCTTCGTTTCTATTTTAGTGATCCAAGATCACATTGAGTCCATAGGAAAGCCAATACTATTAAAAGGGGATGAGGTGTTGCTTAATGGTCTACTTGCTCAAAGTGCTTAGTGATATGCTCCAAAGCCCTCAACCACTTACTCATTTCCACATATGTCCTAAACCTAAAGTCAAACTCGGCCCCACCAATTTGATGTATCCGGCGCCATCGAGTTCACTTGACATAGCCACTGCCAGAAACCCTAATCAGTTCGGTCTCACCGATGGGATCTCAGTCTCGCCGAGATGGGCTTGCAAACTCTCTATTGCTTGTTGCAATTATTTCGGTCCCACCGAGATATACAGTCGGTCCCATCGAGTTTGTTTGACCATCTCTCTATTTGCTTATTACCAAAATTGGTCTCACCGAGTTTGTGTAATCAGTCAAATCGAGTTCAGGTTTTACCCTAACCCTAGCACATCGGTCCCACCGAGTTGATCATATCAGCCCCACTAAAAAGCCTAACGTTCACATTTTGAACCAGGTCGGTCTCACTGAGTTTCACTATTCGGTCCCACTGAGTTTTGTAAATTATGTGTAACGATTAGATTTTTTGGTGGAGGCTATAAATAGCCCTCCACCCCCTTCTCCATTTGTGAGAGAGCCATCGGAAGGTGCCTACACTTCCACAACTCATTTTTCCGAGAGAGAACCACCTACTCATGTGTCGAGACCAAGATATTCCAATCCTACCACAAGAATCTTGATCTCAAGCCTTCCCCAAGTTGCTTTCCACTCAAATCATCTTTCCACCATATCCAAATCTGTGTGAGAGAGTTGAGTGTTGGGAGACTATCATTTGAAGAACAAGAGCAAGGAGTTCATCATCAACACACCATCTATTACCTTTTGGAGAGTGGTGTCTACTAGATTGGTTAGGTGTCACTTGGGAGCCTCCATCAAGAATGTGGAGTTGAACCAAGGAGTTTGTAAGTGTAAGGAGATCGCCTATTTCATGAAGATCTACCAAAGTGAGGCAAGTCCTTTGTGGGCGATGGCCATGGTGGGATAGACAAGGTTGCTTCTTCGTGGACCCTTTATGGTTGTAGCCCTCCGTGGACTCACGCAACCGTTACCCTTCGTGGGTCGAAGTCTCCATCAACGTGGATGTACGGTAGCACCACCAATCAGAACCACGCCAAAAATCTCCGTGTATCCAATTACGTTTGCACACTCCAATACCATTCCTTTACTTTCTTGCAACTTGCATGCGTTACTTTCCGCTGCTCATATACTCTTTCCATGCTTGCTTGAAATGTATTGTGAATGTTTAAACTTATGCTAAAACTCCACCTTAACTTAAAGAACTTAAAAATAGCTACTATTTTTTGTTGAGTGTCTAATCACCCCCCTCTAGACACCTCTTATCGATCCTTTCACTCCCTCCTTCCATAAGTGCGGGAGGGGGCAGGAAAGAGAGGGGGTATGGGAAGGAAAGGGGGAGGCCGAATCCTCCCCTTTCCTTCTCCCTTCCATCCTTTCCTTTCCCCCTTATTTCGGCCTATAGCGGGCGCAATTAGCTAGAGTAGCTCCATGCAGAGCATTGTAGACATGCAAATTTATGAAGGAAATATGCCCTAGAGGCAATAATAAAGTTGTTATTTATATTTCCTTATATCATGATAAATGTTCATTATTCATGCTAGAATTGTATTAACCGGAAACTTGATACATGTGTGAATACATAGACAAAACACAGTGTCCCTAGTAAGCCTCTACTAGACTAGCTTGTTAATCAAAGATGGTTGAGTTTCCTAACCATAAACATGAGTTGTCATTTGGTAAATGGGATCACATCATTAGGAGAATGGTGTGATGGACAAGACCCATCCAGTAGCTTAGCATAATGATCGTTAAGTTTTATTGCTATTGCTTTCTTCATGTCATATACATATTCCTTTGACTATGAGATTATGCAACTCCCGAATACCAGAGGAATACCTTGTATGCTATCAAACGTCACAATGTAACTGGGTGATTATAAAGATGCTCTAAAGGTATCTACGAAGGTGTTTGTTGTGTTGGCATAGATCGAGATTAGGATTTGTCACTCCGAGTATCAAAGAGGTATCTCTGGGCCCTCTCGGTAATGCACATCATAATAAGCCTTGCAAGCAATGTGACTAATGAGTTAGTTGCGGGATGATGCATTATGGAACGAGTAAAGAGACTTGCCAGTAACGAGATTGAACTAGGTATGAAGATACCGATGATCGAATCTCGAGCAAGTAACATACCGATGACAATGGGAATAACATATGTTGTCATTACAGTTTGACCGATAAAGATCTTCGTAGAATATGTCGGAACCAATATGAGCATCTAGGTTCCGCTGTTGGTTATTGACAGGAGAGTTGCCTCGGTCATGTCTACGTAGTTCTCAAACCCGTAGGGTCCGCATGCTTAACATTCGATGATGATTATGTATTATATGAGTTATTCAATTTGGTGACCGAATGTTGTTCGGAGTCCCGGATGAGATCAGGACATGACGAGGAGTCTCTAAATGCTCGAGAGGTAAAGATTCATATATAGTACGATAGTATTTGGGCACCGAATTGTTCCGGGGGTACCAGGTACGTATCGGGTCACCGGAAGGGGTTCCGGGCAAACCCCGGCAAACTATATGGGCCTAATGGGCCAAGAGAGGGAAAGACCAGCCCCTAAGGGGCTGGAGCGCCCCTGAGGGAGTCCTGGATTAGGGGGTGTCCAGATAGCCGAACTATCACCGTTGGCCGGACTCCTGGACTATGAAGATACAAGATTGAAGACTTCGTCCCGTGTCCGGATGGGACTTTCCTTGGCGTGGAAGGCAAGCTTGGCCATATGGATATGTAGATCTCCTACCACTATTACCGACTCTGTGTAACCCTAACCCTCTTCGGTGCCTATATAAACCGGAGGGTTTTATTCCGTAGGACGAAGAACAATCATACCATAGGCTAGCTTCTAGGGTTTAGCCTCTCTGATCTCGTGGTAGATCTACTCTTGTACTACCCATATCATCAATATCAATCAAGCAGGAGTAGGGTTTTACCTCCATCGAGAGGGCCCGAACCTGGGAAAAAACATCGTGTCCCTTGTCTCCTATTACCATCTGCCTAGACGCATAGTTCGGGACCCCCTACCTGAGATCCGCCGGTTTTGACACCGACATTGCTGCTTTCATTGAGAGTTCCTCTGTGTCGTCATCTTTAGGCCCGATGGCTCCTCCGATCATCAGCAATGACGCGGTCCAGGGTGAGACTTTTCTCCCCAGACAGATCTTCGTATTCGGCGGCTTTGCACTGTGGGCCAATTTGCTTGGCCATCTGGAGCAGATTGAAAGCTACGCCCCTGTCCATCAGGTCAGATTTAGAAGTTTGAACTATACGGCCGACGTTCGCGGAGACTTGATCTTCGACGGGTTCGAGCCACAGCCAAGCGCGCCGCACTGTCACGATGGGCATGATCTAGCTCTGCCGCCGGACAGTGCCCCGGAGGCCGCACTAGTGTCCGCTCCGACCCTTAGCTTGGATCCGACTGCGCCGACCGAGGACGGGTGGATGGACACCGCCTCGGGGGCTGCTATCTCTACGGTGATCGAGCCGAACACCAACCCTGTCCTTTGCGAAGCTCGTGACTCCAAGGTGCCGGACTCCTTTCCGGACTCCGAACCTTCCGCGCCCCTGCCAATCGAATCCGATTGGGCGCCGATCAGGGAGTTCACCACCACGGACATCTTTCAGCACTCGCCCTTTTGCGACATCCTGAATTCACTAAAGTCTCTCTCTTTATCAGGAGAGCCCTGGCCGCATTATGGTCAGCAAGGTTGGGATGCGGACAATGAAGAAATTCAAAGCCCACACACCACCCACTTCGTAGCCACTGTCGATGATTTAACCGACATGCTCGACTTCGACTCCGAAGACATCGACGGTATAGATGACGATGCAGGAGACGACCAAGAACCAGTGCCTACAGGGCACTGGAAGGCCACCTCATCATACGACATTTACATGGTGAACATCCCAAAAGATGGGAATGGCGATGGAACAACGGAGGATGACCCCTCCAAGAAACAGCCTAAGCGCCGGTGTTAGCGGCGCCGCTCTAAATCCTGCCACAGCAAAAACGATGATTCCGGCACGGGAGACAATAACACCCCGGAAAGTGCCGAAGACAACCCCCTCCAGCAGGATTCAGCGCAGGAGGATGGAGAAGCCAGCCCTCATGGGAGAGCGGCGGACAGAGAGGTAGAGGATGATAATTACATGCCTCCCTCCGAAGACGAGGCAAGCCTCGACGACGACGAATTTGTCGTGCTTGAGGATCCCGTCGAACAAGAGTGTTTCAAACGCAGGCTTATGGCCACGGCAAGCAGCCTCAAGAAAAAGCAGCAATAGCTTAGAGCTGATCAAGATTTGCTAGCTGACAGACGGACTAAAGTCCTTGCGGCCGAAGAGTACGAACTCGAACGCCCCTCCAAGAGCTACCCAAAACGCAGGCTGCTACCCCGATTAGAGGAGGAAGCACTCAAACCTACATCACCAGCATAGGATGCGGCCGATCGGCCACCTCGTGGCCGCGACAGAGAGGCCTCTCGGCCCTCCACTCAAGCCGCACCCCGGCGCCGCTCAAAAAATACCAAGGCACGGGGAAGTGCGCCAAACCTGCGAGACATATTGGAGGACAAGGCAAGGCAAACAAGATCGATCTACGGATCGCGTGGGCGCCTCACTACATGTGACGACAACCGTCATGCCGGATACAACAATACGGCCGGGCTGAGCACAGCAGACAAAGCCCATTTGAGCTACGTCGTGATATAACCCAATACAGATGCGCCGCACACCCACTATGCTTCACAGACGAAGTGATGGATCATCAAATCCCTGAGGGTTTCAAACCCATAAACATTGAATCATACGATGGCACAACAGATCCTGCGGTCTGGATCGAGGACTATCTCCTTCATATCCACATGGCCCGTGGTGATGATCTACACGCCATCAAATACCTCCCACTCAAGCTTAAACGACCAGCTCGGCATTGGCTTAACAGCTTGCCAGCAGAGTCAATTGGTTGTTGGGAAGACCTGGAAGGCGCATTCCTCGACAATTTCCAGGGCACCTATGTGCGACCACCAGACGCCGATGACCTAAGCCACATAATTCAGCAGCCAGAGGAATCGGCCAGACAATTCTAGACATGATTCCTAACCAAGAAAAATCAAATCATCGACTGTCCGGATGCAGAGGCCCTTGCAGCCTTCAAACATAACATCCGCTTGCCTGACACCTAGGACAAGAAAAGCCGAAATCCATGGCAGCCCTCACAACACTCATGACCCGCTTTTGCGCGGGAGAGGAAAGCTGGCTAGCTCGTAGTAACAACATGACCAAGAGCCCTGGTAATTCGGATACCAAGGACAGCAACGGCAGGTCGCGTCGCAACAAGCACAAGCGCCGCATTAATGGCGATAATGCTGAGGATACGACAGTCAATGCCGAATTCAGAGGCTCTAAACCCGTTCAGCGGAAAAATCCATTCAAAAGAAATACTCCGGGCCCGTCCAATTTGGACCGAATACTCGATCGCTCGTGCCAGATACACGGCACCCCCGAAAAACCAGCCAACCACACCAACAGGGATTGTTTGGTGTTCAAGCAGGCAGGCAAGTTAAATGCCGAAAACAATGACAAGGGGCTGCATAGCGACGACGAGGAGGAGCCCCGACCGCCGAACAATAGAGGACAGAAGGGCTTCCCCCAACAAGTGCGGACGGTGAACATGATATACGCAACCCACATACCCAAAAGGGAGTGGAAGCGTGCACTAAGGTACGTATATGCGATGGAGCCAGTCGCCCCAAAGTTCAATCCGTGGTCCTCCTGCCCAATCACTTTTGATCGAAGGGACCAGCCCACTAGCATCCGCCATGGCGGATTTGCCGCATTGGTTCTAGACCCAATCATTGACGGATTTCACCTCACTAGAGTCCTGATGGACGGCGACAGCAGCCTGAACCTGCTTTATCAGGATACAGTGCGCAAAATGGGCATAGACCCCTCAAGGATTAAACCCACAAAGACGACCTTTAAAGGCGTCATACCAGGTGTAGAGGCCAACTGTACAGGCTCGGTTACACTTGAAGTGGTCTTCGGATCTCCAGATAACTTCCGAAGCGAGGAGTTAATCTTCGACATAGTCCCGTTCCGCAGCGGCTATCACGCACTGCTCGGACGAACCGCATTTGCAAAGTTCAATGCGGTGCCGCACTACGCATACCTCAAGCTCAAGATGCCAGGCCCTCGAGGAGTCATTATGGTCAACGAAAACACCGAACGCTCTCTCCGAACGCGGGAGCATACCGAGGCCCTCGCGGCGGAAGTACAAAGAAGCCTCTTAAGGAAATTCTTGAGTCCGGCTATTAAACGTCCGGACACCGTCAAGCGCGCCCGGAGTAACCTACAACAAGACCGCCCGACACATCCCGAGCACGGGTAGCAATGCGGCCCCAACCCCAGCCCTCGCGACATTGCGAAACCAGTACTACGCGTACATAATTATGCTCTGGAAATACCATGGGCATAGGGGGAGGGGCACGACCACGGCAGGCCCAGAGTGCGGCCAACCGCACCAGGGGCTCCCGATTGTGTAATTCTTTTTTCTTACTTTCAGGACTCCTTTATCAAGAAGCCCTGTCCGGCAGTAGAATCGCCGAACACACAATGCAACAGCCAGGGAAGCAGAAAGCTACGTCGAGTGTCCAGGTGGTCTCTATAACAAGCAGTATACTTGTTTTACATATCATCCCGCAGCTCGCTCCTGGAGGGGGACATGTCAAATAGTACTGTCCCTTACTTATCGCACTATTTGTATCGTTCTGCTTTTACCGCAGCTTTTTTAATAAATAATGCACAGCTTTTGCCTATTATTGCATTCCTTTTTCTTATCTATATATGTTCACTTATGACATATTGCATCCGTACGCTTTGGTACAGCCAAATACACTAGGGGCTTAAGTACCCCAAAATATGGTGTGATAAGTCCGAACACTTTCACAAGTGCGGCACCCCGAACTTATAGCATTATATGCATCGGCTCCGAATCATGTCTTGGGTCAATAGTTGGGTTTGCCCGACTCCCATGTTTTGGTACCTTACGTTCCGTTATATCGGCTAAGGTAGCACTGGGAGAACCACTGCGATTGTGCCCCGGTTGAGCTGGGTTGAGCACCTCAGTGGAGAAAGCTAAAACTGACCGTCATGATAGGGCGAGAGCCGGTCGCTGTTCGAGAGGTTTTCGAGTCCCTAAAGACTTATGCCGCCTAGAGCGAGGAGCCGGCTTTGTCTGGCCCAGGCATGGATAGCGCCCTGAATTCGGTCTTCCGAATACTAGAAGCTTCGCCAAAATTTAAAATTATAGAATTCTATGGCTAAGTGAGAGTGTTCAAGCATTATAGTCCGGTTGCCTTGTTCGTTGCGTTGAGCGCCTCCCTCGATGGACCCAAGAATGGGAAAAAGAGCGCTCAAGTTTATCCTGAACACCCCAGCACTCGCGGCATGGGGGCAGAAGCCGACGACTCGCCATCTCTCAAATTTAATAAACGGCCGCACAGAAGGTAATATTTTAAATTCACAAGCGTTGCTTAGCGCATATGAACAAGTTTTCAAGCATACAGGATAACAAATGCGAGTTTACTCAAAAATTACATCTTTGGAGCATTCACCCGCTATAAGGCGGGCACCCTTCAGGACGCCCGCATAATACATCTCGGGCTTGCGATACTCCCTACCCGGCGGTGGAGCGTCCGTCACAAGCTTCTCAGCGTCTATCTTGCCCCAGTGCACTTTAGCACGGGCAAGGGCCCTACGGGCACCTTCGATACAGGCGGAGCGCTTGACGACTTCAATCCATGGACAGGCGTCCACCAGCCTCCTCACCAGCCTGAAGTAGCTCCCAGGCATGGCTTCCTCAGGCCACAGCCGAACTATGAGGCCCTTCATGGCCTGTTCAGCCACCTTGTGGAGCTTGACCAGCTGCTTCAGCTGGTCGCTCAAGGGCACCGAGTGTCCGGCCTCAGCATACTGAGACCAGAACACCTTCTCCGTCGAGCTCCCCTCCTCGGCCCGGTAGAATGCGGTAGCGTCGGACACACTGCGGGGCAGATCTGCGAATGCTCCTGGAGAGCTCCGGATTTGGGTAAGTAACAAGTAATTCACTTTCACGTGCTTGCTTTGCACGAAGAATGCCTTACCCGCCGCTATCTTCTTTATTGCCTCAATTTCCTGTAGGGCTTTTTGGGCTTCGGCCTTAGCGGCTTTGGCACTCTCAAGAGCCGAGGCGAGCTCGGACTCTCGAGTCATTGAGTCACGCTCCAAACTCTCGTGTTTTTTCACGAGAGCCTGGAGCTCCTCACGCACCTCCGCCACCCGCGCCTCCTGCTTCTCTCGCTCGGTGCGCTCCGTGGACGCATTGCTTTCGGCCTTGGACACCGCCTCCTTCAGGGTCGCCACCTCGTTCGTGGCCCCTGCAGTTTTCACGTTATTCCTGTCATTTTTTGCAACCACATCTTTTATATACTTCCATAAGGTATCACCTACCTTCCTTGTCCTTGAGCTGCTTTTTGGCAAGGCCGAGCTCGTTCTCGGACCGCTCGAGGTTCTGCTTCAATGCATTGACCTCCGCAGTCAGTGCGACAGAGGTCAGCAGCGCAGCCTGCATTCCCCATATTGACATACTTATGTTAGACTCCTACGTACATATTTTTAGATCCTCAGTTCGACTTTTCTTTCCGAACACCAAACTGAGCATCAGGGGCTACTGTCTATGCGGTAATATTTTTACATATCTTAAATACATACCGCAAAGCCTGTTAGAAGGCTGGCACAAGCTTCAGTCAGCCCGCTCTTGGGGGACTGAACTTTCTGGATCACCACACTCATAACAGTGCGGTGCTCCTCGTCGATGGAGGCCCCGTTAAGCACCTCCAGCAAATTATCTGCTGCCTCCGGTTGGACGGAGGTCACCGGTGTCGCAGTCTCGCCCTTCTTAAGGAGGGGCCGCCTGCCGGACTCTGGAACCACTGAAGGTTCCGATGCAGAGTCCGGCCCAGGGCCGGACTTAGAGCCCTTTGGGGTTTGATCCCCCTTATGCCCGGAGTCCGAGAGGTCGCCTTGCGGCGCCTCCGGGACCTCCTCCTCCTGGCCGGGCCCCTTTTGGGACCCCACCTCGGCGTCATCCGCAGCATGACGAGAGGAGACGGCCGGAAGTGAAGTGCTATTCACATCCGAAGGAGCCAAGTAGCCTCTCGTTGAAGTGTCGAGCCCGTCCTTGGGCGGGCTGCAGGGTTGTATTCGGCGTTAGGAGATTCTATACGACAAACGAAACTCCATGAGTTATTCTGGTATCCGGATACTTACGATGTTGCCGGGGGCTTAGCCCTCGGTGGCCACTCCTTTCGCCGTCGTCGGCGTTGGTGGAGTAGTCCGGGGGAAGGGTCCTTCCCTTCTCGGACCCTCTGGCCTCCCCAATTGGGATGGCCTTCCTTTTCTTCTCTCCCCCCGTTGGGGGCAGAGGCCTCCTTTTCCTCCTCCTCATCTTCGCGGGAGGAGTCCGCCTCGGAATCATTGGACGATGAGTCCGACAACACCTGGCGCCGGGAACTCTTTCGAGTTCCTGTGGCCTTTTTCTTGGCCTTCTTCTCCGGCACCACGTGAGGTGTCGGAAACAGCAGCCCCGTCAATCGGGCGTCCGCTGGGTCTTCTGGCAAGGGAGCCGGACAGTTAACCTGCCCAGACGTCTTCTGCCAGGCCTGTCAAAGGTAAGGGAGTTTAGATCCCGCATAGAGTCAAACTATGAAAAACAAGTTCCCTATAAAGGGTAAAATAGCTTACCTCGCTGGCTTGACACTGCGAGCTAAACCCGCGATCTTCGGTAGCGGATGCGGGAGCCTCGACGCCCTTGAACAACACCTTCCAGGCATCTTCGTATGTAGTGTCGAAGAGCCTGCTCAAGGTTTGGTGCTGTGCCGGATCAAACTCCCACAGGTTAAAGGCCCGTTGTTGGCACGGGAGGATCCGGCGGATGAGCATGACCTGGACTACGTTGACAAGCTTGAGCTTCTTGTTCACCAGGGTTTGGACGAAGGTTTGGAGTCCGGTCAGCTCTTCCGAATCACCCCATGTCAGGCCCGTCTCTTTCCAAGAGGTGAGCCGTGTAGGGAAGCCAGATCGGAATTCGGGGGCCGCCACCCATTTAGGGTCACGCGTCTTGGTGATGTAGAACCACCCTGATTGCCACCCCTTTATGGTCTCCATGAAGGAGCCCACGAGCCATAAAACGTTGGGCATCCTGCCCACCATGGCACCTCCGCACTCCACCTGGCAGCCGCCCACTACCTTCGGCTTGACATTGAAGGTCTTCAGCCATAAGCCAAAGAGGGGCCGGATGCAGAGGAAGGCCTCGCACACGACGATGAACGCCGAGATGTTGAGGATGAAATTCAGGTCCAGATCATGGAAATCCAGGCCACAGTAGAACATGAGCCCCCAGACAAATGGGTGAAGTGGAAAACCTAGTCCACGGAGGAAGTGGGTGAGGAACACCACCCTCTCATAGGGCCTGGGGGTGGGGATAAGCTGCCCCTTGTCGGGGAGCCGATGCGCAATGTCGCTGGACAAGTATCTGGCCTTCCGTAGCTTTTTGATGTGTCCCTCCGTGACGGAGGAGACCATCCACTTGCCTCCCCCTCCGGACATGGCTGGGGAAGGTTGAGGCGAGATGTGCGGACTTGGGCGCTGGAGCTCGAGCGCGCGGAAATGGATGAGCAAAGGAGGAAGAAGGCGTGTGTGAAAAAGTGGATCCTTATCCCCTTATATGGACGGACGAAACTGTGCGTCCCCACCAGCCTGGTAAAACTTGCTTATCTCCCAAGTGCCATAATGAATGGCGCGGTTGGGTTACCCACGCCCGTATTGATGAGAATCCCGGAATAAGGGGACACGATCTCTGCTTTGACAAGACGTGCCAAGGAAACCGCCTCGCTAAACGTGCTGAGGTGGAACAGTAAAAACGATTCGAATAAAGACTTGGTCGTGGTGTGATGCCACGGGATACGTCAGCAGATTGAAGTTGTGTAAATATTATTCTCTCTACGGTGGTATGTGGAACTTATTTTGCAGAGCCGAACACTATCCTTGTGTTCAAAATCTTCTATGAAGTATGCGGAGGAGGAACCCGCCTTGCAATGCCGAAGACAATATGCGCGCCGGACTCGTCGTCATTGAAGCCTGGTTCAGGGGCTACTGAGGGAGTCCTGGATTAGGGGGTGTCCGGATAGCCGAACTATCACCGTTGGCCGGACTCCTGGACTATGAAGATACAAGATTCAAGACTTCGTCCCGTGTCCGGATGGGACTTTCCTTGGTGTGGAAGGCAAGCTTGGCGATACGGATATGTAGATCTCCTACCATTGTAACCGACTCTATGTAACCCTAACCCTCTTCGGTGCCTATATAAACCGGAGGGTTTTAGTCCGTAGAACGAAGAACAATCATACCATAGGCTAGCTTCTAGGGTTTAGCCTCTCTGATCTCGTGGTAGATCTACTCTTGTACTATCCATATCATCAATATCAATCAAGCAGGAGTAGGGTTTTACCTCCATCGAGAGGGCCCGAACCTGGGTAAAAACATCGTGTCCCTTGTCTCCTGTTACCATCCGCCTGGACGCACAATTCGGGACCCCCTACCCGAGATCCGCCGGTTTTGACACCGACAGCCCCCTATAGGACGAAATAAGGGGGAAAGGAAAGGAGGGAAGGGAAGGGAGAAGGAAAGGGGAGGATTCGGCCTCCCCCTCTCCTTCCCCTCCGGCCCCCTCCCTT
>NC_041385.1:460684706-460724939 GCF_002162155.2 Triticum dicoccoides | reverse complement strand
GTCACACCCTGATTTTCATGCCACAACACTTAAGTCAATAAATCATGCTAAAATGTGGTTTGACAAAAAACTTTTGAGTGTTTTGGACCTTGCCTTGATTGGTTTTTGTCTGCTGTTTGCAAGTGCTCTAAAAATCAAACAAATCCTCCAACTCCTATACTTCATCTCCTTGCTCCAAACTCTTGAACCAATGATCATGCCATGTTTATAGGACATAAAAATATTTTCTTACAAAAATAATTTGGCCAATAGTATTTTCAAAAATTAGTTTTCCAAAAACCCCTAAATTGAGGTTTGTACTGCAAGTACTTGATTTGGGGCATGAAAAATATTTCAAACAGTATATTTGAGACCTATTAGATATAGGACTCCCATAAACCACAAAAATATAATTTTAAAATTTTATTTACTATTTTATTTAAAAGCTTTTTCTTAAGGCCAGAAATGGTCTTTAATAGGGAAAAATTATTTTATTGTTTCAAAAATATTTGACAAAAATTAGGGAAACTCAGTGGACATATATTTTCCATATATAAGAGTTTCAACACATGGTCATGTTCAAAATATTGGTCAAACCCCTCAAAAACCCTTTCTGGATATTTCAAGCTTTTGAAATATTTACAAAGACAATATTCTCCAAATATTCCAAGAAAATTCTATCATGTCACATATGGCATTTTGGATGATCTTGGTAAGTATCATGTCATGGAGTATAGTATAACCCCATGAAATCCCCTCAAAACCATTTCTGTCCATTTTGAAGTTTGAGCAACTTTACATTGCCAAACATGTCCAAATATTCTCAAACTTGGTGCACATGCTCCAATGGTCTAATAATGCATCTAGACCAAATGGCACAGGTTGGAGAAAAGAATATCTTGATCAAAGTGCCTCAAAACCCTCTCTGACCAGAATCAAATCTATTATATAATTAAAACAGAAGTAAAACAAGCCATCACGTTCATCCACATAGATTAAATTATCTGAACCATCAATTTTAGATATAAATGATCAAGATTTAAAGATATAAACATTACATACGAATATAGTGTACCAACATTGTTTTGCACAAAGCAAGTATGTCACGTACATCCTTAAAAAAAGTATGTCACATAATATATCTATCTACGATGGAAAAAAAGTCAACGTCGTTCACGTGTAGAAAAAGGGGCACTAAATCTATCATCATGTGTGTTGTACGGGCAAATAAGAAAACATCTAATCAAGTCCGATTTGAAGTCTAATAGAAGAAGAAAAAACAAAGGGCAGCGTCCCTACATGGGCTCATCTTGCACCGAGCGGCCTATGCTCTTGATAGTGTCCAAACACCAAGAGGCCAGCAACGTCTCAAAAAAAACCAGGAGGTTGGCGCTCCAAAAAAGCAAGTGGTAGGCAACACTTCCAAAAACTAGAAATAAACAGTAGGCAATAGATCGAGTTCAAAAAAAAAAACGGTAGGCAGTAGATATGCTAAGGAAAAATAGCAGGCAATAGGAACAGATTTTTGTGCGGCATTATTAATAAGAAAAATATATAAATGATGATTAAGCTTATATCCAGTCGCAAGCTTTTTACATGTAACCCATCGGGCCAATTCGTTCTTACATGATATATACAAGATTTTTGTGCCGCATTATTTAAAAAATGGTCTGTTGATGCTAATTGTCACAGTTGAGATTAGAAGATAGAAGGAGTTATATAAAACAATGACCATGTACAAATTTTGATTGACACGTACAAGGGTAGAACCAATTATGCACATGTAATTTTTGAAAAACAAATATGGACTTGCAAGGAACCTACGACCAACCATCATTAGTTTTGGTTTTTGGGCCTCGAAGTCTACATGAAACAGTTTTTGAGAAAAAAAAGTTATGGACATACTTCCAGTCATAAACTTTTTTTACCTTCAAGTCACATATCTATACATGGAAATAATTTTTGAAAAAAAGAGATTATGGACATGCAAAAGAAACCTACGTCAAATCACTATTTCATTTTTTGGGGCTTTCAAGTCACGTATCTATACGTGGAAACAATTTTAGAAAAACAAATTTATGGACATGCAAGGAAACCTACGTCCAATCACTTTTTGGGGGGCCTTCAAGTCACGTATCTATACATGGCAACAAAAAAGCGAGATTCACTCCAACTAGGAGTACTCCTAGGACACGCATGATACCAACCCTAATTAATTTAGAAAGTCGAATATGTATCAGAAGTAAACACTGATTGATCCGCGAAGAATACTTCAAAAAAAGGATTTACATGAAATAATTTTGGTTCACGCGTAAAGTGTAGAACCAGATTAGGGACATGCAACTTTCGCAAAATATAAATTATGCACATGCAAGGGAGCCTACATCCAATCACTCTTTTTGGGGCTTCAAGTCACATAATATCTTACATGGAAATATTATCCAATCAACGGGTAACACGCAGATGCATCCATACTCTTGCACGATGTAAAAATTGTATTACTCTGTCATTACATAATATTAAGTTCCACAAATAATATAGGACCCTCATAAGTGTCACATGTGTGGCACGAAGCAAATCCGACCTAACTTTTTTTATGGCAAGTTTAGTTATCCGAGGATGGTAACTTTAGTTGTAAAGCATGTTAACTTTCTGTTTTGATGACAAGTTTCAGTTTTTTTGTTGATTGTTTTTTGTTCGGATGGCAACTTTAGTGTAAAAAATATCAGTGCGGTGTTACTTTATGCTACACGTGTGAAACTTATCATTTGTGATATTATATATAAGTGAATCTTGATTTAGGAAATTTTCATAAACATCGGAACAGAAGATCTCAAGAAATTTGATGTTCCTAAAAGTTGAAGAAACCACTAAGGGATTACAAGCACATGCTTGAGCTCACTAACCTTACGTTAAAATTTACTGACATGCCCATTTTATTTTTTCTAAGGGAACCATTTTCATGTTTAATCATAAAGATTGGTCGGTAGCTAGAATGCAACTCTTATTATGTGGATTATATGGATGGAGAGTAAAAAAATGATTTCAATTTAACATATGAGAAATTTCTTATGATGAATAAATAATTAACTTGATGGATAAATAATACAACCCTCTTTGCCTAAAGAGCTAAAGTTTGGAATTAATTAATGACAATTTAGGAAAGTAAAAAAAATGAAATATGGAGTATTTATTGAGGTATAATCTCAATTAAAATTTGATGAACATACACATGACCATGTTGTCGTTGAGGTGATTCGTGCCACGATGAGTAGAAAAGAATGAGCCATCATATTTATTTGCCACACAATTATTTTTCATAGTTGTGAGATGTAACAATTCAAGGGTGACTAGATTAAAGAGGTAGGGCACTTGACAAAGAGATGGTAAAAGACCATTTGAAATTAGAATCTTGGAGAAGAGAATAGTAGCGAGTGTACATAGGTCGTTCAATACACATGATTGTCGTAGCAAAACTTGATGAAGTTCTTTGCAGACAAAGTAAGTTAGAATCTTATTTTTTACTCAAGTGTGGGCATGTGAATAATATGCATGTCCATTTTGCTATTGCTACTGGCACGATGAGCAGGCGGAAGAGACACAAAGCAGAATAAGAGAAGCAAGGGTAGAGAAGCATACAAAATTTTCAAAAATTAATAGAAATTACACATTGTTATACGAAATGTGGAGATTAGTACCAAAGTTATAGTCTTCGCATGGTAGAGCTTCAATAATAAAGTATTAGGTCCATAACTATGTGTATCGACCTATTTGTCAGATAATGCAAATGCCGCCTTAATAGGATATGCTAAAACTATTGCATTGAAAGAAAGGTATAATCGGTAGTCCACTTCTGAGCTCAAGCTCAGTTGCACCCGCCGTGACGAAAAAGAATCAAAACAAATACGAGAAACATTCAAAAAATACCATTTTTTGTGTGATACATAATTTGATGCATGAGGCCACTCCAACTTTTAAATTAGTTGGACATCTGAGCAGCTCTCAGTAAAAAAGACAAATTTGGGGTTTGTAAAAATGTTTACTGTTCATACACTGTTCTGACCCGATTTGTCTTTTTGCTGAGAGCTGCTCAGATGTGCAAATGATTTTACTTTTCTACCATGCAATTATTTTGAACTTTTTTTTGAATCTTTTGTGATTTTTTCTAACTGGGTGCAGATGAGCCTGGGCATCGAAACGCCACACTCAGATATTATCCAAATATTTAATGTAATTGTATGTAACTATAACAAAAATAATCCAATGCCGATTTGAATGCAAGTCAAAACACTTCACTGATTCATAAAATGACTGATTTATATATTATGAAAAGATGTTGTCATGTAATACAATTAATGTAACCCATGTAAAATATATATACGTGAACATCTCAAAATTAAAATAAGATACACAAAATGTATTTAAGTCTAGCCGCGCAAACGCGTGGGCCACACCGCTAGTTTGAACAAGTTTGTACTATCAACTTTCTCTCCTTGACCTCAACTTTTGTGAGCATGTTTACATGACCAAATGAGGCCATTACACCAAGTGGTGCATCAAGGAGAACAGATTTACATGACTAAATCTTGAAAAGTCCATTTCTGTTGATTTCTAGGGTTTACAAAAGTTGCATTGGCAACTTTGCCCAAATGAACTCAATCTTGGTGGAACCTCTTATTTTCTCATGCCATTCTACCCTGTCAAGCCTCATGACAAGAGGAGTTCATTTTCTTTCCCAAACCACCATTAAACACCTTCTGGTAGAAATTAAAAATGTATGTTTTGTCCACTTCCACTAATCTCCATGACTTCTCCTTTTTACCACAGCCCCTCCTAGTCCCCCTCTACCTCTGGTGTGCTTTCCTGCCCGAGAGGCAATGATGAAGGGGGGCTGGATCCATTTTTCTTCTCTGGACATCCACTTTTTCCTCCCTTTCTCATCTCTCTCTCACTCCTGGCAAGTTCCAGGGCATCCGATGCCATTGTCACATTGTTTACTCCCCCTGCAGCTGCTAGACACAAGTGGGCGCGTGAGGACGCGAGGAAAAGCCGCGGGTGCCGGCCATTTGCGCGCTCTGGAGCACGTCAGCGTGCTCCCGACCGTTGACGCCGCGTCGCCCGACCACCTCGAGCCTCCCCTTGCGCCAGTCGAGGTGCCTCGACGTTCTCAACACGCCACGACGCTGTCCCCTTCCTCTCTCCTCCTCCCCGCGCCTCCGCGCTAGCAAACACCAGCCGCCCGAGCGCGCCAATGGCGCGGCTCACACGCGCGCGCCTCTGACCTCTCCCCACTCCCTCTCTCTATCTCTCCCGACGTAGTCGACATCCAGGAACATCCCAGACACCACGCCCTCTTCTCCTGTGGCCTCCAGCGATGACTACGACCTCACTGGCGCACGACCCCGCTGTGCACCTCGCCCCCTTCTATTTAAGGCCACCCCCGAGCCTCCTCTCTACTCCTTTGCCTCTCTCTCCCTCCCAGAGACCACCTGGACCAACTCACTCCTCTCCCCGCGCCCCCCATCCACCTCCAACGCTGAAGCCGAGCCGCCGTCCATCGCCTAAATTCGCGACGCCCGAGCACCATCCCCTCCACCTATGTGTCCCAATCCATCTTCCAGGCCCCCCTGAAGCTTCCCCGCACTCCGGTTACTTCTCCCGGTGGCTGTAGTGCCGTGCCCACCATCACCGCCAGCCTCGTCCGCCGCGTTCAACACCCTGCTCAGCCCGGTGCCCCGGGGAGATCGTGCCACCCACGGTTGGACGCGGCCGGGTCCCCTGGGCACGCCGGTGTGCAGAGCATCGCCGGAGACGCCCTGTGGCGCCGGCAAGTCGCCGCTGACGCCGCCCCTTGCCTCTGCTCTGTTCGAGCGGGAGGTTGGGGATGAACCCGACAGGTGGGCCCCGCGCGTCGGCGACCCAGTGGCTGGGCCCCGCCCGTTTAAGTGGAAACGGGCTCCGCCCGCTGCCGCCTTCGCTCGGGGAAAGCGTCTTCCCGGGAATACGCCTTCGACGTCGCCCCTGACACCGCGCAGCTGAGCCGCTGGGCCGGCCCACTGCTATCTTTCGCCTGGTGCGCTGGATAAGGGTACACCCCCCTTTCCCTTTTCTTTTTCTTTTTCTGTAAACTTGTAAAATCCATAAATAATCCAAATTAACTCCAAATTGGGTGGTTCAAATTTCTAGTGACTCTATAAATCATGGTCTACCTGGTGATGCAACATGCACATTTTTCCAGAGAACTTTCCTTCACAAATATTTACCAAACCCTATTTTTCCTATTTCTGTGAGGAACTTTAGAAAAACACAGAGGGCCCATTTTTGATCCAAATTCCATGATTCAAAATCCTAGATGTCTATAAGTTCAAAACTTAGTTTTTGAACATTTTTACTAATACTTTCTGTATCACCTCAAATAATGGTCTATTTCTTTATATATAGCCAACTTTGCAAATTCATAGGAAAATCATCTCAACTCCAAATCCAGTGAAACCAATTCCTAGATGCTTCTAAAATCATCCTTTGTTAAATGGGTGCCTTTGCTCATTTTTCAAAAAATATATTTCTATACACTTCTTGCAAATCCATAAACCTCTTGATTCCATCATATTGAAATGTTCAGAGATATCCACTGATCCAATTCCAATGAAACCACTCTGGTTATTTTTCATATAACCAGAGAAGTCCTAGAAAAGTAAAATTAATTTTTTTAGAGCACTTTTATTTTCTGCCTTGCCGTGTTGCTTATTATGCTTGCTTTCGACGATAGTTGACGAAGTAGACGGAATGCTCGGAGTTGGACCAGAGATATTTGAAGACCTCAAAGACTTTGTTACAACATGCAAGCAGCCCTTTGACCATGTCTATGAAACCCTTTTTATGCATGTCATATAGCACCATATGCATGTCATATAGCACCATGATGCGCAACCACTCTACCCTTATATGGGAAAGGGCATTATTGATTACCTAGGCCGATACTAGCTTGGGGCCTACATTGCTAGTGATGGGAGGAGAGTTGGTGCTCTCTCTCGGGACGGGGTCGTGCCAGGTAGGGCGGCCATGACTGTTTTTACAGGGCACCGGACACACCGTTGGTACCCCGTGCTTGTGGTATGTGATGAATATGGGAGTGAGGCTCCACAACTTTATGATGTGAAATGTTGGGCACGGGGGTTACTACCAATCGAGTGGACTCGATGTTAGTGTCGTCTAGGGAAAGGTAGTGATCGGGTGCTTACCCCGGGTACTTGAGGTATCGCGGGTCATGGATGACACGGAAGTTCCCCGGATCTTGTGGGTAAAGTGTGCAACCTCTGCAGAGTGTAAAACTATTCGAATAGCCGTGTCCACGGTCAAGGACGGTTGGGCAGTGCTGCTTAAACTATGTCCAGAGTTTTATAACTGTGTGTGTGAGTTGATAAAACTACTTGGGTCAAGTCAAAGGACTTGACATGATTGAGTTGGGTTGGTGCCCACTCTATTCATGTTGATATCTGTAACCTGTCCTCATGGTTACTTGACTTCTCCTGATGCATGTCTTACAAGTTGTTGAACATGTCATTGCACTCAAAACTAGCTTTCTGCAGAAATTTACCTATATCATGCATTGTTGTATCTTGAACCAAAACATGGGTTGCTCGCGAGTACATTCAAAGTACTCATGGCTTGCCACTGGTTATTTAATTTACCAGGCATGGAAGAACCGGAGTTCGAAGAAGAGTTCTTTGGAGACGAACATGCGAACTAGGACGTTTCCCAGTCAGAATGCCTGTAGGGTTAAGGCAGATGGCATGGGTTCTACTTATCGACGAAGATTTCCGCTGCTTGTGTTTCATTTGATGTTCAGCCCTTAAGGCTTTATCAATGTAAGACTTGACCATAATGGTCATAATTTGTGTAAGACGGTATGTATGGATGTAAGACTCTTGTTATTCAGCTTCTGTGTGTTCAGTGAGCATTGATCTCTGGGATCACTGTACACTTGCATTCGGTGATCTCGACTTATGAGTCGGGTCTCCCCCCCCCCACACACACACATATATATATATATGTGTGTGTGTGTGTGTGTGGGGGGGGGCACCGCTAGAACACAGAACATTGATTCCTAGCCTTGTGCGGTGCCCCCTCCACAGTTGACGCCTTCGGTCATATTGTCGTAGTGCTTAGGCGAAGCCCTGCACGGATCACTTCACCCTCACCATCATCATGTCGTCGTGCTAACGGGACTCTCCCTCGACACTTTGCTGGAGCAAGAGTTAGAGGTACATCATCGAGCTGAACGTGTGCAAAACTCAAAGGTGACGTACGTTCGGTGCTTGATCGGTCAGAACGAGAAGAAGTTCGACTACATCAACCGCGTTGTCAAACGCTTCCTCTTTCGGTCTACGAGGGTACATGGACACACTCGCCCCTCTCGTTGCTATGCATCTCCTAGATAGATTTGCGTGAGCGTAGGAGTTTTCTTGAAATTGCATGCTACATTTTTTTCATTAGTGGCATCTGAGCCAGGTCTATGCGTAGATGATATGCACGAGTAGAACACAAAGAGTTGTGGTCGGTGATCGTCATATTGCTTACCACCAATGTCTTATTTTGATTCGACAGTATTGTTGGATGAAGCGGCCCGGACCAACCTTACATGACCACGCTCATGAGACCGGTTCCACCGACAGACATGTAACTAGTTTTTCATAAAGGTGGATGGCTAGTGTCTATTTCTCCAACTTTAGTTGAATCAAATTTGACTGCGGCCGCTCCTTGTTGAAGGTTAAAACAACAAACTTGATAAATCACCGTTGTGGTTTTGATGCCTAGGTAGGAACGGTTCTTACTAGAAGCCCGTAGCAGCCACGTAAAACTTGCAACAACAAAGTAGAGGACGTCTAACTTGTTTTTGCAGGGCATGTTGTGATGTGATATGGTCAAGACGTGATGTGATATATGTCATTGTATGAGATGATATGTTTTGTAGAAGTTATCGGCAACTGTCAAGAGCCTTATGGTTGTCACTTTATTGTATGAAATACAAACGCCATGTAATTGATTTACTTTATCACTTTGCGTTAGCGATAGTTGTAGAAGCAATAGTTGGTGAGACGACCACAACGCTATGATGGAGATCAAGGTGTCAAGACAGTGACGATGGAGATCATGACTGTGCTTTGGAGATGGAGATGAAAAGCAAAAGATGATGATGGCCATATCATGTCACATATTTTTATTGCGTATTATGTTTATCTTTTATGCATCTTATTTTGCTTAGTGCAACGATAGAACTATAAGATGATCCCTTACTAAACTTTCAAGGTATAAGTGTTCTCCCTGAGTATGCACCGTTGCGACAGTTCGTCGTGCTGAGACACCACATGATGATTGGGTGTGATAAGCTCTATGTTCACATTCAAAACGGGTGCAAGACAGCTTTGCACATGCGGAATACTCGGGTTAAACTTGACGAGCCTAACATGTACTGACATGGCCTCAGAACACTGGAGACCGAAAGGTCGAACATGAATCATATAGTAGATATGATCAACATAGAGATGTTCACCATTGAAAACTACTCCATCTCATGTGATCATTGGACATGGTTTAGTTGATTTGGATCACGTATCATTTAGATGACTTGAGGGATGTCAATCTAAGTGGGAGTTCTTAAGTAATTTGATTAATTGAACTCTAATTTATCATGAACTTAGTCCTGATAGTATTTGCAAATTATGTTGTGTATCAATAGCTTGCGTTGCAGCTCTCCTATGTTTTTGATATGTTCCTAGAGAAAAATAAGTTGAAAGATGATAGTAGCAATGATGCGGACTGGGTCCGTAACTTGAGGATTATCCTCATTGCTGAATAGAAGAATTATGTCCTTGATGCACCGCTAGGTGAAAGGCCTGCTGCAGGAGCATATGCTGATGTTATGAACGTCTGGCGAGCTCGATCTATGACTACTCCATAGTTCAGTGTGCCATGCTTTACGGCTTAGAGTCGGGACTTCAAAGACGTTTTGAACGTCATGGACCATATGAGATGTTCCAGGAGTTGAAGTTAATATTTCAAGCAAATGCCCGAGTTAAGAGATATGAAGTCTCCAACAAGTTTTATAGCTACAAGATGGAGGAGAATAGTTCTGTCAGTGAACACATATGCAGAATGTCTGGGTATCATAACCACTTGACTCAGCTGGGAGTTAATCTTCCGGATGATAGTGTTATAGACAGAGTTCTTCAATCACCGCCACCAAGCTACAAAGGCTTCGTGATGCACTACAATATGCAAGTGATGGATAAGACAATTCCCGAGCTCTTCGCTATGCTTGAAGCTGCAGAGGTAGAAATCAAGAAAGAGCATCAAGTGTTGATGGTTAAAAAGACCACTAGTTTCAAGAAAATGGGCAAGGGAAAGAAGGGGAACTTCAAGAAGAATGGCAAGCAACTTGTCACTCTCGAGAAGAAGCCCAAGTCTGGACCCAAGCCTGAAACTGAGTGTTTCTACTACAAAGGGACTGGTCACTAGAAGTGGAACTGCCCCAAGTATTTGGTGGACAAGAAGGATGGCAAAGTGAACAAAGGTATATTTGATATACATGTTATTGATGTGTACCTTACTAATGCTCGTAGTAGCGCCTTGGTATTTGATAGTGGTTTTGTTGCTCAAATTTGCAACTCGAAACAGGGGCTACAGAATAAACGAAGATTGGCTAAGGACGAGGCGACGATGCGCGTCAGGAATGGTTCCAAGGTCGATGTGATCGCCGTCGGCACGCACATCTACCTTCGGGATTAGTTTTAGACCTAAATAATTGTTATTTGGTGCTAGCGTTCAGCATGAACATCATATCTAGATCTTGTTTGATGCGAGCCAATTATTCATTTAAATCAGAGAAAAATGGTTGTTCTATTTATATGAGTAATATCTTTTATGGTCATGCACCATTGAAGAGTGGTCTATTTTTGTTGAATCTCGATCGTGGTGATACACATATTCATAATATCGATGCCAAAAGATGCAAAGTTGATAATGATAGTGCAACATATTTATAGCACTGCCGTTTAGGTCAGATTGGTGTAAAGCACATGAAGAGATGTCGTGGGAACGAACACCTATGGGGCAGGGCCCCTTTTCGGTCCGGCGGGAGGCGGAGGCCACACGAAGAGCGGATCGAGGCGAAGCACATGAGCGATTTTACCCAGCTTCGGAGCTCTCCGGAGAGATAATACTCCTACTGCTGCTTTGTGATTTGTATTCTGTTCTTGCTTGGGAACGTGAGTGTTTTCTGGTCTCGAATGCTTCGAACCCCCTTTTCGTTGCGCATGGGCCTCCTTTTATATGCTCAAGGGGTCACCGACAGGTGGCAACGCATGCAAGGGTAAAAATGTAAAAAAGAGGTGGTCGGTACAGCTACTTGTACAGTGCATCCTACCTAACCCTGACGGTAGGGGACAAAGGCATTAAATGCCCATCTTCATCGCCCAAACAGTGCAAAAAAGTGACCGTTAAGGGTGCCACCGCTTGCCACGATGGCCATCTCGTCTTCTCCGCTCGCCACCTCGCACCGCTAGCTGCACAGCTTCTTGCCACGCGCGCCTGGGAAGGCCCCAGGGCGACACGTTGGTGGATGCGCTGGAGTGTGGGCGCAGAGTGGTAGCCTGCCGCGGCAAGCGCCTTGCCGCGGTCGTTGTCTTGTCGCGCCCGGAAGCTTGTCTCTTGCCGGGCCTTGCCGGGACGCGAGGCGCGTCGCGACAAGTTCTTTGCAATGCCTTGCTTGGCCTTCTCGGCAAGCTCCTCTTGCCGGGGCCTTGTCTTGCCGGGACGCGTGGGGCGTCACGGCAAGTTCCTTGAGATGCCTTGGTTGGCCTTCCCGGCAAGCTCCTCTTGCCGGGGCCTTGTCTTCTTGTCTTGAACACTTTGTTCTTGAATGGCTCCAAAGGAACCACGGAGGGCCCTGGACGGTCTCCCGACAAGCCTTGCCGCGGGGTGCTGCGACTGCCCGTGCACAAGTTCGGGATACTAAGGTACCCCTACTTTAGTACACCGACAGGAGCCCCCGGGCCTGGGCCACACACGGTGCCGAGCGCTGTTGGGCCAGGCCCAAAACAGGGCACGGGCACACTCGGCCTGGGGTATGCCGAATCTCGCTCCGTATCCACCGCGCCCTCCCGTAACGGCACGCGTCGAATGCGGCATCGTGGGAGAGATCGTGGGTGGTTCTTTATTCGGAAAAAGCGTAACGTTCGCCTCCTCCTCTTTATAAGCAGGGGAAACAGAGGCAGTTCCCCCACCTTCGCCATTTGCCGTTCCCATCTCAGAAATCTCCGCCGCTCCCCTCCGCTTCCAAAGCCGAAAGAGAGCAGCGCTCCGCCCCTCATCGGCGCCGTCGCCACCAACGCCGTCGATCTCTCCCACCACCTCCGCCATGGCTCCGAAAACTGGGAAGGGCGTGAAGTCAGCCGAGGCGCTGCGGCTCGAGGCGCTACGAAAGGAGCGGGCCACTTTCCCCTCCGAGCTCGCCGCGGTGGAGCTGAGGGAGTGGTACTACCTTTTCTAGTCGACGGAGACGCGGGCGCATCCGCGCACGAAGGGACTCTCCGCCACCGCTTCAAAACGGGCTCCAAACGGATACCCCTTCTTTGTGCTATTCTTCTACTGCGGGCTCTGCCCGCCTTTCTCCGAAATCTTCTATGACATCATGAACACCTACGGGTTCCACCTCCTTGATTTCACCCCCAATGCTGTCCTGACCATGGCGGTTTTCGCACATCTCTGCGAAAACTTTGTCGGAGTCCACCCAAACATAGCCCTTTTCCACCACTACTTCATGCCTCGGGTTGAGAGAGGAGAGCCCTTATCCGGCGGGATCGCCTGGATCTCGAGAGCCGGCAAGCAGGAGACGTATCTGGAGGGGGAGCTCTGCAGCAAATGGGAGGAGTGGAGAGCAGAATGGTGCTGGATCGTCAAGGAGAACCCGCAGCCATTCACCACCCTGCGCCAAGCCCAGTAGTGCGCGGCGGCGATTGGAGCGCCCTGGCCGCGGACGACGACAAGCTGAAGATCGCCACCACCCAGATCTTGCGGCTCAGGCTTGCCGGGCTTACTGTGGGCGCTGTTGGCGCGGATTTTCTTTGCCGCCGCATCGCCCCTCTGCAGGAGAGGAAGACACCCGCCTGGGAGTTCGGGGGTTCGGCGGACATCATGAGGCTGCGCCCGGGCCTCAACTTCAATTTTACTGTCATGGAGCTGGACGCGATGCTCAAGGAGCTGTTCAAGCACGACCCTCAGCATCCCGAATGGTTCAGGTTGCCGGCGGGTGTTGTTCCGCTGTGCAACAACTCTTCGCTGGATCACATCCGCGCCATGATGCCGCAGTGCGACTCGCATGGGATCGTCCCCACCTGGCAGGAGCCTGCGGACGATGTTGTGCAGCAGTTCTTTGACGGCCTGGTGGAGGTAGCGGTCCGTGCCGACGAACAGAGGAGCCTCACCCGCGACACTACTGAGGAGGAGATGCAGCGCATCGCCACCAGGGCGGAAGAGGCGGCGGCAGGCGCTGCCGCGGGCGAATTTGGGTTCACCGTGGAGGAAGCAGAGGAAGCAGAAGCGGCAAGCCTTGCCGAGCGAGAATGGCTTGACGGCGAGGAAGAGCTTGCCGCGCCTGACGCCGAGTCGAGCGAGCCCGCCGAGGGTGCGAGCGGCCCGCCGTCTCCAAGTAGCTTGCCGCAAACAGAGCCCCCAGCGCAGCCCCCAACTCCACCAAGAAGGTGTCTCCGCAAGGCCGGGGATGCAGCAGGGCGGCAGACGAGTCAGCAGCCGTCGCGCCGCGCGACGCGCTCCGCCGCGACAAGCAATTGTTGCCGCGGGAGCACCTCACACTGCGGCGGCAACTGGAGCGGGGTCGTCCCGGACCACCACCGCTGCCCCCGCCAAGCGGCCAAGGGCACCTACTCCTCTGCCTCGTCGAGCCGAAGGTGGGCCTGACTTCGACCTCTCCGCACTCAGCTCCGACGAGGAAGAAGAAGAGTAAGCTTCTTTGTTGCATTTGTAGTTCTTCAATTTTTGCTGTTTTTGTCTTGTATCTGATCTGCTTTACTCTGAACGGATTCCTTTTCAGGACCCTGGCTCAGAGAGTGGCGAAGAGAGCCAAGGCTCCGGTGATCGTCATCGAGGACGAGCCCACCACGACAGCAGGGGGCGCGCCCGAGACCACCTTGTCGGACCCGGCAACTACTCCCCGAAGCAGCCCCCAGCGCAGCCCCCAGCGTAAGTATATGATCTTCTCCTTGCTGTTGGGCGCGCATGGGTGTTCTTTCCTTTGTTGATATCTGACTGTTGGTTTGCTTGTGTAGGAGCAGAACAGCTTCACCAGGAGCCTCCGGAAGTCGCCCCCGAGATGCCATCTACTTCGACTACGCCGCCAAGGGAGGATTCACCGACAAGGGAGCGTTCCCCGGCAAGGGAGAAGTCCCCGGCAAGGGAGAAGTCTCCGGCAAGGGGCAGCACCAGCGATCCCCCGTTGGCGGATCCCATGACTGTAGATCCCAGTACAGGTAATCCCCTTGCCTGAAACTTCCTTTGGGTTCTTCTTCTTTTGATTTTTCTTTTTGGATATTTGCCTGACTTTTCTCCCTCTTCCGGCCTTCAGACCCACCTTCCACGGAGCCGATGGAGACCGAGGCCACCGGCGAGGAGAACACGCGCGGCAACACTGACGATGACGCAACCACCGAAGAAGAGGCCGGCGCTGATGATCCTGCCGGCGAGGAGGCCGCCAAAGCTGCCGGCGCAGGAGCTGGCGAGGGGTCCGGCGATCGCACTGACGACCCTGGGGCCGCAGGAGCGCAAGGCGCCACGCCGACCGCCGATCCCTCCGCCGCTGATGCAGCGCCAGGCTCCGAAGAGCCCCAGCCCGACGCCTACTTGAAGGCCGGTGACGGTGTCTTCATTAAGCTCCCCTGGGCTTCAAGCTCCAAGGCGCCGGTTGAAGGAGAGACTTTTGATGGAGAAGTGCTTGCCTCCGCTGGGTTAACACTGGTTGACGCGCCAAGCAGTAGCAGCGGCGAGTCTGAGGAGGAGCAGCTGCTCCAAAAGCTGGTGTCGCTCTACCGCGCCCGACAAGCCAAGGTGGAATCCCGGGAGGCGCTTGTCGCGCAGGCGGGAGCAGACATTGAGAAGCGTGCGGAGGAGCTCCGGGAACGCAATCAGGAAGCTCTTCGGTCCATTGCAGAGGAGCGGGCGCAGCTCGTCGAGGCGCGGAAAGCCTTCCTTCTCGAGAAGGCTGAAGCTGAAGAGCAACAGCGGCTTGCCTCCGAGGAGCTGTTTGCGCGGGAGGGTGAGCTGACACAGCGGAAGGTCAACCTCGATAGCCACGAGGAGGAGCTTGCCGCGCGCAAGCGAACACTTGGCGGGGCTCTCAAGGAAGCAAAGGACGCTGCCGCAGCTGCCGAGGCCGCCAAGAAGGAGTTGGAGACAAAGGTGGCGCAGCTGGAGGCCGATCTCAAGGCGAGCGGCGAAGATCTTGCCGTGCTCCAGCGTGAGCGCGAGAAGGACGCCCTCGCCCATGGTGAGCTGCAGGGTCGCCTCGTCGAGAAGGGCAAGGAGCTGAGCGCCACCAAGGACTCCAACGCCGATCTTGAGTTGAAGCTGGCCACACTGACCCAGACGCTAGACGATGCCAAGGAGCGGGAGGTGGCCTTGAAGGAGGAGATAAAGGGCAACGAAGCGCTGCTGACGAGGGTCGCTGAAACCCAGAACACCTTCAGGGAGACGGTGGAGCTCTGGACAGAGGGCCTCGTGAACACCGCTGCAGTCATTGACGAGGAGCTGGTGCAGCTGGGGGTGGAGGATCTCGGGTACTCCTCCGACGAGAACCTCCAGCCTAGCGCCAAGCTCACTCTGTTCTTCAAGGGCGTGGCGATGGCCCTCCAGCGACTCCGGGAACAGATCCCAAAGCAGCTGGCCGACGAGTCGCGCACGATCTGCGCCAGAGTTCTGGAGAAGGTGTTGGTGAAGGTGGCCTTCCGCAACCCAGGCCTCAACCTCACCAACGTCCTCAAGAAGCTGCCGGCGGATGCTGATCTGGACACGCTCAAGGCCCTTGTCGCACCCATTGTGGACAAGGTGAACGAGGTCAAGAGGGTCGATGGTGGCCGCGTAGATTAGGCCGCCCGTTTTCTTCTTTTCCTTGTCGCTGCTGGTCACGTTACGGGAACAATCTATTAGAGCCGCAACAAGTTTTCTTGTAATATAACTTTATTTTGGGTATCAATTGCTATGTTATTTCCTTTACTTTATTCCTTCCTTTGTATGTTTTTGCCCTACGCTTTTAGGGAACTTGCCGGCGCAGGCACCCTTGCCGCGAGCGCTGAGTGCGGAACATCTGCAGCCTGCTGGCGGTGCCGCTACCGACAAGAAACCTTGTCGCAACTAGTCGCAGCACACTTAAATTGTTGAGCGGACTCGAAACAAAGTAAGGGCGCAACTAGCTACGAGTTGGTTCCTTCGCGCACAGGTTTTCCATACAAAGCACGGTTGTTCAAGGAAGATAACTTAAAAAATTTTAAAAACTGATTGCTCAAACTTTGGCAACTTAGCTTTTATGTCGTTCGCTTCCCGGTAAGGTGATACTTGCTTGAACGACGCCTGTCCACACCATTATCTTCTCCTCCCCCCCCGGCAAACTTGTGCGCGAAGGAACCTTTCCCTTTCTTTGAGAAAAAGAAAGAAGAGAAAATAAAGATATGGAGCCTTATGGCTTGTTATTGCTTACCGGGGGTAGGTGCTGCACAAAGTGTCAGATAATACATGCAAAAAATAGAAAGCATGAAATCGACAGGATGTGCGGGGCACATGAGTTTTATTTATGCACGGGGTCTGCGCCTGGCTTTGTACAAAGGGTTACATGCGACAGCAGCAAGGCTTGTACAAAAGGTGGTTGCCAGAACAGGTTTCGGCAACCGCGCCTTACGGGTAAAACTTACGAAGATGCTCAATGTTCTAGGAGTTGCTCACCGGAAAGCCATCTTCGGTCTCAAGGCGGACAGCGCCGGGCCTAGTGACTCATTTCACCCGGTAAGGGCCTTCCCACTTCGGCGTCAACTTGTTGGAGTTCTTGGCGGAATGAACGCGCTGAAGAACAAGGTCGCCTTCCTCGAAACTTCTGGCACTAACTTTGCGGCTATGGTAGCGACGCAAAGCTTGCTGGTATCGAGCAGCTCGTACAGCAGCCTGAAGACGGTCTTCCTCAAGGAGCAGTGCGTCATCTTGTCGCAGCTGCTCTTGCTCAAGCTCATCATAAGTGAGCACTCGAGGCGACCCGTATATGAGTTCCTTGGGGAGAACTGCCTCTGCTCCATAGACGAGAGCGAAAGGTGTCTGGCTAGTGGCTCGATTTGGCGTCGTCCTGATCGACCAAAGAACCACCAGCAGCTCCTCGATCCAGTTCTTTCCGCACTTGTGCAGCCTGTCGAAAGTCCTGGTCTTGAGCCCGCGCAGCACTTCAGCATTTGCCCTCTCCGCTTGACCGTTGCTTCTCGAGTGAGCAACAGAAGCGAAGCAGACCTTGGCGCCAAGATCTTGGACGTACTGCATGAAGGTGCGGCTCGTGAATTGTGTGCCGTTGTCGGTGATGATCCTGTTAGGGACTCCGAAACGGCAAACAACCAATCTGAAGAACTTTACTGCTGACTGTGCTATCACCTTCCTCACTGCTTCCACTTCCGGCCACTTTGTGAACTTGTCGATAGCAACGTACAAGTACTCAAAGCCCCCGACAACTCGGGGAAAGGGACCGAGGATATCGAGCCCCCAGACCGAAAATGGCCAGGATAAAGGGATCATCTAGAGAGCTTGAGCTGGCTGGTGCATCTGCTTAGAATGGAACTGGCATGCTTCACACTTGGTTACTTGTGCAGTTGCATCCTGGAGGGCTGTCGGCCAAAAGAAACCTTGCCGGAATGCTTTGCCGGCAAGTGCTCTTGCGCCAATATGGTGACCACATATGCCTCCATGTATCTCTGCCAACAGCTCTTGTCCATCTTCCCGGGGAATACACTTCAATTTCACACTGTTGAGTCTTCTTCTGTACAGTATGCTGTCGACAAACTGGTACATACTTGACTGCCGGGCTACTCTTTCCGCTTCTTCTTGCTCTTCGGGAAGTTCTCCTGTCTGAAGGAAATGGACAATCTGCTGCGCCCATGCTGGAGCTTGCGGCTCGACAACAAGGACTAAAGGCACATATGCTGCTGCGGGAACATCCGCTTCTACAGCAAGAACCTGCGGCTCAGCCGGAGCTTGATGTTGCCCGGCAAGCTTGTCGGAGCAAGACTTGTCAGGAGCGTCTGCTTCAACGGAACAAACCCTAGGGCTTGTCAGAGTAGACTGCTCCTCAGCACCCTTGGTGTTGAGCTTGGGGACCTTCTTGGCGGCGGCTTCGGGGAGCTCTGCCGAAAAGTAGTCACCAGAAATCAATTTCCTCTTCTTGCTCTGTCCAGTTGATGGTGTCACGGATGGTTGAGTTAGTTTGAGCACAAAAATTCCTGGTTCCACAGGCAACTTAAGTGCGGCACACTTTGACAGGCCATCGGCAATGTCGTTCTGAGCTCTCGGAACATGTTCCATCTACAGGCCGTCAAAGTGCTCTTCTAACTTTCTCACTTCATCAACATAGGCCTCCATCAATGGACTATGATAGTTCTTGTTTACTTGGCGGACGACAAGCTGCGAGTCACCCCTGACAATGAGTTTCTTGATCCCAAGGTCTGCCGCGATCCTGAGACCGGCAAGCAAACCTTCATACTCTGCAGTATTGTTTGTTGCTTGCTCCTTGGGAAAGTGCATCTGGACTACGTACTTGAGGTGCTCTCCGGTGGGCGCGACAAGTAGCACGCCCGCACCGGCGCCTTGCAGCGAGAAGGCACCATCAAAGTACATGGGCCACTCTTTGCTTGCTTCCTTGACGGGGATGCTCGTTTCTGGAATTTCTTCATCCGGTGTTGGCGTCCACTCTGCTATGAATTCTGCCAATGCTCAGCTCTGGATAGTTGAAGTGCTCTCAAATTTGAGGCCAAAGCTTGACAGTTCCAGCGCCCACTCGACAATCCTGCCTGTTGCTTCTGGATTCTGCAGTATCCTCTTCAGCGGAAAGCGAGTGACAACTGTGATCTCATGTGCTTGGAAATAATGGCGTAGCTTTCTCGAGGCCATGAGAAGGCCGAAAAGCAACTTCTGCACACCAGAGTACCTTGACCTAGCCCCCTGCAGAAGGGAAATGAAAAAGTAAACTGGGCGCTGCATCATTTTCTTCTGTTTCTCCTCCTATGCCTGCGCAGATCCGTCCTTGTCGGGACCAGAGCTTGTCGGGGAAGCCCCCTGCTTGTCGCTGGATGCATCTGCCGTGGTTGCTGGCTCATCATCCGCCTCCCTTTCCGCTACTAACCCAGCACTAACCACTTGATTGGTTGCCGCTAAGTACAGCAGCAACTTCTCTTGTGGCTTAGGTGCGACAAGTATCAGAGTGGAGGACAGGTATCTCTTCAAGTCCTGCAGCGCAGCCTCCGCTTCCGGAGTCCATTCCATTGGACCTGCCTTTTTTAAAATTTTGAAAAATGGCAGGGCGCGCTCAGCAGACTTAGATATAAACCTGCTGAGAGCAGCCACGCAACCGGCAAGCCTTCGTACATCCTTGACGCGCTTCGGTGCTTCAATCTGCTCAATGGCCTTGATCTTGTCAGGGTTGGCTTCAATTCCCCGCTGAGACACGAAGAACCCGAGAAGCTTGCCGGAGGGGACTCCAAACACACACTTCTCGGGGTTCAGCTTGAGGTTGATCTTGCACAGATTTGTGAAGGTTTCATCTAAATCTTGAATCAGGGTTGCTTTGTCTTTGCTCTTGACCACTATGTCATCCATGTAGGCTTCTACATTTCTGTGCAACTGTGGCTCAAAAGCATCATGGACTACCCTTGCAAAAGTTGAACCAGCATTCTTTAATCCGAAAGGCATCCGTACAAAACAGTAGGTGCCACACGGAGTAATGAATACGGTCTTCTCCTCATCCTCTTCTGCCATGAAGATCTGATGATATCCTGAGTATGCGTCAAGAAATGAAAGCAAGTCACATCCGGCCGTGGAGTCAACAATCTGGTCAATGCGCGGCAAGGGAAATGGGTCTTTGGGACAAGCTTTATTAACATCGGTAAAGTCAATACAAAGCCTCCATTTCCCGTTTGCCTTGCGCACGACTACAGGATTGGCCAACCACGTAGGGTGGAGCACTCCTCTGACAAGGCCTGCTGCTTCCAACTTCTTGATTTCTTCTGCGATGAATTCTTGGTGCTCCACTGCTTGTTTCCTGACTTTCTGCTTGACGGGCCGCGCATGAGGACAAACGGCAAGGTGGTGCTCAATTACTTTCCTGGGAACACCGGGGATGTCAGACGGTTGCCATGCAAACACGTCGACATTCGCCCGCAGGAAAGCAACGAGCGCGCTTTCCTATTTAGGGTCGAGCGTGGCACTGATGGTGAAGGTACCACCAGTGCCGTCCTCCTTGGCGGACACCTTTTTGATCTCTGACGGAGCTGCCTTCGTCTTCTTACACTTCCCGGTGGAGCTCGATGGTGCGTCCTCGATGGTAGCGCAGCACTCTGAAGAGGTGCGCTTGCCGGAGTGGGCATCAGAGCTCTTGCCGGACTTGGTCTTCTTATTCCCCTCGGGAGCTTCAGCGGCAAGTGTCTTGCGACCTGCTGCGGTTGCTGCTTCCCGGTAAATCTTGTCAGTGCAGATAAGGGCATCTTTCTTGTCGCCAGGGACAGAGATTACACTTATCGGACCCGGCATCTTCAGCACGTTGTATGCATAGTGAGAGGCGGCCATGAACTTGGCGAGTGCTGGACGGCTGAGTATCCCATTGTAGGGAAATGGGAAATCAGCGACGTTAAAAGTGACCCTCTCAGTCCTGAAGTTCAGCTCACTGCCGAATGTGACCGGCAACGTGATCTTCCCCTTCGGCTTGCTCCTTCCCGGGTTGATTCCTTGGAATGTCCCGGTCTCTTCGAGCTCGCTGTCGGGGATCTGGAGTTTTTGGAGTACCGCGGAAGAGATCAGGTTCAAGCCGGCCCCGCCGTCGACTAGCATCTTTGTGACTTTGAGGTTGCGGATAGTTGGTGAAACCAACATCGGCAAGCACCCGACGGCAGTTATGCGATCAGGGTGGTCCTCAATATCAAAGATGATAGGCGTGCTGGACCACTTCAGAGGCTTGCGTGACTCAACTGGTGGTTCTGCTGCATTAACTTCCCGCACCCACTGTTTGAGCTGGCGGTGTGAAGTATGCAGAGAAGCACCGCCGTCTACGCACAGGACCTCTGTGGCTTTCTGAAACTCCTGCTCGTCGGCCTCATCATCATCCATCTCTTCATCATCGTCTTCATCTTCATCCTTGTCGCGGCCGCGGGGAGGTCTGTCTCCTTGCCGCTGCTTGGCCTTGCCGCGGCGTCCTCCTCGGCCGGGACGCTTCTTGCCGGATCCCCCAGTACCTTCCTGGGCCTTCTCCTTGTTGCGTTGCTCGTACTCAGCCTTCTGCTGCTCGACAAGCTGCTCGACCTTCTTGCAGCTCTGGAGATCATGACCCTTGGTGCGGTGGATCTTGTAGTACTGCTTGTCGGAGCCGCCCTGCTTGTCGGCGGCCGCCACAGCCTCGCCGGAGCTACCAGCTTTGGCTTTCTTGGCGCCGCCTCCGTTGCCAGACTGCTCAATGACTAGCACATCTTTGCCTTTCCTTTTCCTGTTGTTCCGCCGCCGGTTTCTCTTTGCCGGGGCGACATCCTCACTGTCAGATCCTCCTGCTCCTCTATTCTCTCCGGGGAGTCTCCTCCCTTCCTCAGCACGTGCACATTTGTCGGCCAGGGCGTATAGCTCACTGACGTCTCTGATCTTGCACATCGCCATCTCCTCCCGTATCCTGCGGTTACGCACGTTCTGATGGAACATGCTGATGACCGCGGCAGGGTGGACGTCTGGGATGTTGCGCTGTACTTGGCTGAATCTCTGAATATACTTGCGCAGGGGCTCTCCCTCCTTCTGGGCGAGCAAATGAAGATCGCTCTCTTGGCCATGAGGCTTGTGGACGCCTGTGAAGGCGCCGACAAACTGATGGCACAGATCCGCCCATGAGGATATGGAGTTGTCTGGCAAGTGCATGAGCCAGGACCTGACGTTGGGCTTGAGCACCAGCGGGAAGTAGTTGGCAAGGATCTTGTTGTCGCGCCCCCCGGCGGCCTGCACCGCGATGGTGTAGATGCTGAGGAACTCCGACGGATGCAACCTGCCGTCGTACTTCTCTGGTACATCTGGCTTGAAATTTTTCGTACTGGGCCACTGGACTTGCCGCAGCTCACGAGTGAACGCAAGGCAACCTACCGCGTACGGCAAGTCGCCTGGTTCCCCTGGCGCATGCATGTCGACAGCGGGCCCAGCGCGCTGGTCTGATTGATGCCGCGCTTCTCTTCGGCGCTCGATGCGAGTACGAGCGTCCTCTTGCTGCCGTTCCTGAAGAACTTGGCGCTGATCGCGACGAGCTCGAGGATCAGATGATGCGGTGGAGTCGCTGTCGAGGTTGACCCGGCGAGTCGGCGATCTTGGCCTTCGGGGTGGAGAGGGCACGGTGGTTGCACCCCCACCGGTCTTGTCGCCACCGGCTTGTGCCTGGGCGTCTTGCCGCGGCTTCGATATGCTCGGTTGTTGGGGAGTGTCGCCGTTGGCGAAGCCGATGAGGCTCTGAATGGTGGCCCTCCAATCGTCGATCTTGTCCGGCGCTGGAGGGTAATCTAGGAGCAGTTGAGCTTGGGCCAACGCTTCTTCTGGGGTCTTCGGTGGCGGCGGCGAACGGTGCGAGGAGCGGGATATGCTCGAACTTATAACTGTGTTAGAAGGAGTAGCATCTCGTCCAGGCGACCGTGCCGCACTCGTGCCAGCATGTTGGCGTGCATGCTGGTCTTGAGCATCTCGAGATCCACCAGCTTGGCCTTGGCCCAACGAACGTATGGTTCCCCGAGTACCATGACGTTGTCGGTCCCGCGCCTCCTGTGATGGGCGCGGTGCATGTACAGACGCCGAGGTCTGCGCCGCCTTGTCCTTGGACCTGGCAGCAGCATGAGCTCCCTCGTCGATGCCCGTTCCTCCGCCGGCGTCTACCCCACCACCTGCTTGCTCCGGTGGCGGTGGGTTCGACGCGGACGGAGCAGCCACCTCCGAAGCCTTCTTCTTCGGTGGCATGTCGATGAAGATGATGAAGATGTGGCTCGCGCGAACGCCGGATCAGGTTCACACAACCTCGACACCCCCTACCTGGCGCGCCAAAGATGTCGTGGGAACGAACACCTATGGGGCAGGGCCCCTTTTCGGTCCGGCGGGAGGCGGAGGCCGCATGAAGAGCGGATCGAGGCGAAGCACACGAGCGATTTTACCCAGCTTCGGAGCTCTCCGGAGAGATAATACTCCTACTGCTGCTTTGTGATTTGTATTCTGTTCTTGCTTGGGAACGTGAGTGTTTTCTGGTCTCGAATGCTTCGAATCCCCTTTTCGTTGCGCATGGGCCTCCTTTTATATGCTCAAGGGGTCACCGACAGGTGGCAACGCATGCAAGGGTAAAAATGTAAAAAAGAGGTGGTCGGTACAGCTACTTGTACAGTGCATCCTACCTAACCCTAATGACAGGGGACAAAGGCATTAAATGCCCGTCTGCGTCGCCCAAACAGTGCAAAAAAAGTGACCGTTAAGGGCGCCACCGCTTGCCACAATGGCCATCTCGTCTTCTCCGCTCGCCACCTCGCACCGCTAGCTGCACAGCTTCTTGCCACGCACGCCTGGGAAGGCCCCAGGGCAACACGTTGGTGGATGCGCTGGAGCGCGGGCGCAGAGTGGTAGCCTGCCGCGGCAAGCGCCTTGCCGCGGTCGTTGTCTTGTCGCGCCCGGAAGCTTGTCGCTCGCCGGGCCTTGCCGGGACGCGAGGCGCGTCGCGGCAAGTTCTTTGCAATGCCTTGCTTGGCCTTCCCAGCAAGCTCCTCTTGCCGGGGCCTTGTCTTGCCGGGACACGCTGGGCGTCGCGGCAAGTTCCTTGAGATGCCTTGGTTGGCCTTCCCGGCAAGCTCGTCTTGCCGGGGCCTTGTCTTCTTGTCTTGAACACTTTGTTCTTGAATGGCTCCAAAGGAACCACGGAGGGCCCTGGGCGGTCTCCCGGCAAGCCTTGCCGCGGGGTGCTGCGACTGCCCGTGCACAAGTTCGGGATACTAAGGTACCCCTACTTTAGTACACCGACAAGAAACTCCATGCGGATGGACTTTTGGAATCACTTGATTATGAATCATTTGATGCTTGCGACCCATGCCTCATGGGCAAGATGACTAAGACTCTGTTCTCTGGAACAAAGGAGCGAGCTACTGACTTATTGGAAATAATACATACCGATGTATGCGATCCGATGAGTGTTGAGGCTCACGGCGGGTATCGTTATTTTCTAACCTTCACAAATGATTTGAGCAGATATGGATATATATACTTAATGAAAGACAAGTCTGAAACATTTGAAAAGTTCAAAGAATTTCATAGTGAAGTGGAGAGTCATTGTAACAAGAAAATAAAGTTTCTACGATCTGATCGCGGAGGCGAATATTTGAGTTATGAGTTTGGCCTTCATTTAAAACAATGTGGAATAGTTTCACAACTCACGCCACCTGGAACACCACATCGTAATGGTGTGTCCGAACGTCATAACCGTACTTTATTAGATATGGTGCGATCTATGATGTCTCTTACCGATTTACCACTATCGTTTTGCGGTTATGCATTAGAGACAACTGCATTCACGTTAAATAGAGCACCATCTAAATCCGCTGAGACGACACCGTATGAATAGTTTGGCAAGAAACGTAAGCTGCCGTTTCTTAAAGTTTGGGGTTGCGATGCTTATGTGAAAAAGCTTTAGCCCGATAAGCTCGAACCCAAATCGGAGAAGTGTGTCTTCATAGGATACCCAAAAGAAACTATTGGGTACACCTTCAATCACAGATCCGAAGGCAAGATCTTTGTTTCTAAGAATGGATCCTTTCTAGAGAAGGAGTTTCTCTCGAAAGAAGTGAGTGGGAGGAAACTAGAACTTGATGTGGTTATTGTACGTTCTCTCGAATTGGAAAGTAGCTGATCACAGAAAACCGTTCCTGTGATGCCTACACCAACCAGAGAGGAAGCTAATGATAATGATCATGAAACTTCAGATCAAGTTAATACCGAACCTCGTAGGTCAACCAGAATACGTTTGCACCGGAGTGGTACGGTAATCCTGTTCTGGAAGTCATGTTACTAGACCATGACGAACCTACAGACTATGAGGAAGCGATGATGAGCGCAGATTCCGCAAAAATGGCTTGAGGCCATGAAATCTGAGATGGGATCCATGTATGAGAACAAAGTATGGACTTTAGTTTACTTGCCTGATGATCGGCAAGCCATAGAGAATAAATGGATCTTCAAGAAGAAGACTGACGCTGATGGTAATGTTACTGTCTACAAAGCTGGACTTGTCACGAAAGGTTTTTGACAAGTTCAAGGAGTTGACTACGATGAGACTTTCTCACCCGTACCGATGCTTAAGTCCATCTGAATCATGTTAGCAATTGCCGCAATTTATGATTACGAAATCTGGCAAATGGACGTCAAAACTGCATTCCTTAATGGATTTCTCAAAGAAGAGTTGTATATGATGAAACCAGAAGGTTTTCTCGATCCTAAAGGTGCTAACAAAGTGTGCAAGCTCTAGTGATCCATTTATGGACTGGTGCAAGCATCTCGGAGTTGGAATATACGCTTTGAGGAGGTGATCAAATCCTATGGTTTTATACAGACTTTTGGAGAAGCCTGTATTTACAAGAAAGTGAGTGGGAGCTTGATACGTCTCCCACGTATCTATAATTTTTTATTGTTCCATGCTATTATATTACCCGTTTTGGATGTTTATGGGCTTTAGTTTACACCTTTATTCATTTTTTGGACTAACCTACTAACCGGAGGCCCAACCCGTATTGCTGTTTTTTTTGCCTATTTCAGTGTTTCGAAGATAAGGAATATGAAATGGAGTCCAAATGGAATGAAACCTTCGGGAGCGTGATTTTTGGAATGAACGTGATCCACAAGACTTGGAGTGCAAGTCAAGAAGCTCCCGAGGCGGCCACGAGGGTGGAGGGCGCCCCCCTACTGGGCGCGCCCCCTATCTCGTGGGCCCCTCGGGCGTGCACTGACATACTTCTTCCTCTTATATATACCTACGTACCCCGAAAACATAAAAGGAGACCACGAAAAGCTATTTCCACCACCGTAACCTTCTGTATCCGCGAGATCCCATCTTGGAGCCTTCATGGGCGCTCTGCCAGAGGGGGAATCGACCACGGAGGGCTTCTACATCAACACCATAGCCTCTCCGATGAGTTGTGAGTAGTTTACCATAGACCTTCGGGTCCAGAATTATTAGCTAGATGGCTTCTTATCTCTTTTTGGATCTCAATACCATGTTCTCCTTCCTCTTCTTGGAGATCTATTCGATGTAACTCTTTTTGCGGTGTGTTTGTCGAGATCCGATGAATTGTGGGTTTATGATCAAGTTTATCTATGAGAAATATTTGAATCTCCTCTGAATTCTTTTATGTATGATTAAGTTAACTTTTCAAGTCTCTTCGAATTATTGGTTTGGTTTGGCCTACTAGATTGATCTTTCTTGCCATGGGATTAGTGCTTAGCTTTGGGTTCAATCTTGCGGTGTCATTTCCCAATGAGAGCAGGGGCAGCAAGGAACGTATTGTATTGTTGCCATCGAGGATAAAAAGATGGGGTTTATATCGTATTGCATGAGTTTATCCCTCTACATCATGTCATCTTTCTTAATGCGTTACTCTGTTCTTATGAACTTAATACTCTAGATGCATGCTGGATAGCGGTCGATGTGTGGAGTAATAGTAGTAGATGCAGGCAGGAGTCGGTCTACTTGTCACGGACGTGATGCCTATATACATGATCATGCCTAGATAATCTCATAATTATTTGCTTTTCTATCAATTGCTCGACAGTAATTTGTTCACCCACCGTAATACTTATGCTATCTTGAGAGAAGCCACTAGTGAAACCTATGGCCCCCGAGTCAATCTCTTATCATATAAGCTTTCAGTCTACTTTTATTTACATATTTACTTTTCCAATCATATCATAAAATACCAAAAATATATTTATCTTATCATATTATCTCTATCAGATCTCACTTTCGCAAGTGGCCGTGAAGGGATTGACAACCCCTTTATCGCATTGGTTGCGAGTTCTTTGTTTGTTTGTGTAGGTGGGTGGGACTTGTGAGGAGCCTCCTACTGGATTAATACCTTGGTTCTCAAAAACCAAGGGAAATACTTACGATACTGTGCTGCATCACCCTTTCCTCTTCAAGGAAAATCAACGCAAGCTCAGGACGTAGCAAGAAGGATTTCTGACGCCGTTGCCGGGGAGGTCTTCGCTCAAGTCAAGACATACCAAGTTCCCATCACAAACTCATCTCCCTCGCATTTACATTATTTGCCATTTGCCTCTCGTTTTCCTCTCCCCCACTTCACCCTTGCCGTTTTATTCGCCCTCTCTTTCTCAATCTTCTTTGCTCTCTTTCGCTTGCCTTTTTCTGTTTGCTTGTGTGTTGGATTACTTGTTGCCATGGCGCAAGATAATATACCAAATTGTGTGATTTCTCCAATACCAATAATAATGATTTCCTTAGTACTCCGATTGCTCCTCTTAATGATGTTGAGTCTTGTGAAATCAATGCTGCCTTGCTGAATCTTGTTATGAAAGATCAATTCTCTGGCCTTCCTAGTGAAGATGCCGCTACCCATCTAAACAACTTTGTTAATTTGTGTGATCTGCAAAAGAAAAAAGATACGGACAATGATATTGTTAAATTGAAGTTATTTCGTTTTCACTTAGAGATCGTGCTAAAGTTTGGTTTTCATCTTTGCTAAAAATAGTATTGATTCTTGGAACAAGTGCAAAGATGCTTTTATCTCTAAATATTTTCCTCCCGCTAAGATCATCACTCTTAGGAACGATATTATGAATTTTAAACAACTTGATCATGAGCATGTTGCCCAATCTTGGGAAAGAATGAAATTGATGATTCACAATTGCCCTACTCATGGTTTGAATTTATGGATGATCATACAAAAATTTTATGCCGGATTGAATTTTGCTTCTAGAAATCTTTTAGATTCGGCTGCGGGAGGCACATTTAGGGAAATCACCTTAGGAGAAGCTACAAAACTCCTTGATAATATCATGGCTAATTATTCTCAATGGCACACCGAACGATCTAGTAGTAAAAAAGTGCATGCTATAGAAGAAATTAATGTTTTGAGTGGAAAGATGGATGAACTTATAAATTATTTGCTACTAGGAGTGCTCCTATTGATCCCAATGATATGCCTTTGTCTACTTCGATTGAGAATAATAATGAATCTATGGATGTGAATTTTGTTGGTAGGAATAATTTTGATAACAATGCTTATAGAGGAAACTTTAATTCTAGACCGTTCCCTAGTAATTCCTCTAATAATTATGGCAATTCCTACAATAATTCTTATGGTAATTTTAATGAGATGCCCTCTGATTTTGAAAATAGCGTGAAATAATTTATGATCTCTCAAAAGAATTTTAATGCCTTGCTTGAAGAAAAATTGCTTAAAGTTGATGATTTGGCTAGGTACGTTGATAGACTTTCGCTTGAAGTTGATTCTTTGAAACTTAGATCTAATCCTCCTAAGCATGGTATCAATGAGTCTCTTAAAGCTATGAGAAGTTCCATTGACGAGTGCAAAGAAAGAACCGCTAGATTGCATGCTAAGAAAGATTGCTTTGTTAAAGCGTGTTCTTCTAGTTTCCATGAAAATAATGATGAAGATCTAAAATTTATAGATGTGTCCCCTATTAGATCTTTGTTTTGCAATATGAATCTTAATAATGATGGGATTGGATATGAGTCAACTTTAGTTAAAAGGTGTCCCAATAATTCGGAGTTTTTAGATCTTGATGCTAAATTTGGTAAAAGTGGGATTGGAGAGGTCAAGACTTTAAATAGCATTGAACCCACTATCTTGGATTTCAAGGAATTTTATTATAATAATTGTTCTTTGGAAAGTTGTATTTCATTGTTGCAATCCATTGTGAATTCTCCTCATGCTTATAGTCAAAATAAAGCCTTTACCAAACATATTGTTGATGCCTTGATGCAATCTTTTGATGAAAAACTTAATTTGGAAGTTTCTATACCTAGAAAACTTAATGATGAGTGGGAACCTACTATAAATATTAAAATTAAAGATCATGAGTGTTATGCTTTATGTGATTTGGGTGCTAGTGTTTCCACGACTCCGAAAACTTTATGTGATATTCTAGGTTTCCATGATCTTGATGATTGCTCTTTAAATTTGCACCTTGCGGATTACACCATTAAAAAGCCAATGGGAAGGATCAATGATGTTCTCATTGTTGCAAATAGAAATTTGGTGCCCGTAGATTTTATCGTTCTTGATATAGATTGCAATGTTTCTTGTCCTATTATTCTTGATAGACCTTTCCTAAGAATGATTGGCGCGATTATTGATATGAAGGAAGGGAACATTAGATTCCAATTTCCATTAAGGAAAGTCATGTAGAACTTTCCAAGAAATAAAATTAAATTACCTTATGAATCTATCATGCGAGCTACTTATGAATCAAGTGCCAAAGATGGCACTAGTTAGATCTATCCTTGCTTTTATGCCTAGCTTGGGGCGTTAAACAATAGCGCTAGTTGGGAGACAACCCAATTTTATTTTAGTTTCTTTGTTTTTGTTCCTGTTTAGTAATAAATTTTGCATCTACTTTCTGTTTAGATGTGTTTTCATGTTTTATTTAGTGTTTGTGCCAAGTACAACCTATAGGATAACATATGGTGATAGTTAATTTGATTCTGCTGAAAAACAGAAACTTTGCGCTCACGAGAAAAAATTCAATAAATCACAGAAACGTGTTTTTGCGTTGATTATTTTTGGCGTATATCAATAGACAAATTGCCTAAGACGTCCTATTATGATAGGATTTTTGGATTTCCAGAAGTCACCGAAAGTTACAGATTGCTACAGACTGTTCTGTTTTCGACAGATTCTGCCTTTCGTGTGTTGTTTGCTTATTTTTATGCATCTATGGCTAGTATGTAAGGGTATGAATCACAGAAAAGTTGGAATACAGTAGATTTAACACCAATATAAATAAAGAATGAGTTCATTACAGTACCTTATGTGGTGTTTTTTCTTTCTTTCACTAACAGAGCTTATGAGATTTCCTGTTGAGTTTTGTGTTGTGAAGTTCTCAAGTTTTGGGTAAAGAATTGACGGACTATGGAATAAGGAGTGGCAAGAGCCTAAGCTTGGGGATGCCCATGGCACCCCAAGATACTCAAGAATAGCCAAAAGCCTAAGCTTGGGGATGCCCCGGGAAGCCATCCCCTCTTTCGTCTTCGTTCATTGGTAACTTTACTTGGAGCTATATTTTTATTCGCCACATGATATGTGTTTTGCTTGGAGCATCGTGTATGATATTAGTCTTTGATTTTTAGTTTACCACAATCACCCTTGCTATACACACCTTTTGGGAGAAGCCCACTTGATTCTAATCTATTAGAATACTCTATGTGCTTCACTTATATCTTTTGAGCTAGATAATTTTGGCTCTAGTGCTTCACTTATATCTTTTAGAGCACGACGGTGGCTTAATTTTGAAGAAATTGTTGATCTCTCATGCTTCGCTTATATTATTTTGAGAATATTTTAGAACAGCATGGTATTTGCTATGGTTATAAAATTGGTCCTAGAATGATGGGCATCCAAATTGGGTATAATAAAAACTATCATAGAAAGTGAATTGGATGCTATGGTCAACTTGATGCTTAATAATTGTTTTGAGATATGAAGGTGGTAATATTAGAGTCATGCTAGTTGATGTAATTGTGAATTTAAGAAATACTTGTGTTGAGGTTTGCAAATCTCGTAGCATGCACGTATGGTAACCGTTGTGCGACAAATTTGAAGCATGAGGTGTTATTTGATTGTCAACCTTATGAGTGGCAGTCGGGGACGAGCGATGGTCTTTACCTACCAATCTACCCCCCTAGGAGCATGCGTGTAGGGCTTGGTTTTTGATGACTTGTAGATTTTTGCAATAAGTGTGAGTTCTTTATGACTAATGTTGAGTCCATGGATTATACGCACTCTTACCTTCCATCATTGCTAGCCTCTTCGGTATCGTGCATTGCCCTTTCTCACCTTGGGAGTTGGTGCAAACTTCGCTGGTGCATCCAAACCCTGTGATATGATACGCTCTATCACACATAAACCTCCTTATATCTTCCTCAAAACAACCACCATACCTACCTATTATGGCATTTCCATAGCCATCCGAGATATATTTCCATGCAACTTTCCACCGTTCCGTTTATCATGACACACATTATCATTGTCATATTGCCTTGCATGATCATGTAGTTGACATCATATTTGTGGCAAAGCCACCATGCATAATTTTTCATACATGTCACTCTTGATTCATTGCCCATCCCGGTACACCGCCAGAGGCATTCATATAGAGTCATACTATGTTCTAGTATCGAGTTGTAATTCATGAGTTGTAATTAAATAAAAGTGTGATGATCATCATTTTTAGAGCATTGTCCCAAAGAAAAAAAAGAAAGGCCAAAGAAAAAAATAGGCCAAAGAAAAAAAGGAAGGCCCAAAATAAAAAAAATAAAAAAATAAAGGGGACAATGTTACTATCTTTTTCCACACTTGTGCTTCAAAGTAGCACCATGTTCTTCATATAGAGAGTCTCATTTGTTTTCTCTTTCATATACTGGTGGGAATTTTTCATTATAGAACTTGGCTTGTATATTCCAATCACGGGCTTCCTCAAATTTCCCTAGGTCTTCATGAGCAAGCAAGTTGGATGCACACCCACTTAGTTTCTTTTGTTGAGCTTTCATACATTTATAGCTCTAGTGCATCCGTTGCATGGCAATCCCTACTCCTGCATTGACATCAATTGATGGGCATCACCATAGCCCGTTGATTAGCCTCGTCAATGTGAGACTTTCTCCTTTTTTGTCTTCTCCACATAACCTCTATCATTATATTCTATTCCACCCATAGTGCTATATCCATGGCTCACGCTCATGTATTGCATGAAGGTTGAAAAAAGTTTGAGATTACTAAAGTATGAAACAATTGCTTGGCTCGTCATCGAGGTGTGCATGTAGAGAGCATTCTTGCGTAACAAAAATGAAACATGACCAAACTATGTGATTTTGTAGGGATGAACTTTCTTTAGCCATGTTATTTTGAGAAGACATGATTGCTTAGTTAGTATGCTTGAAGTATTGTTATTCTTTATGTCAATATGAACTTTTATTTTGAATCATTTGGATCTGAACATTCATGCCACAATAAAGAGAAATACATTGAGAAATATGCTAGGTAGCAATCCACATCAAAAATTCTATTTTTATCATTTACCTACTCGAGGACGAGCAGGAATTAAGCTTGGGGATGCTTGATACGTCTCCCACGTATCTATAATTTTTGATTGTTCCATGCTATTAATTACCCGTTTTGGATGTTTATGGGCTTTACTTTACACTTTTATATCATTTTTTGGACTAACCTACTAACCGGAGGCCTAGCCCGTATTGCTGTTTTTTTGCCTATTTTAGTATTTTGAAGAAAAGGAATATCAAAGGGAGTCCAAATAGAATGAAACCTTCGGGAGCGGGATTTTTGGAACGAACGTGATCCAGAGGACTTGGAGTGCAAGTCAAGAAGCTCCTGAGGCGGCCACGAGGGTGGAGGGCGCCCCCCCTACTGGGCGCGCCCCCTATCTCATGGGCCCCTCGGGCGTCCACCGACGTACTTCTTCCTCCTATATATACCTACATACCCCGAAAACGTAAAAGGAGACCTACGTACCCTCAGGGATTTGATGATCCATCACTTCGTCTGTGAAGCATAGTGGGTGTGCGGCGCCTCTGTATTGGGCTATATCACGATGTAGCTCAAATGGGCTTTGTCTACTGTGTTCGGCCCGGCCGGATTTGTTGTATCCGGCATGACGGTTGTCGTCACGTGTAGTGAGGTGCCCACGCGATCCGTAGATTGATCTTGTTTGCCTTGCCTTGTCCTCCAATATGTCTCGCAGGTCTGGCGCACTTCCCCGTGCCTTGGTATTTTTTTAGCGGCGCTAGGGTGCGGCTTGAGTGGAGGGCCGAGAGGCCTCTTTGTCGCAGCCACGAGGTGGCCGGTCGGCCGCATCCTACACTGGTGATGTAGGTTTGAGTGCTTCCTCCTCTAATCGGGGTAGCAGCCTGCGTTTTGGGTAGCTCTTGGAGGGGCGTTCGAGTTCGTACTCTTCGGCCACAAGGACTTGAGTCCATCTGTCAGCTAGCAAATCTTGATCAGCTCTAAGCTATTGCTGCTTTTTCTTGAGGCTGCTTGCCGTGGTCATAAGCCTGCGTTTGAAACGCTCTTGTTCGATGGGATCCTCAGGCACGACAAATTCGTTGTCGTCGAGGCTTGCCTCGTCTTCGGAGGGAGGCATGTAATTATCGTCCTCTACCTCTCTGCCCGCCGCTCTCTCATGAGGGTTGGCTTCTCCATCCTCCTGCGCTGAATCTTGCTGGAGGGGGTTGTCTCCGGCACTTTTCGGGGTGTTATTGTCTCCCGTGCCGGAATCACCGTTTTTGCTGTGGCGGGATTTAGAGCGGCGCCGCTGACGCCGGCGCTTAGGCTGTTTCTTGGAGGGGTCATCCTCCGTTGTTCCATCGCCATTCCCATCTTTTGGGATGTCCACCATGTAAATGTCGTATGACGAGGTGGCCTTCCAGTGCCCTGTAGGCGCTGGTTCTTGGTCGTCTCCTGCATCGTCGTCCATATCGTTGATGTCTTCGGAGTCGAAGTCGAGCATGTCGGTTAAATCATCGACTGTGGCTACGAAGTGGGTGGTGGGTGGGCTTTGAATTTCTTCGTCGTCCGCATCCCAACCTTCCTGACCATAGTCCGTCCAGGGCTCTCCTGACAAAGAGAGAGACTTTAGTGAATTCAGGATGTCGCCAAAGGGCGAGTGCTGAAAGATGTCCGCGGTGGTGAATTCCATGACCGGCGCCCAATCGGATTCGATTGGTAGGGGCGCGGTAGGTTCGGAGTCCGGAGAGGAGTCCGGCACCTTGGAGTTACGAACCTTGCAAAGGACAGGGATGGTGTTCAGCTCAATCGCCGTAGAGATTGCAGCCCCCGAGGCGGTGTCCAGCCACCCGTCCTCGATCGGCGCAGTCGACTCCGAGCTAAGGGTCGGAGCGGACACTGGTGCGGCCTCCAGGGCACTGTTCGGCAGCAGAGCTAGATCATGCCCATCGTGACAGTGCGGCGCGCTTGGCTGTGGCTCGAACTTGTCGAAGATCAAGTCTCCGTGGACGTCCGCCGTATAGTTCAAACTTCCAAATCTAACCTGATGGCCAGGGGCATAGCTTTCAATCTGCTCCAGATGGCCAAGCGAATTGGCCCGCAGTGCAAAGCCGCCGAATACGAAGATCTGTCCGGGGAGAAAATCTCACCCTGGATTGCATTGTTGTTGATGATCGGAGGAGCCATCGGGCCTAAAGATGACGACACAGAGGAACTCTCAATGAAAGCACCAATGTCGGTGTCAAAACCGGCGGATCTCGGGTAGGGGGTCCCGAACTGTGCGTCTAGGCGGATGGTAACAGGAGACAAGGGACACGATGTTTTTACCCAGGTTCGGGCCCTCTCGATGGAGGTAAAACCCTACTCCTGCTTGATTGATATTTATGATATGGGTAGTACAAGAGTAGATCTACCACGATATCAGAGAGGCTAAACCCTAGAAGCTAGCCTATGGTATGATTGTTGTTCGTCCTACGGACTAAAACCCTCCGGTTTATATAGGCACCGAAGAGGGTTAGGGTTACACAGAGTCGGTTAAAATGGTGGGAGATCTACATATCCGTATCGCCAAGCTTGCCTTCCACGCCAAGGAAAGTCCCATCCGGACACGGGACAAAGTCTTCAATCTTGTATCTTCATAGTCCAGGAGTCCGGCCAACGGTGATAGTTCGGCTATTCGGACACCCCCTAATCCAGGACTCCCTCAATCTCAATACCATGTTCTCCTTCCTCTTCTTGGAGATCTATTCGATGTAACTCTTTTTGCGGTGTGTTTGTCGAGATCCGATGAATTGTGGGTTTATGATCAAGTTTATCTATGAGAAATATTTGAATCTCCTCTGAATTCTTTTATGTATGATTAAGTTATCCTTGGAAGTCTCTTCGAATTATAGGTTTGGTTTGGCCTACTAGATTGATCTTTCTTTCCATGGGAGAAGTGCTTAGCTTTGGGTTCAATCTTGTAGTGTCGTTTCCCAGTGATAGCAGGGGCAGCAAGGCACGTATTGTATTGTTGCCATCGAGGATAAAAAGATGGGGTTTATATCATATTGCATGATTTTATCCCTCTACATCATGTCATCTTTCTTAATGCATTACTCTGTTGTTATGAACTTAATACTCTAGATGCTTGCTAGATAGCGGTCGATGTGTGGAGTAATAGTAGTAGATGCAGGCAGGAGTCGGTCTACTTGTCACGGACGTGATGCCTATATACATGATCATGCCTAGATAATCTCATAATTATTGGCTTTTCTATCAATTGCTCGACAGTAATTTGTTCACCCACTGTAATACTTATGCTATCTTGAGAGAAGCCACTAGTGAAACCTATGGCCCCGGGTCTATCTCTTATCATATAAGCTTTCAATCTAATTTTATTTGCATCTTTACTTTTCCAATCTATATCATAAAATACCAAAAATATATTTATCTTATCAGATTATCTCTATCAGATCTCACTTTTGCAAGTGGCCGTGAAGGGATTGACAACCCCTTTATCGCGTTGGTTGCGAGTTCTTTGTTTGTTTGTGTAGGTGTGTGGGACTTGTGAGGAGCCTCCTACTTGATTGATACCTTGGTTCTCAAAAACTGAGGGAAATACTTACGCTACTGTGCTGCATCACCCTTTCCTCTTCAAGGAAAACCAACGCAAGCTCAAGACGTTGCAGAGCTCTATAGCATTTCTAATGTTATATGTGGATGACATATTGTTGATTGGAAATGATATAGAATTTCTGGATAGCATAAAAGGATACTTGAATAAAAGTTTTTCAATGAAAGACCTCGGTGAAGCTGCTTATATATTGGGCATCAAGATCTATAGAGATAGATCAAGACACTTAACTGGACTTTCACAAAGCACATTGTAACGACCGGTTTTCCAATAAAATACTTATTGAGAAACCGATCCATTTAGTCCAGTATGAGGAAAAATTCTCCTGACTGGTAGACAAAATCTTGATATAATAAGCCAGTAGCATCAAATATATTACAGGGTCGAGCTGGGGTGCTCAACAATTTATTACAGACACGCCAATAATTATACATAATGGCGGATATGACACAATGGTGTGGGGTGGCTTACTACTTCCTCGAGATAAAAGTGGTGGTGGAATATCATAGTGGAGTGGATAACATGACTCCTAAACTGGCAGCTCATCGAGCGTCGAGGTGAGGCTCGATGAATTTATTTGGGTAGCGGAAGCGGATATAACACAGTGACCAAATCCAGGGTCGCACGAGACTGACTGGGACTCCTCTAGGTGTCGGACTCGCTATCGAACTCTTCATCCATGAGATTGCCTTCGTCAGCATCTGGCCAAATCAACAAGCCAGGTGAGTACTTTGAAAGTACTCGCAAGATAGTTCGGACTTAAGATATAACAAATGCATGCATGTATACGTCATCAGCAATAATGAACTCGCACGACATTATTCAGTAATAAGAAAGTCAGACGGTAGTAAAATAATTGGAAACCGATCGGGTGTCTGAAGCGACGCCACGAAGGGTGAGCAATAAGTAAATCATGCCGCAGTCAGGCGTCTAAGCGACGCCACATAAAGGGCTTATATTGAAAAGTAAAGGACATGCATGCCACAGTCAGACGTCGGAGCGACATCACAGAAAGGGCTTATACCAAAAGTAAATAACAAGCGTGCCACAGTCGGACATCTGAGTGACATCACAGAAAGGGCTTATATCAAAAGTAAATAACAAGCATGCCACAGTCGGACGTCTGAGCCACATCACAGAAAGGGCTTATATCAAAAGTAAATAACAAGCGTGCCACAGTCGGACGTCTGAGCGACATCGCAGAAAGGGCTTATATCCAAAGTAAATAACAACTATGCCACAGTCGGACGTCTGAGCGACATCGCAGAAAGGCCTTATATCAAAAGTAAATGACAAATATGCCACAGTCGGATGTTTGAGCGACATCACAGAAAGGGCTTAAATTCATTATTAAACTCACAAAGTATAATACTCATGACAATTATTCAACACATAGAATAAACGGGTTAGTCCATCCACGGGAATAAACATTTAACCGGACTTTAACACTCATGTGGTACAGCGGAATTTTTGTCACCGAGACTGACACTTGACAGAATAAGATGAACACAGTACTTGGACATGGATAAGATAATTCAAGGATTTTTGACTCTGCAGAGTTTGTACTAAAATGTCCACAGCCAACGGATTTCCGTAGTCACGAAGGACTAGTTCCGTTTTATGGTATTTCGGAAGAAAACACATCTAACCGGTACACACCCATTCCACCTCATGATGCCAGGAATCACCCTAGGCAGCATTCAAGAAAAACTTTGAGACGGGGAGATCACAATCTCGAATAGCATGGGATCAAATTTATATACGCGCGCTCTAAGGGGTGCCCCCCTCTCGGTCCCAACCGGAAACACCCATGCCCCCTGACCGGATGACTGGCTTTAATCCAGGGCCATGGAACCATCATCACGGCCTCTCGATTTGGTGTGTACCAGGAAAACGGTTTGCAATTTACTAAGCCATATCCCTTGCGGAAAACATGTGGTAGTACAGGAAGGGAAAGCGGATGGAAACTGAACTGAATCATTTGACACTTGAGTCAAATATTCTGGCATAAGACTGGCATGCTACAACACTGCCATCTTACCCATCCTCATGCCATCACATGGCCATGCAATCTCATATTCAACAACTCATGGATTTTCGAAACTCACTTGCCTCATCCATGCATGTAATATGGCATTCATCAAGATGCTCATAAACATGCCATAAAACTACTCAATGCAAACAATGCCAAGACACTCATCATATCAAAAGTTCAAACATGCTTGCCTGGTTTGGAGTAGTCGGCGTCTAGCTTGGCGAGGTTTGCGGTGCCGTCACCTCCTTCGGTATCTACGGTATAAAGAAACATATGCGCTAACGTAAATACCGTGAGGTGCACAAAAGTATTCCAAATATTTTTCAAATAAATCTAATAAAAAACTAGATAAAATTATAAAGAGGGCAGAAAAAGAATCACCCAAAAATCCTTTTCTGTTTAAAAGTTATAAGAGTTTCGGTCCAAGGACCCATCTGTAATGAAACAGAAAACTCTCAGGGGCCTAAGCAGAAAAGTCCCGGAAACGATTCAGTTTGGAAAGCGTATTTTGCCAGAATACTGCCAGAATACGCTTTTAGAAAACAGTTCAAAAAAAACAACAGAGAGGCTGACGGGCGGGTCCCACCCATCAGGTTTGAATATTCAAAGGAGGCGGCAGAGCTCGACGGTGCCCGAGAGCCGCGGTGGTCACCGGCGGCGATCCACAGCGAGGCAGGGGGATCAGGGGGGTACCTCCATGTTCAGTGCACCTTTCCGCGTTGGTGGGTGGTGGTAGAGGTCGCCGGCGAGCACCACGTCGGCGGCGGCCCTTGCTCCGACGGACGGTGGTTCGGGTGGTCGTGGGCCTCGTCGGAGAGTGCTGTGGAGGACAAATTGAGGAGGGGGTTAGACCTCTGGTAGCTTGAGGGGGTTGCTGACGAGGTTTGGGCATCAGGGAGGAGCTCACCGGAGTGAATCGAGGTGGTGGCCGAGGCGGAACGGGGCGGCCGGAGTCAAGGAAGAAGAGCTCCTCGAGGCTCTTCCAGTGGCTGTGCGGGGTCTGGTGAGGTGGTGGAGGTGTGCGGGGTCGAGAGCAAGCTCGGAGGCGCTATTTATAGCCGGCCCGAGGCGGTTGCCGTGAACGGGATAAGTCCGGCGGGTGATTACGGCGGCGCTGTGGCTGGACAGTTGGTTTAGGGCTTGAGCATCGACTAGACGGGGTACTGACTCCACTCCGGTGCCTAACTCAGCAGGGCAGGGGCAGTTATGGCCTGTCCCCAACGGAACGGCCGTGCGGCACGTCGGCGGCAGAGAGCATGCCCTGCGCGTGCCAAGCCACGGCGACGGTGCTGCATGCATGCGCTGGCAAGGGAGACGGCCACGTGGAGCTCCCAGGTGGCTTGGGCTGTGCCCAACGTCGTTGTGCCGTAGGGTGCCTTCTGTTGGCCGCCACGGGAGGTTCTGCCGCCGCGGAAGACGCCGATGCAGGCGGGCCAGGGTGCCACCGATGCCAGGAACCAGCCAAGCGCGCGTGCGGCGCTTTGGACAGGGAGGAGGGGGGCGTGCGCAACGCGCCAGGTGCATAGTTGACATGTGACAGAACACTGACGAAGAAACGACACTGAATCTCTCTGAATTTTCTGAATTTCTCTGAAAGTGCATAGTAACAGTGCTGGCCAGGTGTTCGATGAAATGATTTTGGCATGTGGGAGGTTCTCCTTGAGCTGATCTTTGGTGGGGTGGCCTCTCATTGCATCTGGGGGCTGCCTGAATTTTGGTGGAATTTTTGGAGAAGAGGAGATATGAATTTCACCAAATTTGACAAATCTGGTCCAAACTTGCAGAGACTGAAATTTGAAAATTTTGAAAAGAAGAAGAGTGGATCTTGATGGTTCTAGGTTGTGGTTACCAAGGACTATCCAGGGGAGTTGGTTTGGGGTCAACACTCAAATGCATTTAGGTACTTGCTTTGCAAATCACCTAGGTTCAAAATAATGGACAGAATTGTTTTGGGGAAAGAAATAAATGAAATAAAATCCAAGAATGAGTTGGACTTGTTGGGACAGAATATATGGATTGCCCCAAAGTGGAAGGATGGTTTT
>NC_041385.1:460675746-460684203 GCF_002162155.2 Triticum dicoccoides | reverse complement strand
TCATGAGTGGGTTCAATATAAGAGAAGACCCAAAACTCCTAGGATTTTCTTTTAAAAGAAAATAAATCCCAAAATAAATTTGAGAAGGTGTCAAATAGAAGAAAGGTTTTTAATAAACAAACACCAGGGTTGAAGAAGATACCAAAATAAAATCCTTGCCAAAGGGGAAAAAGTTTTGAGAGAGAGGTTTTTGGAAGGATTTAAATGACCTTCTTCAAATCCAGCAAAGTTTTTGCTAAAAACCAAATAAAATTTTTTGGAGTGTCACAACACCTACCCCCTTAGGAAAAATCTCGTCCCCGAGATTTCAGCTGATCCTCAAACAAGTGTGGATGCTCTGTCCGAAGAAAATCCTCTCTTTCCCAAGTGGCTTCACTCTCGGTGTGATTGCTCCACTGAACTTTGAAAAACTTGATGGTTTTCTGTCGGGTCCTTCTTTCAGACTCCTCCAATATTTTTACTGGATGTTCCCGATAAGTGAGGTCTGGTTGCACGTCAATGTTTTCATGGGATACTTGCTTCTCTGGGTTGCTTATGCACTTCCTTAATTGCGAGACGTGGAACACGTTGTGGATATCGGATAATTCTTCAGGTAAGTCTAGCTGGTAGGCTACCGTGCCTCTTCGTGCCACTATACAGAATGGTCTGATGAATCTTGGTGCTAGCTTTCCCTTGATCTTGAATCGTTGCAGGCCCCTCATAGGAGATACTCGTAGGTACACAAACTCACCGGGTTCGAAACTGATTCCCCGATGTTTCTGATCGTAATAACTCTTTTGTCGGCTTTGAGCTGTCTTGAGTCGGTCCCTGATTAGCTTGAACTTTTCCTCGGCTTATTTGAGCATGTCTGGGCCGAATACACGGCTATCTCCGGTCTCTGACCAATTTAGCGGGGTACGACATCTCCGTCCGTACAAGGCTTCAAATGGTGCCATTTGCAGGCTGGCCTGGTAACTGTTGTTGTATGTGAACTCTGCGTACGGCAAGCTTTCTTCCCAACTTGTTCCATAAGTGAGGACACATGCTCTTAGCATGTCTTCTAGAATTTGATTCAGTTTGTCCATCGGTCTGGGGATGGTATGCTGTACTGAAAGCTAGTTGGGTTCCCAGAGCCTGTTGCAGGTGATCCCAAAATCTGGAGATGAATTGTGTGCCCCTGTCAGATATTATAGTCTTTGGAACTCCATGTAGGCAGACGATACAAGAAAGATAAAGCCTGGCAAGCTTCTAAGTGGTGTGGGTTGTCTTCACGGGGATGAAGTGTGCTACTTTAGTCAGTCTATCAGTGATGACCATATGGCATCATGTCCGTGTTGTGACCGAGGTAGCCCAACAATAAAATCCATTCCAATCTCGTCCCATTTCCATTCGGGTACCTTATTTGGTTGTAAAAGTCCGGCCGGTTTCTGGTGCTCGGCCTTGATGCGTTGACATGAGTCACAACATGCGATGAACGTGGTTGTGTCCCTTTTCATACCGTGCCACCAAAATGTTTCCTGAAGATCCTTGTACATTTTTGTTCCTCCTGGATGGATCGAATACGGAGCGGTGTGGCCTTCAGCTAAAATTTGCTGTTTAAGGTCCTTAATATTTGGTACGCAAAGTCTATCTCCGTACCACAATATTCACTGCTCATCGATAACAAATTCTGAAGCCTTGCCCAAACTCACTTTCCGTTTTATCCTTCAATGCTGGGGTGTCCATGCTAAGCCCCTTTAACTTTTTCTATCAGGGTAGGCTGTATTTCTAAATTTGACACACTGCCTTCGGTGACTATCATCAAGTTGAGTTTAGCAAACTCCTATTGAAATTCAGGTCTCAGGTTTGGTAGGCTGTCATTGTTCGGACTGGGGTTCCGACTTAGAGCATCTGCCACTACATTCGCTTTTCCTGGATGATAGTGGATTCCAACATCGTAATCCTTTACTAATTTCAACCAGCGTCGTTGCCGTAAATTGAGCTTTGGTTGTGTGAAAATATACTTGAGACTTTTATGGTCCGTGTATTTTTCATAACGATTTCCAAGTAAAAAGTGTCTCCATTCCTTGAGTGCATGAATAACTGCTGCTAACTCCAGGTCATGAGTAGGATAATTTTCCTCATGTTTGCGAAGTTGTCTAGAAACATACGCGACTACCTTGCCTTCTTGCATCAATACGCATCCGAGGCCCTTCCGGGATGCGTCACAATACACCTCAAAATTCTTGTCTATGTCTGGCACAATTAATACTGGTGCTGTCGTTAATTTCCTTTTTAGTTCTTGGAAACTTTTCTCGCAAGCTTCCGTCCATGCAAACTTCTTGTCTTTCTTGAGTAGCTGCGTCATTGGCTTTGCTATGGTGGAAAATCCTTCAATAAATCTTCGGTAGTAACCTGCCATTCCCAAGAAACTTCGTACGTCCATTACGCTGGCTGGTGATTTCCAGCCAAGTACGGCCTTGACATTTTCTGGGTCTATGGCAATACCTTCTTGGGTCAATACGTGGCCCATAAAACCTACTTGTCTTAGCCAAAATTCACACTTGCTGAACTTGGCATACAATTGATGTTTCCTGAGGTCTCCTAGCACAATTCGGAGATGTTCAACGTGCTCTTCTGGTGTCTTGGAGTATATCAGAATATCGTCGATAAATACCACAACAAACTTGTCCATATATTTCATAAATACTTTGTTCATGAGGTGAACAAAATATGTGGGGGCGTTCGTGAGTCCAAATGGCATTACTGTGAACTCATACAGTCCGTATCTGGAGGTGAAGGCTGTCTTGGGGATATCTTCTGTTCGTACTTTTAATTGATGGTATCCCGACCTTAAGTCAATTTTTGAGAATACTTTGGCCTGAGCGAGCTGATCAAATAAATCATTTATCCGTGGCATCGGATATTTGTTTTTGATTGTGACCATGTTAAGTGCTCGATAGTCTATACACAATCTCAGCGTTCCATCCTTCTTTTTGGCAAATAAAATTGGTGAGCCCCAAGGTGAGGAGCTGGCTCGTATATATCCTTTGTCCAGTAATTCTTTTATTTGCTTCTTCAATTCTACCAACTCGGATGGTGCCATTCTGTATGGTTTCTTGTATATGGGGGTGGTTCCGGGTGCTAGCTCAATGCTGAATTCTATCTCTCGGTCTGGTGGCATGCCTGGTAGTTCTTCGGGAAATACGTCTGAAAATTCACACACTACTGGAACCTTGCTTAATTCAGAGATATCCACTTTGTTCAATCTCGGTTGCCGGGATATTTTTCTCTCTTTGGCTGAAACTTTTATTGTCTTCCCGTGGTGGTGGGTGAGAACTACGGTTTTGTTGAAGCAGTCAATAAAACCTTTGTTGGTGGTTAACCAATCCATCCCTAAGATGACATCCAGTCCTTTATTTTCCAACACAATAAGGTTGGCGTGGAACTTCAATCCTTCAAACTCAATAATCACACCTTGGCAGTAACTCTGGGTAACTTGCTTAATCCTAGGGGACATGATGATCATTGATTTTTCCAAAGGGAGCATCGAAAAATTATTTTGCAAAGCAAAACTTTTCGAAATGAATGAGTGAGAAGCTCCAGAATCAAACAAAACCATGGCAGGTATTGTGTTGACAGGGAACGTACCGAGTACGATATCTGGGGCATTCTGTGCTTCCTCTTTAGTCACGTGGTTCAGATGACCTTTCCTGTGGTTGTTATTGGGGTTGAAATTGTTGCGCTTGGGCGCTGAATTATTGCCACCGTTGTTCGGTTTTGGGGTCGAGTTCCTTGGCTTGGGGCACTGCTTGGCATAGTGCCCTTCTTATCCACAAGCGTAGCAAGTAACACCTGGGCGATATGTGAACTCCTTGTCCCTTGCATGGAAATTTTTGACTGGGCGTGAGACGTTTGTCGTGGGTTTGTGTGTCCCACCTTTCTGAAAATCTGTCTTGCTTCGGTGGTTGCGAGCAAGATTAGTCTGGTCCCGTTTTCGCTTGTGGAAATCCTCCAAGCTGCGTCTCTCATTTTCCAAGGTAATGGCCTTATCCGCCAGCATTTTAAAATCTGGGAAGGTGTGCACAACCAGCTGGCACTTGAGCGCGGGCGCCAGACCGTCTAGGAATTTTTCCATCTTCTTGCTTTCAGTCATACGCTCCTCGTTGGCATAGTGAGACAACAGAGTAAACTGACTGTTGTATTCTGACACCGTCATGGTCCTTTGCTTGAGGTCATCAAATTCTCTCTTCTTGATCTTCATAAGACTTTTTGGAATATGCGCCCCATGAAAACCTTCTTTGAAATCCTCCCAGGTTATATTATTTTCATTGGGGTGCATGTGTAGGAAATTTTCCCACCACGATGCAGCTGCTCCACTGAGATAGTGCGGTGCATATAGTACTTTCTCAAGGTCTGAACATTGTGCAATAATTAATTTTCTTTCCATGTCTCGAAGCCAGTCCTCGGCCTCAAGAGGTTTGTCAGTATGAGAAAATGTTTGGGAACGCGCCTTCTGTAGCTCAGATAACTTGGATTGCTGCTGATACTGTCCACGACGATTTTTTCCCATATTGATGACTTGGTTCATCATTTCCTGATGTTGTTGCTGACTTTGCTCATAAAGGCGGCACATTTGGGAAAGTGTTGTTTCACTGTCCTGTTGGCTCGACTGTCCCTGTGTGGAATTGTTGCTGGGTTGAGTGTCATAATTTTCCTCTGGCGGAGTTGGCATGGAGCGCGTCCAAGGACGAGACATTTTTCACTCTGGGGATATATTTTGTGAAACTCATAAGAAAGGGGAATGAGTTGAAAAATCAATAAATGCACAAAGACGGGAATTTTTTTTAAAATGCTCCAGGATTTTGAAAATAAAAATCGTTTGCACACGGAGAAGGACTACTCATTACATATCTTACAAGCAAGCAGTAATTATATAATACATCACTCAGGATATGCGTACAATATCCTGACATGTTATTTAGGCTAGTGCACTTCTCCAGTTCCTACATGATGCGCAAGCAAGCTACTTCTCACAACTTATGTACATATAAACATATCGTACAAGCCGGTACATCGCAAGTCGGCTAAGCGTACTCAGTCGGAGATGTTAACGATCTCCTTTGCCCCGCCGAGGGTGAGGCGCAGTGAGGCTGGGGACTCAACCTCCTCCTCGCTAATAGGCTCCAGACGTGAAGCGCTGCGCTGAGCAGATGGAGCGGGCGCCATAGGCGGAGTAACACGAACAGGAGTGGGCGCAATGGGTGGTGTAGAGCGGACTGGAGTGGGCGCAATGACTTGGTTGAATTCCTCGGTGGTAGGCAGGCGATGAGCAGTGGCGAGAGTGGTAGGTGCATAAGATGCTGAGGACGAGATGAAAGTCAGTGGCGGAGCGGTGTGCAGGAGCTCCCTCCTGTTGGCGGCACAGCCATGGAATGAGTCCATGCAGGCAGCCACGAAGTCGTCCACCAGGTTGTCGAAGGCTGCCTCCAGAGCCCGGAGGTACTCGATAAGCATCTCAAAAGCCTCATCTCGTTCTCCTCTGGGGCAAGAGAATGCGTAGTGACAGGCGTATGGCACGTGGCATGGAAGGTAGCGGTAACGACGAGTCTTCATCGCAGGAAGGACATCCCTGAGACGAGCTATCGCCTCACGGGCTGCCATCTGCATAGCATGCTTCTCCGTAGGCATGGATCTTCCCAAGTACCGGAAGCGGCGTAGCTCAACACGCCCTCCCTTGAATTGCACCGCGGCCTGGTGCATGGTCAGACTGTCGTTGACTTTGTGATGATATAGTGTGAAGACTGGGCACATAGATGGCCCCATCGCCGACCTGGACGATGAAGGTGAGAAGCTTGACGAACCTATCAGGCTCATTGGCGAACATCTGAGACTCGCAGTTGTTGTCAGCCATCTACAAAAGTAGGCAAAAATTCTAAGTGGTCAGATCATAAATTTATGATGACTGTCAGAAAAATGACTACATTTGCAAAAATAAGAATTAGCTCTATCATGCTAATAACCGATTAGCGATCGCGCCTAGTGGCTTCCTACAGTCAGCCTGGCTCTGGTACCAAGCTTGTCACGGCCGGTTTTCCAATAAAATACATATTGAGAAACCGATCCTTTTAGTCCAGTATGAGGAAAAATTCTCCTGACTGGTACACAAAATCTTGATACAATAAGCCAGTAGCATCAAATATATTACAGGTTCGAGCTGGGGTGCTCAACAATTTATTACAGACACGCCAATAATTATACATAATGGCGGATATGACACAATGGTGTGGGGTGGCTTACTACTGCCTCGAGATAAAAGTGGTGGTGGAATATCACAGTGGAGTGGATGACATGACTCCTAAACTGGCAGCTCATCGAGCGTCGAGGTGAGGCTCGATGAATTTATTTGGGTAGCGGAAGCGGATATAACACAGTGACCAAATCCAGGGTCGCACGAGACTGACTGGGACTCCTCTAGGCGTCGGACTCGCTATCGAACTCTTCATCCATGAGATCGCCTTCGTCAGCATCTGGCCAAATCAACAAGCCAGGTGAGTACTTTGAAAGTACTTGCAAGACAGTTCGGACTTAAGATATAACAAATGCATGCATGTATGCGTCATGAGCAATAATGAACTCGCACGACATTATTCAGTAATAAGAAAGTCAGACGGTAGTAAAATAACTGGAAACCGATCGGGTGTCTGAAGCGACGCCACGAAGGGTGAACAAATAAGTAAGTCATGCCGCAGTCGGGCGTCCAAGCGACGCCACATAAAGGGCTTATATTGAAAAGTAAAGGACATGCATGCCACAGTCGGACGTCAGAGCAACATCACAGAAAGGGCTTATACCAAAAGTAAATAACAAGCGTGCCACAGTCGGACGTCTGAGCGACATCACAGAAATGGCTTATATCAAAAGTAAATAACAAGCGTGCCACAGTCAGACGTCTGAGCGACATCACAGAAAGGGCATATATCAAAAGTAAATAACAAGCGTGCCACAGTCGGACATCTGAGCGACATCGCAGAAAGGGCTTATATCCAAAGTAAATAACAAATATGCCACAGTCGGATGTCTGAGCAACATCGCAGAAAGGGCTTATATCAAAAGTAAATGACAAATATGCCACAGTCGGACGTCTGAGCGACATCGCAGAAAGGGCTTAAATTCATTATTAAACTCACAAAGTATAATACTCATGAGAATTATTCAACACATAGAATAAACGGGTTAGTCCATCCACATGAATAAACATTTAACCGGACTTTAACACTCATGTGGTACACCAGAATTTTTGTCACCGAGACTGACACTTGACAAAATAAGATGAACACAGTACTTGGACATGGATAAGATAATTCAAGGATTTTTGACTCTGCAGAGTTTGTACTAAAATGTCCACAGCCAACGGATTTCCGTAGTCATGAAGGACTAGTTCCGTTTTGTGGTATTTCAGAAGAAAACACATCTAACCGGTACACACCCATTCCACCTCACGATGCCAGGAATCACCCTAGGCAGCGTTCAAGAAAAACTTTGAGACGGGGAGATCACAATCTCGAATAGCATGGGATCAAATTTATATACGCGCGCTCTAACGGGTGCCCCCCTCTCGGTCCCAACCGGAAACACCCATGCCCCCTGACCGGATGACTTGCTTTAATCCAGGGCCATGGAACCATCATCAAGGCCTCTCGATTTGGTGTGTACCAGGAAAACGGTTTGCAATTTACTAAGCCATATCCCTTGCAGAAAACATGTGGTAGTACAGGAAGGGAAAGAGGATGGAAATTGAACTGACTCATTTGACACTTGAGTAAAATATTCTGGCATAAGACTGGCATGCTACAACACTGCCATCTTACCCATCCTCATGCCATCACATGGCCATGCAATCTCATATTTAACAACTCATGGATTTTCGAAACTCACTTGCCTCATCTATGCATGTAATATGACATTCATCAAGATGCTCATAAACATGCCATGAAACTACTCAATGCAAACAATGCCAAGACACTCATCATATCAAAAGTTCAAACATGCTTGCCTGGTTCGGAGTAGTCAGCGTCTAGCTTGGCGAGGTTCGCGGTGCCATCACCTCTTTCGGTATCTACGGTATAAAGAAACATACGCGCTAACGTAAATACCGTGAGGTGCACAAAAGTATTCCAAATATTTTTATAATAAATCTGGTAAAAAACTAGATAAAATTTTAAAGAGGGCAGAAAAAGAATCACCCAAAAATCCTTTTCCGTTTAAAAGTTATAAGAGTTTCGGTCCAAGGACCCATCTATAATGAAACAGAAAACTCTCAGGGGCCTAAGCAGAAAAGTCCCGGAAACGATTCAGTTTGGAAAGCGTATTTTGCCAAAATACGCTTTCAGAAAACGGTTCAAAAAAACAACAAAGAGGCTGACGGGCGGGTCCCACCCGTCAGGTTTGAATATTCAAAGGAGGCGGCAGAGCTCGACGGTGCCCGAGAGCCACGGT
>NC_041385.1:460661817-460675416 GCF_002162155.2 Triticum dicoccoides | reverse complement strand
CACCATGTCGACGGTGGCGCTTGCTCCGGCGGACGGTGGTTCGGGTGGTCGTGGGCCTCGTCGGAGAGTGCTGCGGCGGACAAATTGAGGAGGGGGTTAGACCTCTGGTAGCTTGAGGGGGTTGCTGACGAGGTTTGGGCGTCGGGGAGGAGCTCACCGGAGTGAATCGAGCTGGTGGCCGAGGCGGAACGGGGCGGCCGGAGTCGAGGAAGAAGAGCTCCTCGAGGCTCTTCCAGTGGCTGGGCGGGGTCTGGTGAGGTGGTGGAGGTGTGCGGGGTCGAGAGCGAGCTCGGAGGCGCTATTTATAGCCGGCCCGAGGCGGTTGCCGTGAACGGGATAAGTCCGGCGGGTGATTACGGCGGCGCTGTGGCTGGACAGTTGGATTAGGGCTTGAGCATCGACTGGACGGGGTACTGACTCCACTCCGGTGCCTAACTCAGCAGGGCAGGGGCGGTTACGGCCTGTCCCCAACGGAATGGCCGTGCGGCACGTCGGCGGCAGAGAGCGCGCCCTGCGTGTGCCAAGCCACGGCGACGGTGCTGCATGCGTGTGCTGGCAAGGGAGACGGCCACATGGAGCTCCCAGGTGGCTTGGGCGGTGCCGAACGGCATTGTGTCGTAGGGTGCCTCCTGTTGGCCGCCACGGGAGGTTCTGCCGCCGCGGAAGACGCCGGCACAGGCGGGCCAGGGTGCCACCGACGCCAGGAACCAGCCAAACGCGCGTGCGGCGCTTTGGACAGGGAGGAGGGGGCCGTGCGCAACGCACCAGGTGCACAGTTGACATGTGACAGAACACTGACAAAGAAACGACACTGAATCTCTCTGAATTTTCTGAATTTCTCTGAAAGTGCATAGTAACAGTGTTGGCCAGGTGTTCGACGAAATGATTTTGGTATGTGGGAGGTTCTCCTTGAGCTGATCTTTGGTGGGGTGGCCTCTCATTGCATCTGGGGGCTGCCTGAATTTTGGTGGAATTTTTGGAGAAGAGGAGATATGAATTTCACCAAATTTGACAAATCTGGTCCAAACTTGCAGAGACTGAAATTTGAAAATTTTGAAAAGAAGAAGAGTGGATCTTGATGGTTCTAGGTTGTGGTTACCAAGGACTATCCAGGGGAGTTTGTTTGGGGTCAACACTCAAATGCATTTAGGTACTTGCTTTGCAAATCACCTAGGTTCAAAATAATGGACAGAATTGTTTTGGGGAAAGAAATAAATGAAATAAAATCCAAGAATGAGTTGGACTTGTTGGGACAGAATATATGGATTGCCCCAAAGTGGAAGGAGGGTTTTGGGGGGGGGGGTTTACCATATGAGGCATGGTAAAATCATGAGTGGTTTCAATATAAGAGAAGACCCAAAACTCCTAGGATTTTCTTTTAAAAGAAAATAAATCCCAAAATAAATTTGAGAAGGTGTCAAACAGAAGAAAGGTTTTTAATAACCAAACACCAGGGTTGAAGAAGATACCAAAATAAAATCCTTGCCAAAGGGGAAAAAGTTTTGAGAGAGAGGTTTTTGGAAGGATTTAAATGACCTTCTTCAAATCCAGCAAAGTTTTTGCTAAAAACCAAATAAATTTTTTTGGAGTGTCACACACATACCTTGATAAAGTTTTGAAGAAGTTCAAAATGGATCAGTCAAAGAAAAGGGTTCTTGCCTGTGTTACAAGGTGTGAAGTTGAGCCAGACTCAATGCCCGACCACTGCAGAAGATAGAGAGAAAATGAAAGTCATTCCCTATGCCTCAGCCATAGGTTCTATCATGTATGCTATGTTATGTACCAGACCTAATGTGTGCCTTGCTATAAGTGTAGCAGGGAGGTACCAAAGTAATCCAGGAGTGGATCACTGGACAACGGTCAACAACATCCTGAAGTACCTGAAAAGGACTAAGGATATGTTTCTCGTTTATGGAGGTGCCAAAGAGCTTGTCGTAAATGGTTACTTCGATGCTAGCTTTGACACTGATCCGGATGACTCTAAGTCACAAACCGGATACATATTTGTATTGAATGGTGGAGCTGTCAGTTGCTGCAGTTCCAAGCAAAGCGTCATGGCGGGATCTACGTGTGAAGCAGAGTAGATAGCTCCTTCGGAAGCAGCGAATGAAGGAGTCTAGATGAAGGAGTTCATATCCAATCTAGGTGTAATACCTAGTGCATCGGGTCCAATGAAAATCTTTTGTGACAATACTGGAGCAATTGCCTTGGCAAAGGAATCTAGATTTCACAAAAGAACCAAACACATTAAGAGACGCTTCAACTCCATCTGTGATCAACTCAAGGAGGGAGACATTGAGATTTGCAATACATACGGATCTGAATGTGGCTGATCCGTTGACTAAGCCTCTTCCATGAGCAAAACATGATCAGCACCAAGACTCCTTGGGTGTTAGAATCATTACAATGTAATCTAGATTATTGACTCTAGTGCAAGTGGGAGACTGAACGAAATATGCCCTAGAGTCAATAATAAAGTTTTTATTTATATTTCCTTATATCAAGATAAATTTTTATTATTCATGCTAGAATTGTATTAACCGGAATCTTGATACATGTGTGGATACATAGACAAAACATAGTTTCCCTAGTAAGCCTCTACTAGACTAGCTCGTTAATCAAATATGGTTAAGTTTCCTAACCATAAACATGAGTTTTCATTTGGTAAACAGGATCACATCATTAGGAGAATGATGTGATGGACAAGACCCATCCGTTAGCTTAGCATAATGATCGTTAAGTTTTATTGCTATTGCTTTCTTCATGTCATATACATATTCCTTTGACTATGAGATTATGCAACTCCCGAATACCGGAGGAATACCTTGTGTGCTATGAAACGTCATAGCATAACTAGGTGATTATAAAGATGCTCTATAGGTATCTCCGAAGGTGTTTGTTAGGTTGGCATAGATCGAGATTAGGATTTGTCACTCCGAGTATCGGAGAGGTATCTCTGGGCCCTCTCGGTAATGCACATCATAATAAGCCTTGCAAGCAATGTGACTAATGAGTTAGTTGCGGGATGATACATTACAGAACGAGTAAAGAGACTTGCTGCTAACGAGATTGAACTAGGTATGAGGATACCGACGATCAAATCTCGAGCAAGTAACATATACCGATGACAAAGGGAATAACATATGTTGTCATTACAGATTGACCGGTAAAGATCTTCGTAGAATATGTAGGAACCAATATGAGCATCCAGATTCCGCTGTTGGTTATTGACCAAAGAGGTGTCTCAGTCATGTCTACATAGTTCTCGAACCCGTAGGGTCCGCACGCTTAATGTTCGATGATGATTTTGCATTATATGAGTTATGTGATTTAGTGACCGAATGTTGTTTGGTGTCCCGGATGATATCATGGACATGACGAGGAGTCTCGAAATGGTCGAGAGGTAAAGATTCATATATAGGACAATAGTATTTGGACACCGGAAGTGTTCCAGGGGTACAGGGTACGTATCGGGTCACCGGAAGGGGTTCCGGGCAAACCCCGGCAAACTATATGGGCCTAATGGGCCAAGAGAGGGACATACCAGCCCCTAAGGGGCGTGCGCCCCCTATAGCCACGTGAATCTCGTCTCAGGCCACGATATGAGCGAGGCTTACGGTTGGCTGAGACCCAAGTTGCCAACGGGGCGCCGCAAGGTGCTCTGTTTAGGACCACCACTCATGAGGAGCACTGGCCCGAGTTGTTGATTAAGAAACCTCTGGTGCTAGCCGGTCCCTATGCAAGTTTTAGTTGTTATTAGGCAAATGGTAAAACCAAAGTTGGGCCTTGCTGGAAGAGTTTTATTCCAAGCGAACTGTCAAGAGGGGCCCATAAACCCTCACCATGTTAGGGACGCAAAATCAAGGAACATAACACTAGTATGACAGAAACTAAGGCAGCAAGAGTGTGACAAAACACCAGACAAAAGGCCGAGCCTTCCACCCTTTACCAATTATATATGTGCATTAATTAAATAAGAGATATTGTGATAACCCATGATATCCATGTACCAACATGGAACAACCTGCAACTGCACCTGCAACTAGCAACGCTATAAGAGGGGCTGTGTAAAGTGGTAGCATAGCCAAACAATGATTTGCTAGGATGGTGGAAAAAGGTTAGAGCCTATCATGGCAATTTGGGAGGCTTGATAAACAAGTGGTAGGTAGCGTGACAGAGCGATAGCATCGAGACAACTAGCATAGCAAAGATAGTAGTGGTATCTAGGGTAATGGTCATCTTGCCTGAAATCCCGCTAGGAAGAAGATCGACTCCATGAAGAAGACGAACCCAGGTAGTCGAACGAATCCTCACTATCACAACGAAACAGGAACTATCGAGAAGAAGCACAACTAGAAAGAAGCAAACAACATGGTAAACACACAACACATAAACATGACATGATGCTCACCCAAGTATGATGCATGACAAGGCTACATGATGTTACTCATGGCAAGATATGATGCATACAAGAACATCACATCAAAGCAAGTTTAAATGAGGCCGGAAACTACATATAACAATTCCGGAAAGTCCCCATAAGCAAATTTTGAAATTGGTCCAGATCTAAATAAAACATTATGTTGAAGTTGTTAAACATCAAGTTAAAGTACACCATTGTGATCTATGTGTCTTTCTAGTCAAGTTACATATAAAGTTCATTTAATTCATAGCTACGGCCTAGAAGATATGAGCAAAACAAGTTACACATGGCATTGATGCAAAATGCGTTCAAACATCAAGCACACATACTCAAATCAAGGATGCAACATGACATGATGAAACTACATGCAAAACCAAGCAAGTTACATATAGGACATGATCAAAACGGGGCAATGGTTCAACACATACACACGGAACAAGTCTAAAGACAAGTTGTCCAAAACAACAACTAGGCATCTTACAAGCAACATAACATGCTACAAGAACAAGATAGGCATAAACACGATACTTCGCACTTAAAGTACAGATTACATGCTTCAATTATCATCAAGGTTCAGATTCATGGGCATCAATATTAAACCAACATGATCAATGCAACAAGCCACTTCATAACACAGATTATGACTTGGTGAAAAACTGGGCAAATACATGAGTAGGAATAACATGTTGACATGTTGGAGGCATGAAACAATGATGCTACAGTGCAATAACGTAGCACACAAATGCATGGAATTAAAGTACATGTTAAACATGTCAAAACAGGATTACTAAGCATCTCCATATAACCTCTAGATCAATGGCATTCATCAAGACAAGGTTGCAAGTTATGACAGATTCTCAGACTTTGAGACAACAAAAGTATAAGCTACAGGAACTATTCATGGCATCAAGGGTTATGGCAAGCATGTACTGAACACCCTTAACAAAACATCATTACTAATAAAGATCATTGGAGCAATAGATTTGATGATAACTTCAAGTGAACATGGCAAGATTATATAACAGACTTGGTGAAAACTGGGCATCATGACAGTTATAATTTCAAGCAACTCGAGGGCACCAAAATAACAAGCTACGACAGGTTATAATTGCAAACAAGGGCATGGATGGATAGAGAATGACATTTTATCAAAACATTATTACTGGACATCTCCAAAATATGCATATATTTGATGGTAGCACCAAGTAAACATGGCATCATAATATAACAGATTCAGACTTAGCACAACAGTAACAGCAAGTACCCTACTTTGCAAGCTTGTTTCAATCAACACAGGGTAAATCATGAAAAACGGATTACACCACTACAAAGATGACATAATTATGCATCTAAACATGTAGGCATGCTGCTCAAAAGAAAATCACACAAAATGTTACGAAAAAGACAAAATGACATGTAAGAGCAGTTTTCAGTAGATTATCTCACTTAGCACTTTTGCAACTATGTTTAAGGCATCGACATGAGCAGAAACGGGGCGGAGAGGTTCGGGGATGAGCAGATCAAGGTGAGGCGGAGTGTTTGGTTCATGGGCGAGCCGATCTGGGACTGCAGCGTGTAGATCTGGGGAACTTCGGCGAGGTGGTGGCCGGTGGCGTTCTCCGGCGAGCAGGTAGCGGGGGTCAGCGAGGTGGAGGAGTGGGGTGGCGCGGATCCGGTCCGACCCGGCTAGATCCGAGCGCTGCGGCGGGGCAGCGGCCTCCGGCGGGGTCGGGCTCCTGTGCGGGATGCAAGGCAGCGGGGCGGCGCCAGCCAGGCGGCGGCCTCAGGGCGGCGGAGGCGCGGGGCACTGTCAAGCCCGGTTCGGCCCTGCGTGGGCCGGATCTGGGCTCGGCGGGCCACATCGGCGCGGTGGACGGCTGGCCACATGGCTGTTGTCGTGGTTCTAAGTCTGACAGTAAGTATAGGGGGTACGAATGAGGAGGCAAGGTCCTGGCTATGGTGAGATTGTACGCAAGTGCTTACGAGTTCAGGCCCATCTCGGAGGAGGTAAAAGCCCTAGTCTCGATGCCCTGAGGCGGTCGACTGGAATATGGGAGTATGTGTGTTATAGGGGGGGTGCAAACCCTTGTGCCAGAGGAGGGGGTGGCTTATATAGAGTGCGCTAGGACCCCAACCATCCCCCGTTACAAGGAGTTCAATGTACATAAAGATGGGGCGTTACTGATAACGCCAGCCATAAAGTGCTATTAATGATCTTAAAGACTACACAGTGAACGCCTGACCGTTGCTGTTCTGGTCGACTCCTGGTCTTAGGTAGCTCAAGTGATTTCAGGAGGGAGGCGTACCCGAGTGAGGTGACTGGTCGAGTGGATTGCACTCGACGCCTTCAATTGGTACTCCATGTTGTCCCTTGGGTGTCTTTGCTTCTAGGGTAGTGACCTTGGGTAGGGCGTATAGGTCAGGCCTATGGTCCTACCCTAGGTCTATATCATCATCATTAGCCCCCGAATTGATTGAGGTCCGAGTGAAAAGAAGGTTGAAGTTGATCTCGCCTTGACTCTTGTGCTTCACAAGTACCTATTTGGACTGGAGGTCCATGTTGGAACTTCGGCTTCGTTTCAGTCGCCTTGATCGATTCAGAAGTTGCCGAGTTGATTTATTCCATCACTCGCCGAGCGTTACTTTTGACGTGAAATCTTTGGCGCGATTGGTTACGACGTATCCCGGATTTCATGGGATTCGAAATTTTGGGGAAGCGCGCGAGGCAGAGCGTGCCGTACTAAGCGGGATGGATAGACAGGAGCACCTCGATCTTTGTGCCATCTTTTTCGCCATGTACCCAACGCACAACTATTGCGGGATTTGACAGGATTGCACGGGCCCACACGTCAGCCACTTGAAAGCGGGTCCTTAAACGGCGACGGGGCCGAGGCATCGACACTATGTGCGTCCATTGTCCTCCTCCTCCTCTGCTTCTCCACCGCATCTTGCTCCTCCTCTCTCGATGCCGCCACCCCGCCACCATGGTGAAGGACAAGACGACAGCGCTGGAACGCGCGAAGAAGGCAACGGGGGCGGCAAAAGGCAAGAAGACGAATCGGGGGTCGTCGTCTAGGTCTGCGCTGCCGTCGGGTTGGATCTAGGGCGATTGGATCCGATCTTCGCTCCGGCCGGAGGATTTGGAGGAGCTGGCTAACTCCGGTCTGATCGTCGACAGAGCTGCGAGGTTGCCGAAGGGGGAAACGGAGCCTCAGCCCCGATCGGGTGAGTGCGTTCTGCTCGCCACCCATGTCGACCGCGGTTTCTCCCTTCCTCCGCATCCTTTTTTCCGGGGTTTCTTGAACTTTTTCGGAGCTCAGCTCCATCACTTCTCTCCCGACACCATTACGTACCTCGCCGCGTTTGTGTCCATGTGTGAAAATTTCCTAGGTTGTCGACCGCACTGGGGTCTTTTCAAACACATCTTCACAATCCGCTCCCAGTCGGTGAAGAAAGCAATTCGAGTGACGAGAGGATGCACGTGATCCAAATGTGCGGGGGTTTGGGGATCCAGAAGAGGAAAAGGAGCGCTTTCCCCTCCATGACACTTCCTAAGTCAGTCAGGGGCTGGCAGTCGACCTAGTTCTATTTCCAAGATATTGCGACTCCCGGTTAGTTGATCGGTCTTCCCCCTTTCTCTTTAGATCCCGCCCAGCAACCTTCATCGTTGAAAGTGACCACTGCGGAGAGGGTGGAGACGAACATGTTGGTCGAGAGAGTGGTCCAGTTGATCAATCAGGGTGTTATCGACATGGACTTGTTTGAGGTGTTTCTCAGTCGACACATCCAGCCGCTCCAGGCTCGTGACCACTCGATTTGGATGTACTCTGAAGCCAACGACACTGCTCGGGTTCATCCAGAGGAGGTTACGGCCGAGAGGGTGGCCTTGTGGCTGAAAGGTATTACAGGAAACAAGGACAACCCCAGGGGAGCTAGGAGAGTCGACCCATTCAGCGCCTACAACCAACCAGATAAGGTCTGGGCTCTGCTACTGACTGACTTCGATATGCTTTGCGACTATCTCTGAATCCGACTGATATTTGTTTGACTTCTTGTCTTGTAGGTTTATACTGAGATGTACTCGGTGCCCAACGATGAACAAGCTCTGGAGCAAGACCAGGAGGGAGAGGACAGCGCGGAAGAAAGCATCAACTTGCAATCTCCAGAAGACGACGACGAGGAGGAAAGCGATGAGTCGAACGACGACGAGATAGTTGACTCACCACCCCGCATAGAGCGTAGATCCAAGCTCCTCCACGATTCTGCGGGTGGGCGGGGCAAGACTGTGGCTTCAAGCACTCAAGCACAGAAGCGCACTCGGACTTAGAATCCCGAGCCGATGGAGAAGGTCGCCAAGCAGCCCAAGGTCATCCCCTTGAAGGCTCGGAAGACCTTGCCTAAGATAAAGATGGACGTTCCTGTTGCCTCTGGGTGAGTGTTCTCTTTCTTTCTACGTTGTCTTCCACTGACTGATACTTCTATTCTGACCGAGTGGATTATGAACTTTTCTAGCCCCGCAACTTCTGCAACTGATATGGACGTTGACAAGGCCCCAGGTGATGAGGAAACCGACGACGAGGCCACCTCCAAAGCTAGTATGCTATATCCAACTTGAATTTATTCTGCCGATTGGATTGCTAGTCGATTGAACTCTTAAGGTTGCTTTTTGTTGCAGCTCCACGGGACGTTATTGAGCTTCCGGATGATGAGGAAGAAGTATCTCTGAGAGAGAGAAGGAGGAGGGGTAGGGTGTCGAGTGGGAAAACAACCGAGGGTCAGGTGCTTCAGTCGTCATTGGTGCTTGAGATAGTTCCCAGCAATCCGGAGATACAGCTCGGACAAATGTTACTTTTGCCAATCCATTGTCGACTGACCGTCCATCGGGGTCGACTGCTCAGCCCTCTGCCGCTCCAGTACAACTCCATGCATCCGACCGGGTGGCTGCTCCGGCTGCAGTGCCATCATCACTCTTCGCTGCATACCAGACTCCAAACGACCCACCGAGTGCCGCCAGGGAGGCTCTTCTCGAGGTAAATCTTGTGATGGAGTAGATGCAGGTGGTGCATGAGGCTAGTCAGGTCGCTTACAATGCCAGCACCGCTCTGCATGCCAACGTCAAGGTTAGTTGATTTCCGACTGTTGCTTCACTTGTCCATACGGTGTTCTTGGATGAGCGTTTTGGAACCTATTATGTGTATCTATCATGGGTCTGTCTTTCACATCCAATTGATGTCTACTACACAACCTTCTTCTTGTAGACGTTGTTGGGCCTCCAAATGCAGAGGTTTGTAGGAATAGCAAATTTCCCTCAAGTGGATGACCTAAGGTTTATCAATCCGCAGGTCTCTCTCAAACAACCCTGCAACCAAATAACAAAGAGTCTCTTGTGTCCCCAACACACCCAATACAATGGCAAATTGTATAGGTGCACTAGTTCGGCGAAGAGATGGTGATACAAGTGCAATATGGATGATAGATATAGGTGTTTGTAATCTGAAAAAAATAAAAACAGCAAGGTAATAAGTGGTAAAACTGAGCGTAAATGGTATTGCAATGCTATGAAACAAGGCCTAGGGTTCATACTTTCACTAGTGCAAGTTCTCTCAACAATAATAACACAATTGGATCATATCCCTAAACATGCAACAAATAGTCGCTCCAAAGTCACTTATAGCGGAGAACAGACGAAGGGATTATTGTAGGGTACGAAACCACCTCAAAGTTATCCTTTCTGATCGATTTATTGAAGAGTCCGTAGTAAAATAACATGTAGCAATTCTTTCCGTTCGATCTATCATAGAGTTTGTACTAGAATAACACCTTAAGACACAAATCAACCAAAACCCTAACGTCACCTAGATACTCCAATGTCACCTCAAGTATCCGTGGGCATGATTATATGATATGCATCACACAATCTCATATTCATCTATTCAACTAACGCAAAGAACTTCTAAGAGTGCCCAAAGTTTCTACCGGAGAGTCAAGACGGAAACATGTGCCAACCCATATGCATAAGTTCACAAGGTCACTGAACCCGCAAGTTGATCACCGAAACATACATCAAGCAGATCACGTGAATATCCCATTGTCACCACAGATAAGCACATGCAAGACATACATCAAGTGTTCTCAAATCCTTAAAGACTCAGTCCCATAAGATAACTTCAAAGGGAAAACTCAATCCATTACAAGAGTGTAGAGGGGGAGAAACATCATAAGATCCAACTATAATAGCAAAGCTTGTGATACATCAAGATCGTGACGAATCAAGAACACGAGAGAGAGAGAGAGAGAGAGATCAAACACATAGTTACTGGTACATACCCTCAGCCCCGAGGGTGAACTACTCCCTCCTCGTCATGGAGAGCGCCGGGATGATGAAGATGGCCACCGGTGATGGATCCCCCCTCCGGCAGGGTGCCGGAACAGGGTCCCCAGAGGCTTGCGGTGGCGGAAATCCTGATCTATGGTGCTCCTGGATGTTTTCAGGATATATCAATATATATAGGCGAAAGAAGTTGGTCAGGGGAGCCACAAGGGTGGGGGGCGTGCCCAGGGGGACGGGCACACCCTGGACCCTCGTGGCCACCTTGTTGATTACCTGGCGTCTACTCCAAGTCTCCTGGATTGCGTTTGTTCCAAAAATAACTCTCCCAAAGGTTTCATTCCATTTGGACTCCATTTGATATTCCTTTTCTGTGAAACACTGAAATAGGCAAGAAAACAACAATTTGGGCTAGGCCTCTGGTTAATAGGTTAGTCCCAGAAATGATATAAAAGTGTATAGTAAAGCCCATTAAACATCCAAAACAGGTAATATAATAGCATGGAACAATCAAAAATTATAGATACGTTGGAGACGTATCACCAATCACCCACTCGGGTGTTATAGTTCTTCCACTCGAATCGACTAAGTTGAGTCAAGTGTTTTTCTGAACCAGTGGGGGCACACAGAGTGCACCCACTAGGTGTAGTCCCCGAGACCGCGGTCGACTGCTTTTAGTCGGCTAGGGTCTGAGATTTTTTTTACTCATGCTGGGCAAACCATGCCGAGTGTAAAACTGAACCAGTGGGGGCACGCGAAGTGCACCCACTGGGTGTAGTCCCCGAGACTACTGTTGAATGTTTGATTCGGCGGTAGTCTTAGAAAAACTTTCACTATGATTGACTTTTGTTTTTCATCGACTAACATGTCTTATTTGATGACTGCAGAAGTCTTGTGATCTTGGAGCCCAAATTTCTGAATTGGATAAGAAGTAGATCAGTCTCAACCTTGATCTGGAACTGGACAAGAAGAACCTGAAGAATGCTTAGGACGAAGCAGTTATCATGGGAGGTAACCACTCGTCGACTGTCCACCTTGTGACTCTCTCTCTCTCTCTCTCTCTCTCTCTCTCTCTCTCTTTAGTCTCTTTGAGCCGAGTGATTTCACTCGAACAGATGTGCGTAGTGAAAACCGTCAGCTTCAAGCTTGTCTAAAGAATGTTATTTCTTTAAAGAAAATGAAGCAGGCTCTGGAGAAGAAGGATCAGGATCTTGCCGCGGCCCAGAAGGAGGCGTGAGAGAAAACAGCACTTGCGGACAAGAAGCTGGACTCAGTCAGCAAGTTGGAAGAGGAGAACTCCAAGTTGAGGACCACTGTTTCTGAAGCTAACCAGGAGGTCGAGCAATTGAAGAAAGACAAGGAAAGCTTGATCGACGAAGTTGGTAGCCTCAAGGCTAAGAAGGGCAAATTAGAGTCTTATCTGGGGCAGCTTGCTGCGAAGTTGGTCTTGAAGCTTGAAGGTATTTGCTCTTGTTCGATTGATTTGTTGATGTTGACTGACACGTCTGGCTAAACTGTCGACTCACTTCTTTTCCGATTGTGCAGAACTTTGTCAAGATTTTGAAGCAGAAACTGGGCGGATCGAGACGGGTCTCGACCCCATAAACTCTCATGTCCAAGATGACGTTGCAATGAACGTGTTGTGGTTGGGGTCATGCATGGACAGTGCTGTGGGTTATCTTGCTCGACTGAAGGCGGCTATGACGCGGATTGATGCTGAGCTCTAGCCTCAGGCGGAACTCTCGCAGGATCTCGAGTCTTTGATGATCCGACTGGATCAAATACCTGATCGAGTGCAAGAATGGAAGAAATCATCTGCTCGCTGTGGCGCTGACATCGCCCTGTCATTGGTCCGAGTGCACTGCAAGGATGTCAGAGAAGACAAGCTGGCGTCCCTCAAGGTTGCGAACACAGAAAAGCATAGTTTCTAGTCCTTCATGGACACTTTCCTTGACGCCGCCACTCGCATCGCAGAAAACATCTATCTTGGCAGTTTCCGTGATCCAGCCAGTCCTTCTCCAGACGAGTGAACAAAACATTATGCCCCACTTTTATTTGCCTTGGAATGCCGAGTGATTATGTAACTGTTAAACTCTTTCAGGCTTGATGCCTGAGCACTTCTGCCCGTTATGGTCCTGAACTTTTGCGAGATTTATCGGAACTTGAATTTCCTTGAATATCATAGCTTTTGTTTTGGTTCTGAACTGTTTCTGACTGTCTTTCAATTCTGAGTGAACTTGATCTTTTCACCTTTTGTCGAGTGTAGTGTACATTGTACTTGTGACGCAGCTCAAACATGGTGTTCAGTCGACACCTCATTGTCCTTGCGGATCAGGATGGTACATTGTACTTGTGATGCAGCTCAGACGTGGTGTTCAGTCGACACCTCGTCGTCCTTGCGGATCGGGATGGTACATTGTACTTGTGACACAGCTCAGACGTGGTGCTCAATCGACACCTCTTCATCCTTGCGGATCGGGATGGAGCGTACATTGTATTTGTGGCATAGCTCAAAGGATATTTGTGACTTAGGGGAGTCCAGGGTTGCAGCTAAGCCCCCGAGTGGGAGGATTGCTCTCCACTCGGAATGTTTTAACTTAAGCCGAGTACGGGGTCACAGCTAAGCCCCCGAGTGGGAGGATTGCTCTCCACTCGGAATGTTTTTAACTTAGGCGAGTACGGGGTCGCAGCTAAGCCCCTAAGTGGGAGGATTGCTCTCCACTCGGAATGTTTTTAACTTAGCCAATTTCGGGGTCGTGGCTAATCCTCCGAGTGGGAGGATTGCTCTCCACTTAGAATGTTTTTAACTTAGGCGAGTACGGAGTTGCAGCTAAGCCCCCGAGTGGGA
>NC_041385.1:460659492-460660292 GCF_002162155.2 Triticum dicoccoides | reverse complement strand
ATGCGATTTCGGGGTAGTGGCTAAGCCTCCGAGTGGGAGGAGTGCTCTCCATTTGAAATGTTTTTCACTTAAGGAGTATAGGGTCGCAACTAAGACCCCGAGTGGGAGGATTGCTCTCCACTCGGAATGTTTTTACTTAGGCGATTTCGGGTACGCGGCAAAGCCCCCGAGTGGGAGGATTGCTCTCCACTCACAATGTTTTTAACTTAGGCGATTTTGGGGTCGTGGTAAGCCTCCGAGTGGGAGGATTGCTCTCCACTCGGAATGTTTTTAACTTAGGCGAGTACGGGGTCGCAGCTAAGCCCCTGAGAGGGAGGATTGCTCTCCACTCAAAATGTTTTTAACTTAGGCGATTTCGGGGTAGCGGCTAAGCCCTCGAGTGGGAGGATTGCTCTCCACTCAGAATCTTTTTAACTTAGGCAATTTCGGGGTCGTGGCTAAGCCTCTGAGTGGGAGGATTTCTCTCCACTCAGAATGTTTTTAACTTAGGCGAGTACGGGGTCACAGCTAAGCCCTCGAGTGGGAGGATCGCTCTCCACTCAGAATCTTTTTAACTTAGGCAGGTATGGGGTCACATCTAAGCCCCCGAGTGGGAGGATTGCTTTCCACTCGGAATGTTTTTAAATTATGCGATTTTGGGGTCGCGGCTAAGCCTCCGAGTGGGAGGATTGCTTTCCACTCGGAATGTTTTTAAGTTAAGCAAGTATGGGGTCACAACTAAGCCCCTGAGTGGGAGGATTGCTCTCCACTCGGAATGTTTTTAACTTTGGCGATCTTGGGGTCGCGGCTAAGCCCCTGAG
>NC_041385.1:460658920-460659349 GCF_002162155.2 Triticum dicoccoides | reverse complement strand
ATGCGATTTCGGGGTAGTGGCTAAGCCTCCGAGTGGGAGGAGTGCTCTCCATTTGAAATGTTTTTCACTTAAGGAGTATAGGGTCGCAACTAAGACCCCGAGTGGGAGGATTGCTCTCCACTCGGAATGTTTTTACTTAGGCGATTTCGGGTACGCGGCAAAGCCCCCGAGTGGGAGGATTGCTCTCCACTCACAATGTTTTTAACTTAGGCGATTTTGGGGTCGTGGTAAGCCTCCGAGTGGGAGGATTGCTCTCCACTCGGAATGTTTTTAACTTAGGCGAGTACGGGGTCGCAGCTAAGCCCCTGAGAGGGAGGATTGCTCTCCACTCAAAATGTTTTTAACTTAGGCGATTTCGGGGTAGCGGCTAAGCCCTCGAGTGGGAGGATTGCTCTCCACTCAGAATCTTTTTAACTTAGGCAATTTCGG
>NC_041385.1:460635330-460657230 GCF_002162155.2 Triticum dicoccoides | reverse complement strand
CCACTCTAATTGTTTTTAACATAGGCGGCTACGGTGTCATAGCTAAGCCCCCGAGTGGGAGGATTGCTCTCCACTTGGAATGTTTTTAACTTAGGCGAGTACGCGGTCACAGCTAAGCCCCCGAGTGGGAGGATTGCTCTCCACTCGGAATGTTTTTAACTTAGGCGAGTACGGGGTCGCAGCTAAGCCCCCGAGTGGGAGGTTTGCTCTCCAGTCGGAATGTTTTTAACTTAGGCGAGTACGGGGTCGCATCTAAGCCCCCGAGTGGGAGGATTGCTCTCCACTCGGAATGTTTTTGACTTAGGCGATTTCGTGGTCGTGGCGAAGCCTCCGAGTGGGAGGATTGCTCTGTTGGAGATTGTTGCAAAAAATAAAATTTTTCTACGCATCACCAAGATCAATCTATGGAGTAACTAGCAACGATAGAGAGAGGAGTGCATCTTCATACCCTTGAAGACCTCGAGACGGAAGCGTTACAAGAACGCGGATGAGGGAGTCGTACTCGAAGCGATTCAGATCACGATGGATTCCGATCTTAGCGCCGAACAACGGCACCTCCGCGTTCAACTCATGTGCAGCCCGGTGACGTCTCCTGCACCTTGATCCAGCAAGGAGGAGGGAGAGGTTGAGGAAGAGGGCTCCAACAGCAGCACGATGGCGTGGTGGTGATGGAGTGGCAGTACTCCGGCAGGGCTTCGCCAAGCTCTTTAGGAGGAGGAGAGTTGTTGGGGAGGGGAGGGGCTGCGTCTTGGATGTGGTGTTGCAGCCCTCCCCTCGCCCCTCTATTTATAGGAGGAGGGGGAAGGGGGCCGACCCCTCTAGATGTGATCTAGAGGGGGAGGGGGCGGTGGCCAAGGGGAGGGGGCGCCCCCTTTAGGGTTCCCCCCAACCCTAGGCGCATGGGCCGCCGTCCAAGCGCTGGTTCCCTGTAACGCCCCAAAAGTTTAACCTTGTTTTATTAATTAAAATTTTGCCAGGGAATTAAATTTTCATTTTTCTAGATTTATTTTGACCTCAAAACCTTTCTTTATCTTGATATTGTGGAGTTTTTACCCCAAGTGAAAACTTTTCAAGCATTATTGGGCTTATTTACCCTGTCAAATAAATCATTTCTTTTATCAGTGGATTTATTTGCATAATTATTTTCCCTGAGCTTTATTTCTCTAAAATGATTTTTTATGTTTCAGGGCCTCTTTTGCACTACAACCCTTTGATAAATTTATTTAAAAATCCCACCAAAATTTGGGGATGACATGTGATGTCCCCAAAGCATGTTTATACAAAAATATTCTTTGGTCATTTGGTGATTTTTAGCTTTACCCCTAGTTTTCAAATCTTTCAGATTTCACTTTTGCACTACAACCTATTTAAATACTCCTTTAAAACTTCCACCAAAATTAGGGGAGGTCAATAGGAGTATATTATTCATCTTTATGCAAAAACCCAGTTATGTCCTTTGAAAAATTTGAGTGAATCAACCTCATTTTCATTCTGGTCCAACTTGATGATTTGTACTGCAACCATATTTTAACTTACTCCTTTACCCATGATTATTTTTCCTGCTTGTAGACCACCCTGCAAAACCCTTAAGTCCAAGAGATCAGCCCCATATGCATGTTTTAAGTTGACCAGATTGCCCCTTTCCTTTTCTGTCCAGATTTGAGTTTCACCAAAACTTGCATTGTAAAGTTTCTTGTTTTACCAAACCAACTCCACCACCATCTTTTTGAATGAAGGAGACGTCAATCTGGAATGTTTTGTTGCCATCAGAGTCCTTTAGATGCCACTGGCATTTCATCAAACACATGTAGCGCATGGCTAGATTTGGCATGGTTGTAAGATTGTATTGTGAACTTCCCCCTCTGTCCAAACCAGGTTGTCTAGTAGCCTTATAACTGTCTCTAACCTAGGCCTGTTGATTTGCATTGGCATTCAGGCAAGTTTGGTCGCTCTGGCATTTCGTCGAACGATTGTTGTGTGTGCCCGGAGCGTGGCCAGAGCGCGCGTTTTGCACGTGTCGCGCCCCTGGTATGTTCCCCGAGCTTATCCTGACCCTCTGCTGCTCGCAGTGTAGGGCCAAGCCTCGGCCTGTACTCCCTCACGAGCACCACAGCCCCTCGCCACGTCTCCGGCAAGCCAGAAGCTAGCTGCCATCGCCGCCTGCTGTGGTCGGTGCTGTATGGGCCACCTGGTGCGCCCCCGAGTACCCCAGCCCGCCGTGCTCATCCACAACCCCGTCGCCTACCTCTGCAAGCTCTGCCAACTAGTCCCCACTTCCCCTGCTCTGCAATAGTGCCGCCGCCATCGTGCTTATCCTCGGGCAGCCGACGAACCGACCTCTGGCGCCTATAAAACAAAACCCCCTCACTCTGTCAGCCTCAGGTAGCACCGTATCTTCCCCTTAGACCGATCCCGCGCATCAAATTGAACCGCAGAGGCCATCTCCTTCACCTCCGGCTGAGACGCTCACCGCCGCCCTTCTGTTCATTCTGACACCACTAGAGCCCCTCCCTCTGCCCTATCACCACCATTACCTCCATCATGACCCTGAGGACCCCTTCCAGCATCCAATTTTGCCCGGGAGTCGAGGTGTGCAAAGCCCCATTCCCTCCCGAAGCTTCCCCTCTGCCATGGAGGAAGGTGCTCTCACCTGCAAGCTCCCCTGCGCTCCTAACCACTGCAGATGGATGCGGTGCCTTCCCCCGATCATCCCCATATCGCGAGCGTGTCGAATGGCGGCTTGGGTCGCCGGGGATCACCGTTGGAAACGGCCCCTGTCTCTGTCGAGGCACGCACGGGGGGGGGGGAGAAGATGAACCCGACAGGTGGGGACCACCTGTCGGTGAGCCAACCCAAGCCACTAGTGGCGCAGCCCGGCCGATGAGTTTTCCTCTGGTGGAAGCGTATGCGTGGTAAGTACGTGACCAATCCCAGAAGACGTAGTCCAGGCGAACCGTTTTCCTTTTTCTGTTTTTTTTAAAACAGAAAGTTGACTAAACTTTGACTGGCTATATCTTTTTAAATAAAACTCCAAATGACTTGATTCTTTTTCTGTTGTTTCCCAAATATTGTCTAGTTTATTTTCATATTTATTTGAAAATTTTCCAAGCAACTTTTTTGTACTTTTTTAAAGTATGTGTTATTTGAATATTTTTTTGAAAATAGGAATTTGGAGGGGAGATTATAACTTTCAAAAGTTTTGGAGTGCACCTCACCCCTCCACAACTTGAAGGCAAGCATTTTGAACCCTGGCATAATATTTTTGTGTGTTGGTTAAGACGATTATAACACCACCTTAATACGGAGAACTCGTTATTTCATGTGGTGATACGATCATTTGCATGAATGCATATTGGAGACTTCCTTGCTGTTGGAAGGGGATATACTTGTGATGGTAATCGCCTTCGTATGCCTTGCATGCATGCCGGAAAGAAATCCGGGAAAGCCACTACCTTGGGTAGGCTTGAGCTTGTCTCCGGTCTTCGTCGGGACGGTTACGTCCGGTATGGCATAGTATGGTATAATGAGTGGTGATTCTATTGGTTGAAACATATTTGTTATGCTAACCATGCAGGAAATACTTAAACCTCCTGAGTCGACCATAGATCGAGTCTTGTTCCGGTAACCCCCATACTTGTTTGTTACTACCACTTGTTCCTGCCATAGGTAGGGTACGGTTCAGTAAGTTGTCAACCCCTTTCCTAGCACACACCGTACAGAGAGGCCATGGTGGAAGATACCGGAGGCCTCCGGTAGGCATGCCACCTGGTCCGGGGGCATGGGTGTTTTCGGTTGTAGCCGAAGGGGTAGCTCCCCCTAGTTTGCGCGCGGTATAAATTTTGTGATCCCATGCTAATCGAGGTTGTAGCCTCCCCACTTAGAGTTTTGCTTAACAGGTGTCGTGGGTGATTCCCGACACCGGTAAGTTAGGCTGGTGTGTGCGGTCGGGTGTGTTTTCAATTAAAAGACCATAGACGGAATTAGTCCCGATGGACTAAAGGAATCCGTTAATCGTGGGTAAAGAGTACACCCTCTGCAGAGTTTATATCTATTCGAATAGCCGTGTCCGTGGTTAAGGACTATAGTCTGGGATGGGTCAAGTGTCGGTCTTAGTGTCGGTCTTCTGAGGAGAAACTGTTAAACCAGAACTTGGATCATGACTTGTGACTTGTGATGATTATGTTTATTTTTATTATGGACTAACCCATTATGTTATTTGAATTATCGAGTATCCCTGGGACGGTTCTACCTCCCGGATATTCACTGTGATTGTTTCCTTATAAGCCCTTTATGTGGTGTCGCTGAGACGCCCGACTGTGGCATGCTTGTTACTTCTATTATTTATAAGCCCTTTTTGTGGTGTCGCTGAGACACCCGACTGTGGCATGCTTGTTATTTCTATTATTTATAAGCCCATTATGTGGTGTCGCTGAGACGCCCGACTGTGGCCTGCTTGTTAATTAATTACTTTATAAGCCCTTTATGTGGTGTCGCTCAGACGGCCGACTGTGGCATACTGTCATTTATTTACTTTACAAGCCCTTTATGTGGTGTCGCTCAGACGCCCGATTGAGGCATGCTCGTTATTTACTATCCTTTCGAGGCATCGCTTCAGACACCCGATGGGTGCATCTTATTACTACTCTGTTATTTCATATTCATGTTGCATATAAGTAACCTACTTTCATGCATCAAGGATTTTATTTTTATGATTGATGTTTTGATCATAGAACCTTTTAGAGCATGATTAGCATTTGTTATATTATACCCGTGTTCAGAATGTTTGTGAGTACATTCAAAGTACTCACTGGCTTGTCCCTGGCTATTGTCTTGGCCAGATTTCTTGCTTGGAGAGCAGCGTTGCGATGACAGCCCCAGAACCTAAGCAATGGTGATAGCAGCCTCGCGAAGATAGGAGTTAACCTGGTCAGCTGTTCCTGTGGAAAATGGAGTCCCATAGACGCTGATGGCCCACAAACCGCTTCCGCCATCAACCATTAGAAACCATTTGTTGTACTCATAGGCCAGAATGGTCTTCTACTACATATTTTGTATTATGCTTGGAATTTCTGTATCAAGTTGGTGCCTCATCAGCTAACAGTAATCCTGGGGTTGGTGAGCACAAGGGCCATTTTCTGGAAATTAATATCTCGAAAATCTGGTCCTGACATTCCCTTCCCTCTACGGCCCATGTGGCCCTCCGGGAGAGGTGGCCCCTCCCGATGGACCCTCGGAACCCCTCTGGTGGCCCCGGTATAATACCGGTATGCCCCCGAACTTTTCCGGTGACCGTATGACAATTTCCCATATATAAAACTTCACCTCCGGACCATTACGGAATTCCTCATGACGTCCGGGATCTCATCCAGGACTCCGAACGACATTAGGTAATCACATACAAGTCTTCCTAATAACCCTAGCGTCATCAAACCTTAAGTGTGTAGACCCTACGGGTTCGGGAATCACGTAGACATGACCGAGACAGCTCTCCGGCCAATAACCAACAGCAAGATATGGATACCCATGTTGGCTCCCACATGTTCCACGATGATCTCATCGAATGAGCCACGATGTCGAGGATTCAAGTAATCCCGTATACAATTCCCTCTGTCAATCGGTACGTTACTTGCCCAAGATTCGATCGTCGGTATCCCAATACCTCGTTCAATCTCGTTTCCGCCAAGTCACTTTACTCGTTACATATGCATGATCCCGTGACTAACCACTTAGTCACATTGAGCTCATTATGATGATGCATTACCGAGTGGGCCCAAAGATACCGCTCCGTAATACGGAGTGACAAATCCCAGTCTCGATTCGTGCTAACCCAATAGACACTTTCGGAGATACCTGTAGAGCACCTTTGTAGTCACCTAGTTACGTTGTGATGTTTGGTACACCCAAAGCACTCCTACGGCATCCGGGAGTTACACAATCTCATGGTCTAAGGAACTAATACTTGACATTAGAAAAGCTTTAGCAAACGAACTACACGATCTTGTGCTATGCTTAGGATTGGGTCTTGTCCATCACATCATTCTCCTAATGATGTGATCCTGTTATCAATGACATCCAATGTCCATAGTCAGAAAACCATGACCATCTGTTGATCAACAAACCAGTCAACTAGAGGCTCACTAGGGACATGTTGTGGTCTATGTATTCACACATGTATCACAGTTTCCGATTAATACAATTGTAGCATGAATAATAGACAGTTATCCTGAATAAAGAAATATAATAATAATCATTTTATTATTGCCTCTAGGGCATATTTCCAACAGTCTCCCACTTGCACTTGAGTCAATAATCTAGTTACACTGTAATGAATCGAACACCCATAGAGTTCTAGTGTTGATCATGTTTTGCTCGCGGAAGAGGTTTAGTCAACGGATTTGCGACATTCAGATCCGTATGCACTTTGCAAATATCTGTGTTTCCATCTTGAACATTTTCACGAATGGAGTTGAAGCGACGCTTGATGTGCCTGGTCTTCTTATGAAACCTGGGCTCCTTAGCAAGGGCAATAGCTCCAGTGTTGTCACAGAAGAGAGTGATCGGCCCCGACGCATTGGGAATAACTCCTAGGTCGGTGATGAACTCCTTCATCCAGATTGCTTGATGCGCTGCCTCTGAGGCTTCACATGTAGATCCCGCCAGGACGCTCTACTTGCTGCTGCACTAGCTTACTGCCCCACCATTCAAAATATACATGTATCCGGTTTGTGACTTGGAGTCATCCAGATCTGTGTTGAAGCTAGCATCGATGTAACCTTTTACGACAAGCTCTTCGTCACCTCCATAAACGAGAAACGTATCCTTAGTCCTTTTCAGGTACTTCAGGATATTCTTGACCGCTGTCCAGTGTTCCATGCCGGGATTACTTTGGCGCCTAGCTACCAAACTTACGGCAAGGTTTACATCAGGTCTGGTACACAACATGGCATACATAATAGACCCTATGGCCGAGGCATAGGGGATGACACTCATCCTTTCTCTATCTTCAGCCGTGGTCGGGGATTGAGCCGAGCTCAATTTCACACCTTGCAACACAAGCAAGAACCCCTTCTTGGACTGATCCATATTGAACTTCTTCAATATCTTAGCAAGGTATGTGCTTTGTGAAAGACCTATGAGGCGTCTCGATCTATCTCTATAGATCTTGATGCCTAATATATAAGCAGCTTCTCCAAGGTCCTTCATTGAAAAACACTTGTTCAAGTAGGCCTTTATGTTGTCCAAAAGTTCTATATAATTTCCCATCAAAGTATGTCATCCACATATAATATGAGAAATGCTACAGAGGTCCCACTCAATTTCTTGTAAACGCAGGCTTCTCCATAAGTCTGCATAAACCCAAACGCTTTGATCATCTCATCAAATCGAATGTTCCAACTCCGAGATGCTTGCACCTGCCCATAAATGGATCGCTGGAGCTTGCTTACCTTGTTAGCATTCTTAGGATCGACAAAACCTTTCGGCTGCATCATATACAACTCTTCCTTAAGATAGCCATTAAGGAATGCCGTTTTGACGTCCATTTGCCATATCCCATAATCATAGTATGCGTCAATTGCTAACATGATTCGGACGGACTTCAACTTCGCTATGGGAGAGAAAGTCTCATCATAGTCAACCCCTTGAACTTGCCGATAACCCTTAGCGACAAGTCGAGCTTTATAGATGGTAACATTACCATCCACGTCCGTCTTCTTCTTAAAGATCCATTTATTTTATATCACTCGCCGATCATCGGGCAAGTCTGTCAAAGTCCATACTTTGTTTTCATACATGGATCCTATCTCGGATTGCATGGCTTCAAGCCATTTGTTGGAATCTGGGCCCGCCATCGCTTCTTCATAGTTCAAAGGTTCACCGTTGTCTAACAACATGATTTCCAGGACAGGATTGCCATACCATTCTGGTGTGGAACGTGTCCTTGTGGACCTACAAAGTTCAGTAGTAACTTGATCCGAAGTACCTTGATCATCATCATTAACTTCCTCTCAAGTCGGTGCAGGCACCACAAGAACATATTCCTAAGCTGCGCTACTTACCGGTTCAAGAGGCAGTACTTCATCAAGTTCCACTTTCCTCCCACTTACTTCTTTCGAGAGAAACTCTTTCTCAAGAAAGGACCCATTCTTGGCAATGAAAATCTTGCCGTCGGATCTGAGGTAGAAGGTATACCCAATGGTTGCCTTAGGGTATCCTATGAAGACGCATTTTCCCGACTTGGGTTCGAGCTTTTCTGGTTGAAGTTTCTTGACATAAGCTTCGCATCCCCAAACTTTTAGAAACGACAGTTTAGGTTTCTTTCCAAACCATAATTCATAAGGTGTCGTCTCAACGGATTTAGACGGTGCCCTATTTAAAGTGAATGTAGCTGTCTCTAAAGCGTATCCCCAAAATGATAGCGGTAAATCGGTAAGAGACATCATAGACCGCACCATATCCAATAGAGTGCGATTACGGTGTTTGGACACACCATTGCGCTGAGGTGTTCCAGGCGGCGTGAGTTGTGAAACAATTCCACATTTCCTTAAGTGCATACCAAACTCGTGACTTAAATATTCTCCCCCACGATCTGATCGCAAGAACTTTATTTTTCTATCCTGTTGGTTCTCCACCTCATTCTGAAATTCCTTGAACTTTCCAAAGGTCTCAGACTTCTGTTTCATTAAGTAGACATACCCATATCTACCTAAGTCATCGGTGAGGGTGAGAACATAACGATAGCCACCGTGAGCCTCAACGCTCATTGGACCGCATACATCAGTATGTATAATTTCCAATAAGTTGGTTGCTCGCTCCATTTTTCCGGAGAACAGAGTCTTGGTCATTTTGCCCATGAGGCATGGTTCGCATGTGTCAAATGATTCGAAATCAAGAGACTCCAAAAGTCCATCTGCATGGAGCTTCTTCATGCGTTTGACACCAATGTGACCAAGGCGGCAGTGCCACAGATATGTGGGACTATCATTATCAATCTTACATCTTTTGGTATTCACACTATGAATATGTGTAACATCATGTTCGATATTAATTAAGAATAAACCATTGACCAGCGGGGCATGACCATAAAACATATCTATCACATAAATAGAACAACCATTATTCTCGGATTTAAATGAGTAGCCATCTTGTATTAAACGAGATCCAGATACAATGTTCATGCTCAAAGCTGGCACTAAATAACAATTATTGAGGTTTAAAACTAATCTGGTAGGTAAATGTAGAGGTAGCGTACTGACGGCGATCACATCGACCTTGGAACCATTCCCGACGCGCATCGTCACCTTGTCCTTCGCCAGTCTCCGCTTATTCCACAACTCCTGTTTTGAGTTACAAATATGAGCAACCGCACCGGTATCAAATACCCAGGAGCTACTATGAGTATTGGTAAGGTACACATCAATAACATGTATATCACGTATACCTTTGGTGTTGCCGGCCTTCTTATCCGCTAAGTACTTGGGGCAGTTCCGCTTCCAGTGACCGTTCCCCTTGCAATAAAAGCACTCAGTCTCAGGTTTGGGTCCGTGCTTTGGCTTCTTCCTAGCAACTGGCTTACCGGGCGTGGCAACTCCCTTGCCGTCCTTCTTGAAGTTCTTCTTACCCTTGCCTTTCTTGAAACTAGTGGTTTTATTGACCATCAACACTTGATGTTCCTTTTTGATTTCTACCTCCGCTGATTTCAGCATTGAAAATACCTCAGGAATGGTTTTCACCATCCCCTACATATTGTAGTTCATCACAAAGCTCTTGTAGCTAGGTGGGAGCGACTGAAGGATTCTGTCAATGACCGCCTCATCTGGGAGGTTAATGTCCAGATGGGACAAGCGGTTGTGCAACCCAGACATTTTGAGTATGTGCTCGCTGACAGAACTATTTTCCTCCATCTGACAACTGTAGAACTTGTCGGAGACTTCATATCTCTCGACCCGGGCATGAGCTTGGAAAACCATTTTCTGCTCTTGGAACATCTCATATGCTCCGTGTTGCTCGAAACGCTTTTGGAGCCCCGGTTCTAAGCTGTAAAGCATGCCGCACTGAATGCGGGAGTAATCATCAACACACGACTGCCAAGCGTTCATAACGTCTTGGTTCGCTGGGACGGGTGTTTCACCTAGTTGTGTTTCTAGGACATATGCTTTCTTGGCAGCTATGAGGATGATCCTCAGGTTCCGGACCCAGTCCGTATAGTTGCTATCATCGTCTTTCAGCTTGGTTTTCTCTAGGAACGCGTTGAAGTTGAGGTTGACATGAGCGTGGGCCATTTGATCTACAAGACATTTTGCAAAAGTTTTAGACTAAGTTCATGATAATTAAGTTCATCTAATCAAGTTATTTAATGAACTCCCACTCAGATAGACATCCCTCTAGTCATCTAAGTGATACATGATCTGAGTCAACTAGGCCGTGTTCGATCATCACGTGAGACGGACTAGTCATCATCGGTGAACATCTTCATGTTGATCGTATCTTCTATACGGCTCATGTTCGACCTTTCAGTCTCTTGTGTTCCGAGGCCTTGTCTGTACATGCTAGGCTCGTCAAGTCAACCTAAGTGTTTTGCATGTGTAAATCTGGCTTACACCCATTGTATGTGAACGTTAGAATCTATCACACCCGATCATCATGTGGTGCTTCAAAACAACGAACTTCCGCAACGGCGCACAATTAGGGGAAACACTTTCTTGAAATTATTATGAGGGATCATCTTATTTACTTCCGTCGTTCTAAGCAAATAAGATGCAAAAACATGATAAACATCACATGCAATCAAATAGTGACATGATATGGCCAATATCATTTTGCTCCTTTGATCTCCATCTTCGGGGCGCCATGATCATCATCGTCACCGGCATGACACCATGATCTCCATCATCGTGTCTCCATGAAGTTGTCTCGCCAACTATTACCTCTACTACTATGGCTAACGGTTTAGCAAAGAAGTAAAGTAATTACATGGCGTTATTCAGTGACACGCAGGTCATACAATAAATAAAGACAACTCCTATGGCTCCTGCCAGTTGTCATACTCATCGACATGCAAGTCGTGATTCCTATTACAAGAACATGATCAATCTCATACATCACATATATTTCATTCATCACATCCTTTTTGGCCATATCACATCACAAGGCATATGCTGCAAAAACAAGTTAGACGTCCTCTAATTGTTGTTGCATGTTTTTATGTGGCTGCTATAGGGTTCTAGCAAGAACGTTTCTTACCTACGCCAAAACCACAACGTGGTATGCCAATTTCTATTTACCCTTCGTAAGGACCCTTTTCATCGAATCATATCCGACTATGCTGGGAGAGACAGACACCCGCTAGCCACCTTATGCAACTAGTCCATGTCAGTCGGTGGAACCTGTCTCACGTAAGTGTACGTGTAAGGTCGGTCTGGGCCGCTTCATCCCACGATGCCGCCGAAACAAGATAAGACTAGTAGTCGCAAGTAAATTGACAAAATCTACGCCCACAACAAAATTGTGTTCTACTCGTGCATAGAAACTACGCATAAACCTAGCTCATGATGCCACTGTTGGAGATCGTAGGAGAAAATAAAATTTTTCTATGCATCACCAAGATCAATCTATGGAGTAACTAGCAACGATAGAGAGAGGAGTCCATCTTGATACCCTTGAAGACCTCGAGACGGAAGCGTTACAAGAACGCGGATGAGGGAGTCGTACTCGAAGCGATTCAGATCGCGGTGGATTCCAATCTTAGCGCCGAACAACGGCACCTCCGCATTCAACACACGTGCAGCCCGGTGACGTCTCCTGCACCTTGGATAGGTTGAGGAAGAGGGCTCCAATAGCAGCACGACGGCGTGGTGGTGATGGAGTGGCAGTACTCCGGTAGGGCTTCGCCAAGCTCTTACGGAGGAGGAGAGGTGTTGGGGAGGGGAGGGGCTGCACCTTGGATCTGGTGCTGCAGCCCTTCCCTTGCCCCTCGATTTATAGGAGGAGGGGGAAGTGGCCGGCCCCCTCTAGATGAGATCTAGAGGGGGGCAGCGGCCAAGGGGAGGGGACTTGCCCCCCAAGCAAGGGGGGCGCCCCATTTAGGGTCCCCCCAACCCTAGGCGCATGGGCCAAGGGGGGGTGGCTCCCAGCCCTCCAAGGGATGGTTACCTTCCCTCTACGGCCCATGTGGCCCTTCGGGAGAGGTGGCCCCTCCCGGTGGACCCTCGGAACCCCTCCGGTGGCCCTGGTACAATACTGGTATGCCCCCGAACTTTTCCGGTGACCGTATGACAACTTCCCATATATAAATCTTCACCTCCGGACCATTCCGGAACTCCACGTGACGTCCGGGATCTCATCCGGGAATCCGAACGACATTCAGTAGTCACATACAAGTCTTCCTAATAACCCTAACATCATCAAACCTTAAGTGTGTAGACCCTACGGGTTCGGGAATCACGTAGACATGACCGAGACAGCTCTCTGGCCAATAACCAACAGCGGGATCTGGATACCCATGTTGGCTCCCACATGTTCTATGATGATCTCATCGGATGAACCACGATGTCGAGGATTCAGTTAATCCCGTATACAATTCCCTCTGTCAATGGTACGTTACTTGCCCAAGATTCGATCATCGGTATCCCATTACCTCATTCAATCTTGTTTCCGGCAAGTCACTTTACTTGTTACATATTGCATGATCCCGTGACTAACCACTTAGTCACATTGAGCTCATTATGATGATGCATTACCGAGTGGGCCCAAAGATACCTCTCCGTCATACGAAGTGACAAATCCCAGTCTCGATTCGTGCCAACCCAACAGACACTTTCGGAGATACCTGTAGAGCACCTTTATAGTCACCCAGTTACGTTGTGACGTTTGGTACACCCAAAGCACTCCTACGGCATCCGGGAGTTACACAATCTCATGGTCTAAGGAACTTATACTTGACATTAGAAAAGCTTTAGCAAATGAACTACATGATCTTGTGCTATGCTTAGGATTGGGTCGTGTCCATCACATAATTCTCCTAATGATGTGATCCCGTTATCAATGACATCCAATGTCCATAGTCAGAAAACCATGACCATCTCTTGATCAACGGGCCAGACAACTAGAGGCTCACTAGGGACATGTTGTGGTCTATGTATTCACACATGTATCACGGTTTCCAATTTATACAATTATAGCATGAATAATAGACAATTATCATGAACAAGGAAATATAATAATAATCATTTTATTATTGCCTCTAGGGCATATTTCCAACATGCTCTCCACTCGAAATGTTTTTAACTTAAGCGAGTACGGGGTCATAGCTAAGCCCCGTAATGGGAGGATTGCTCTCCACTCGGACTATTTTTAACTTAGGCGAGTACGGGGTCACTGAGTGAGTCTTGGATAAGGGGGTATCCGGACAGCCGGACTATATGCTTTGGCCGAACTGTTGGACTATGAAGATACAAGATTGAAGACTTTGTCCCATGTCCGGATTGGACTCTCCTTTGCGTGGAAGGCAAGCTTGGTGATTCAGATGATAGATCTCCTTCTCTGTAACCGACTCTGTGTAACCCTAGCCCCCTCCGGTGTCTATATAAATCGGAGGGTTTAGTCCGTAGGACAAGAACAATCATAATCATAGGCTAGCTTCTAGGGTTTAGCCTCTACGATCTCGTGGTAGATCAACTCTTGTAATACTCATATTATCAAGATCAATCAAGCAGGAAGTAGGGTATTACCTCCATCGAGAGGGCCCGAACCTGGGTAAACATTGTGTCTCCAGTCTCCTCTTACCATTAGCCTTAGACGCATAGTTCGGGACCCCCTACCCGAGATCCGCCGGTTTTGATACCGACATTGGTGCTTTCATTGAGAGTTCCTCTGTGTCGTTGCTGTAAGGCTCGATGGCTCCCTCAACCTTCAACAATGCAGTCCAGGGCGAGAATTTTCTCCCCGGACAAATCTTCGTGTTCGGCGGCTTCGCACTGTGGGCCAACTCGCTTGGCCATCTGGAGCAGATCGACAGCTACCCCCCTGGCCATCAGGTCAGGTTCGGAAACCTGAATTACAAGGCCGATATCCGCGGAGACTTGATCTTAGACGGATTCGGGCCTGCATCAGGGGCGCCAAACAGTCACGACGAGCATGACTTAAATCTGTTGTCAGACAGTATTCGGGATATCGCCCGTGCAGCTGCTCCGGACCTAAATCCGGGGCAGATCGCATCGTCCGAGGACGGGTGGATGGACCCCGCCACGGAGGCCGCATACTCTTCGGCGATAGAGCCGAACACAGATTCCGCTGTTAAGGGAATCTGCGTCACCGGACCCTCGGACTCGTGTCTAGATATCGGTTCCGAACCACGCGCGCCCGGGCCCATCAAGTCTGATTGGGCTCCAGTAATGGAGTTCACCGCCGCAGATATCTTTTAGCACTCCCCCTTTGGTGATGTGCTAAATTCATTAAGGGCTCTCTCTCTGTGTCAGGAGATTCCTGGCTGAACTATGTCCGGCTCGAGTGGGAAGCAGGCGACGAAGAAATTCGTTACCTACCCACCACCCACTTAATAGCCACTGTCGATGATTTGACCGACGTGCTTGACTTCGACTCTGAAGAAATCGACGGTATAGACGACGATGCAGGAGAAGAACAGGAACCAACGCCCACAGGGCGCGGGACAGCCAGCTCTTCACATGATATATACATGGTGGACACCCCCAAAGAAAACAATGGCGATGAGGCAACAGAAGATAACCCCTTAGGGAAGAAATCAAAGCATGGCGTCATCGGCGCCGCTCTAAGCCCCGCCACAGCAATACCGGCACAAGAGAAGAAAACAATCCAGATGGTGCCGAACAGGAATACAATCCTGATCAGCCTACCTTCGAGCAGGCCGAATAGGAACACGGGCAGGACAGCCTAGATGAACAGGCGATGGATGGATACTTGGAGGACGACAACTATATGCCTCCCTCCGAAGACGAGGTGAGCCTCGGCGACGATAAATTCGATGTACCGGAGGATCCCATAGAGCAGGAGCACTTTAAGCGCCGGCTTATAGCCACTGCAAGAAGCCTGAAAAAGAAGCAGCAGCAGCTCCAAGCTGATCAAGATATGCTCACAAACAGATGGACCGAGGTCCTGGCCACCGAGGAATACGGATTCGAGCGCCCCACCGAAGGTTACCCAAAGCACAAGTTGCTACCTCAACTAGAGGAGGAGGCCGTAGAGCCTTCACTACCAGCACAAGACGAGGCTGACCGGCCACCTCGTGGCCGGGATAAAACGGCGTATCAGACCGAATACCAACCCGCACCCCCATGCCAGTTCACTACGGCTCGGGGCAATACGCAGGACCTGTGAAATCTATTGGAAAGCAAAGCAGGATAGCCAAGATCGATCTACGGATCACGGGGGCGCGGCCCAACACTCGACGATGACCGTCATGCTGGATACACTTACAACAAGTCCGGTCGGGCCAAACATAACCGGACAGACATAGTCGCACTGCGTAGTGACATAGCCCGGCACAGAGGCGCCGCACACCCCCTTTGCTTCACTAATGAAGTAATGGATCACGAATTCCCAGAAGGGTTTAAACCCGTAAACATCAAGTCATACGATGGCACAACAGACCCCGCAGTGTGGATCAAAGACTTCCCTCTCCACATTCACATGGTCCGCAGTGATGACCTACACGCCATCAAGTATGTTCCCCTTAAACTCAAAGGACCAGCCCGACACTAGCTGAATATCATGCCGACGAACTCCATCGACAGATGGGAAAACCTGGAGGATGCGTTCCTCAACAACTTCCAAGGCACCTATAGGCGACCACCGGATGTTGATGACTTAGGTCACATTACCCAACAACCCGGAGAGTCAGCCAGGAGATTCTGGACGCGGTTCCTAATAAAAAAGAACCAAATTGCCAATTGTCTGGATACCTAAGCCATAGTAGCCTTCAAACATAATATCTGGGACGAGTGGCTCACCCGATACCTCGGCCAAGAGAAACCGAAGTCCATGGTGGCCCTAACGACACTCATTACACACTTTTGTGCAGGCGAAGATAGCTGGCTGGCTCACAGTAACAAAGCAAACACCCCTGGCACATCAGAGGCCAGAGATAGCATCCATAAACCTCGACGCAACAAACATAAGCGTCCCAAGAATAATGATGACGCCCACGACACGACAGTCAATGACGGATTCCGGGGCTCCCAGTCCGGTTAGTGGAAAAAGCCACTTCAAAAATGCAATTCGAGCCCATCCGGCCTGGACCGCATACTCGACCGCCCATGCCAAATTCATGGTACCCCAGGAACATCAGCCAATCATTCCAATAGAGAATGCCGGGTCTTGAAACAAGCCGGCCGGTCACACACCGAAAAGAATAAAGGGGTCTCAAAGCAATACAATATAGAGCAAAAGAAACTCCTACGCAAACCAACATGGTGAGCGTTATAAACATAACCCTAGAGGTTGTCTCCGGATCATCAAATAATCACCATACCGGAGAGTCAGTCTTCGACACTATCCCCCTATACAGTAACTATTACATACTCCCGGGACGAACCACGTTGGCTCAATTCAACGCGGTACCATACCAGGCCCACGTGACATAGTCACAGTTACGGGCAAGGCTGAACTCCACTTCGGCCGAAAAGCATACGGCCACTGAAGCAGTGAGTTGTGCCTCTTTACCGAACCTATATTCGACAGCCAACCCCCCGGACACCAACAAAGGAGTCCGAACTACTTCATGGTAGGATAGCTCGGCTCGACCAGGCGTCAATCAAACACCTCGGCATAAGCTAGGAAGGGCCACAGCCTGCGGTTTAACTGCTCCGTGGCACACAAATGTCTCTCAGCATTTTCTTTGTAGGTTCATTTTTGCAGATAATAGGACTGGCGGCATGAAATCGGCTCAGACGTGCAAAGGGGGAATCTTTGAACATTCCTCCCGAAGACAATTCGGACATACTACGGATTCGCACACAGCTCCCTCCCGCCCGGTCTAAGCAGGTTACGCCGTCATACCTCCTTTTTATAACATGAACAGTACCCATATGCATAGACGTATTACTCGAATACAACATGTAGAGTTATATGACGCTTATCTGCTATCATTTCTCATTGACACTTTTAGTCATAACGGCATCCGAATATCGTCTTATGCCTTAAAACGCCAAGGGGTTTCATTGTACCCGCACTATGGCAACAAAGTCCGACCACCTTCTCGGTCGCTCGACACCCCAAACTTATAGCATTATATGCATCAGCTCTGAATCATGTCTTGGGTCATTAGTTGGGTTTGCCTGGCTCCCATGTTTTGGTACCTTATGTTCCACAATATCAGCTAAGGTAGTGCTGGGAGAACTACTGCGATTGTGTCCCGGTTCTTCCGGACGAGCACCTTAGTAGAGAAAGCCGAAAACTGACTGTCATGATAAGGCGAGAGCTGGTCAGCTGTTCGAGAGGTTGCAAAATCTTTAAGGATTTATTCCGCATAATGCCATAATAAATGCAGAGTGTGACGGATCGGTCTACCGATTAGGTGCTATTAGAGCCCCTCATGCGGTCTTCCGAACACCAGGGCCTGCGCCTACCATACTCGAATTCCTATGGCTAAGTGAGAGTGATAAATCCCTATAGTCTGATTGCCTGGTTCCCTGTGCTGAACACCTCCTTTATGGACCCAAGAATGGGTAAAGAGTGTTCAGGTGTATCCCGAACACCCCCGTACTTCCTACGTGGGGGCAGAAGCCGACGACTAGCCAACTCTCAAGATTAATATATAAAACAGCCGCGCAGAAGGAAAAACTTTCATATAATAGGCAAATACATAAATAAAGGTGACTAGTTCCGCCTTACAAGGGACAACATGATTGCCTTCATGGAAATACAATTTCTTTGGTACATTGCTCCGCCACAAGGCGGGCTCCTTTCAGGACACCATCATAATATAGTTCGGGCTTGCGATGCTCCTTCCCCTCAGGTGGTCCCTCGGTCATCAAATTTTTAGCATCCAGCTTTCCCCAGTGCACTTTCACGCGGGCAAATGCCATTCACGCACCTTCTATACAGACCGACCGCTTAATGACGTCAAGCCAAGGACAAGCACTCACAATTCGCTTCACGAGCCCAAAGTAACTGCACGGAATGGGCTCGGCGAGCCATAGCTGGACAATCAAATACTTCATGGCTAGTTCGGCCACCTGGTGCAGTTCGACCAGCTACTTCAGCTGATCGACAAATGGCACCGAATAATTTGGCGCCAAATACTGTAACCAAAAAAGCTTTTCCGAAGTCTTTTTCTCCTCAGCTTGATAGAATTGAGCAACATCAGATATGCTGCATGGAAGATCCGCAAACGCCCCTGGAGAAATCAGAAGTCAATTTGTCACCTTGAAATTCCCCTGTTACGGTTTAAACAATCGCTTTGAATAAGAAAAAAGCCTTACCAGCCGCAATCTTCCTCGCCTCCGGAATGTCCTTCAGAGCACCTTGGGCTTCCTCCCGAGCATCATGCGGCTTGGAGAGCTTGGGCGAGTTCGGATTCTTTCAATGACAAACTCTTCTCCAAAGTCTCGCTTTTCTGCACGGCCTCCTGAAGCTCTCGTTCAGCTTCAATGACCCTGGCCTCATGCTTCTTGCAAAGATACTACTCCGTGGCTGCCTTCTTTTCGGCTAAGGCCACAACCTTCTTCAATGTCTCAATTTCGGCATTCGCCCCTACATCACGCAATATATATACTTTCATTAGGCACACCTATTTAATTATGCTAAACTTAATAAGGTTTCGACATACCTTGATTGTCCTCCAACTGCTTCTTCACCCGGCCAAGTTCCTCTTCGAGCCGCTCTAGACTCTGCTTCAGTCCAGATACCTCTGCATTATGAGAGGCGGCAGTCGCTGCAGACGCCTGTTTATAAAGGAAGAGAAATATGTCATCCACTGAGTCTCCTGTGGAAGGAAATTTGATCCCCTGTCTGGTTCCTTCTTTCACCGGACTATGTATCAGGGGCTACTATCTATACTATGACAAATCTTCTAAAACTCCTAAAACATACCTCCAAGCCTTTTATAAGGCTGATGCAGGATTCATTTAGTCCACTTCCAGCGGCCTGAACCTTCTCAATCACCACGCTCATAAGGGCGCGATGTTCATCAATGATGGAAGCACTCTTTAGCACTGTCAATAAGCTGCCCCGCACCTCTGGTTGGACAGAGGTTGCTGGCGGAGCAGGATCACCCCCTCTAGTCAAGGGGAGCTTCCTGTCTAATCCCGGAGCCCCAAAGGTCTCTGGGACTGTGTCTGGCTGTGGGCCGAATCCAAGATCGCCCCCGCTGTCGACACTCAGGGGAGCCGTTGCTCCCGTGTATCCGGCCCCGGAGGTATGCTCCTCCTGGTCTAGCTCCTTTTGGGACGACACCTCGGTGTCATGCCCGGGCTTCGGGGAAGGGGCCTTCGGAGGTGTCTTGCTCTCTAGGGCATCTGAACATAATGAATCCTCCGATGAGGACTGTTAGGCGCGAGACCTTGCCGGGCTGCAAAAAGTATGGAACCAATTAATTTATTAAGCCTCAATAAGCCTGGACGCATAGATGTGTTCGGATTTCGTGCACTCACGAGTTTTCAAGTGGCTGGGCCCTAGGATCCCACTCCGGGCTGCTGTCGGTAGCTGTAGTGGACGCTTCTGGAAGGAGAGTTTCCCCTCTTAGGCAATTCGGCCTCCAGAGATGAGGAGGCCGTCCTTTTTTTCCTCCCCCCGTGGGGGACTCGTCTTCCTCCTCCTCTTCGTCCTCTTCAGAGGAGAGATGGGTGTTGGAGTCTTCGTATTTTGTGTCCGAAGCACCGCGATGACGGAGGCCGCTCCTGGTCTCCTTGGCCTCTTTATTGGCCTCTTTCTTTGGTGCCTCGTAAGGCGCCGGGACCAACATCTTCATTAGAAGTGGTCCGGCTGGTTCTTCTGGTAGCGGGGCTAGACAGTGTATCCGCCCCACCTTCTTCATCCATCCCTAAGATAATTGTAGGAAGCGCATTAGGGCATCTTCCCCGGGATATGATAATGAAACATATGGACGGACAAAATATAATGACTACTTACCAGACTTGCGGGGCGGGACAGTTGGTACCCGCAGCCCGCGGCAGAGTCCGGCCACGGTTTTCCAGACTTAAAAAGCACCTTACAGATGTCCTTGTGTGAGGAGCCGTAAAGCTCTCGCAGGGTCTGGTGCTTGACTGGGTCATACTCCCACAAATTGTAGGCTCGGTGTTGACAAGGAAGAACCAGGCGGACCAACATCACCTGGACTATGTCAACAAGCTTGATGGCCTTGTCTTCCATACCTTTGACGCGTGTCTGGATCACTGACAGTTCGTCGGATGAAGACCAGTTCAAGCCCTTCCTGGGCTAGGACGTAAGCCGCAAAGGGGCTCCGGACCGGAACTCAGGAGCAGCGGCCCACTTTTTGCCGCGCGGCTCAGTGATATAGAACCACTGCTGCTGCCACTCCTTGATGAAATCATTGAAAGTACCTGTCGGCCATGTGACCTTGGGCATCCTTGTCACCATGGCGCCTCCGCACTCGGCGTGCTCGCTGTTCACCACCTTGGGCTTCACACTGAAGATCTTCAGCCATAAGCCGAAGTGTGGCGTGATCCGGAGAAAGGCCTTGCACACGACGATAAACGTCGAGACGTTGAGGTAGGAATTGGGGGGTAGATCATGAAAATCGATCCCGTAATAATACATGATGCCGCGAACAAATGGGTGAAGGGGAAACCCGAGCCCGCGGACGAAATGAGGGAGGAATACGACCCTCTCATGGGACTCCGGAGTAGGGACAATATGTCCCGCCGTCGGAAGGCGGTGGCCGATTTTCTGGGCTAGATACCCGGCCTCCCGAAGCTTTTTGATATCCTTCTCCTGGACGGTAGAGGCTATCCACTTGCCTCCTGCTCCGAATCCGGACATTTTCGGAGAACCTTTGTTGGTGGAGAAGGTGAACACTCGGGCATTAGGGCTCAAGCAAAATGGAATGGACGAGCAGAAGGAGAAGGCGTGGGTGAAAAGGAAGAGGCCTTTCCTCTTTATAGAGGCAATGAAACTTTGCGCCTCCCTGCTTGCCTGATGAAACCTGCTCGTTCCCCACTCACCGCGATTGGTGGTGCGGTTGGGTTACCCATACCCGTATTGATGAGATCCCGCGATAAGGGGGGGGGGGACACGATCTCTGCTTCGACAAGACGTGCCAAGGAAACCGCCTCACAATATGTGCGGTAGCTGGTTGTAAAACAGTTTGAATAATGGTCGGGCCGTGGCGTGATGTCACGCTATAAAGAGTTGTCACCAGATTAGATTTGTGGATTATTGTTCTCTCTACGGTGGTATGTGAAATTTGTCTTGCAGAGCCAGACACGACTTAAGTGTTCGAAATTTACCTTGGAGTATTTGGAGATGGAACCCGCCTTGCAATGCCGAAGACGATCTACACGCCGGACTCATCATCATTGAAGCCTTGTTCAGGGGCTAATGAGGGAGTCCTGGATAAGGGGGTATCCGGACAGCCAGACTATATGCTTTGGCCGGGCTGTTGGACTATGAAGATACAAGATTGAAGACTTAAGCGAGTACGGGGTCGCAGCTAAGCCCCCGAGTGGGAGGATTGCTCTCCACTCAAAATGTTTTTAACTTAGGCGATTTCGGGGTCGCGGCTAAGCCTCTGAGTGGGAGGATTGCTCTCCACTCTAAATGTTTTTAACTTAGGCGAGTATGGGGTCGCAGCTAAGCCCCCGAGTGGGAGGATTGCTCTCCACTTGGAATGTTTTTAACTTAGGCGATTTTGGGTCGCGGCTAAGTCCCCGAGTGGGAGGATTGCTCTCCACTCCGAATGTTTTTAAC
>NC_041385.1:460634070-460634983 GCF_002162155.2 Triticum dicoccoides | reverse complement strand
GGAGGATTGCTCTCCACTCTAAATGTTTTTAACTTAGGCGAGTATGGGGTTGCAGCTAAGCCCCCGAGTGGGAGGATTGCTCTCCACTTAGAATGTTTTTAACTTAGGCGATTTCGGGGTCGCCACTAAGTCCCCGAGTGGGAGGATTGCTCTCCACTCGTAATTTTTTTAAGTTTGGCGATTTCCGGTTCACGGCTAAGCCTCCGAGTGGGAGGATTGCTCTCCACTCAGAATGTTTTTAACTTAGGCGAGTACGGGGTCGCAGCTAAGCCCCCGTGTGGGAGGATTGCTCTCCACTTGGAATGTTTTTAACTTAGGCGATTTCGGGGTCATGGCTAAGCCTCCGAGTGGGAGGATTGCTCTCGACTCGGAATGTTTTTAACTCAAGCGAGTACGGGGTCGCAGCTAAGCCCGCGAGGGGGAGGATTGCTCTCCCACTCGGAATGTTTTTAACTCAAGCGAGTACGGGGTCGCATCTAAGCCCCCGAGTGGGAGGATTGCTCTCCACTCAGAATACTTTTAACTTAGGCGATTTCGGTGTTTTGGCTAAGCCTCCGAGTGGGAGGATTTCCCTCCACTCGGAATGTTTTTGACTTAAGCGAGTACGGGTCGCAGCTAAGCCCCTAGTGGGAGGATTGCTCTCATCTCGAAATGTTTTTAACTTAGGCAATTTCGAGGTCGCGGCTAAGCCTCTGAGTGGGAGGATTGCTCTCCACTCTAAATGTTTTTAACTTACGCGAGTACGGGGTTGCAGCTAAGCCCCCGAGTGGGATGATTGCTCTCCACTCGGAAAGTTTTTAACTTAGGAGATTTCAGGTTGCGGCTAAGTCCCCGAGTGGGAGGATTGCTCTCCACTCGGAATGTTTTTAACTTAGGCGATTTCGGGTTCGCGGCTAATCCTCTGAGTGGGAGG
>NC_041385.1:460631493-460632449 GCF_002162155.2 Triticum dicoccoides | reverse complement strand
AAATGTTTTTAACTTAATCTAGTACGGGGTTGCAGCTAGTCCCCCGAGCGGGAGGATTGCTCTCCACTCGGAATGTTTTTAACTTAGGCGATTTTGGGGTCGCGGCTAAGCCTCTGAGTCGTAGGAGTGCTCTCCACTCTAAATGTTTTTAACTTAGGCGAGTACGGGGTCGCAGCTAAGCCCCCGAGTGGGAGGATTGCTCTCCACTCGGAATGTTTTTAACTTAGGAGATTTTGGGTCAAGGCTAAGTCCCCGAGTGGGAGGATTGCACTCCACTCGGAATGCTTTTAACTTAGGCGATTTTGGGTTCGCGGCTAAGCCTCTGAGTGGGAGGATTGCTCTCCACTCGAAATGTTTTTAACTTAGGCGAGTACGGGGTCGCAGCTAAGCCCTCCAGTGGGAGGATCACTCTCCACTCGGAATGTTTTTAACTTAGGCGAGTACGGGGTCACGGCAAAGCCCCCGAGTGGGAGGATTGCTCTCCACTCGGAATGTTTTTAACTTAGGCAATTTCAGGGTCGCGGCTAAGTCCCCGAGTGGGAGGATTTCTCTCCACTCGGAAAGTTTTGAACTTAGGCGATTTCCGGTTCACGGCTAAGCCTCCGAGTGGGAGGATTGCTCTCCACTCGGAATTTTTTTAACTTAGGCGATTTCAGGGTCGCGGCTAAGTCCCCGAGTGGGAGGATTTCTCTCCACTCGGAAAGTTTTTAACTTAGGCGATTACCGGTTCACGGCTAATCCTCTGAGTGGGAGGATTGCTCACCATCCAAAATGTTTTTAACTTAGGCGAGTACGGGGTCGCAGCTAAGCCCTCGAGTGGGAGGACCACTCTCCACTAAAATATTTTTAACTTAGGCGAGTACGGGGTTGCAGCTAAACCCCCGACTGGGAGGATAGCTGTCCACTTGGAATGTTTTTAACTTAGAGAGTACGGGGTCGCAGCTAAGGCCCCGAGT
>NC_041385.1:460614563-460630549 GCF_002162155.2 Triticum dicoccoides | reverse complement strand
TGAGTGGGAGGATTGCTCTCGACTCGAAATGTTTTTAACTTAGCCGAGTACGGGGTCGCAGCTAAGCCCTCCAATGGGAGGATCGCTCTCCACTTGGAATGTTTTTACTTAGGCGAGTACGGGGTCACAGCTAAGTCCCCGAGTGGGAGGATTGCTCTCCACTCGGAATGTTTTTAACTTGGGCGAGTACGGGGTCGCAGCTAAGCCCTCGAGTGGGAGGATCGCTCTCCACATGGAATGTTTTCAACTTAGGCGAGTACGGGGTCACAGCTAAGCCCCCGAGTGGGAGGATTGCTCTCCACTCGAAATGTGTAAGTGCATCTAGTGCCCCTTAGTGATTTTGGTGTATTGAAGACTTATAGGTTAAGTGACTGATGCGTTTGTGAGTGTACACAGGTCTATAAGTCTATGAGGAGTTTGATATTTACAGAGAAAGTCGACCCCTAAAAATGAAGTTCTTCGACTGAAGACTTTGATATTTTGAAGACTTTCTGAAGACTTTGAAAGTGAAGAAATTGGTGTGACCTTGAAGACTTGGTATTCATTCGAGGAATATGAAGCGTGAAGACTCTTGTTTTCGTAGTTTCATTTTCTCTTTCTTGAGTCATAGGAAACACCGTACTGTTAAAGGGGGTCGAGGAAATACTAAGGAAAAATTTCCATGTGATGCTCAACTCAAAATCCTACACCTACCAATCCCTTCGAGTGAAGCCATTGGAAATCTCATACAGTTCAGTCAATTTCTTCAGTGACAGAGACGCAGTTCTTCTGGTCACTGAGGACTTTGCTCTGACTGAGGAGTTAGGAATTCGCCAGTGCGGATTGCCTACACAGTGAGGAACATGATAGCCCTGAGGAATTTGAGAGTCAAATTTCCGACCGTTGCTGTGCTGCGCGCCGGTTGTCCATAATATCCTATCCACCTAACGGTCATATCATTGAAGGGCATTTATGTCTTATCATGTCGGGCTGCTCCCTAGGCTATAAATAGCCGCCCCCTAGAACCACTAGTTGGTTGGCTGCTCCGAGAGAACTTGACACTTGTCATCTGAGAGCAACCCATCCTCCGAGGACTTTGAGCAACAATCATCAAGTGAGGAAAATCCCAAAACCAAACCCCCACAAACCCAAGTGATTGAGCATCACTGAAGAAATTGATCCTGCGTGGATCCGACGCTTGTTACCTTTGAAGACTGTGCTTCTTCCAGACGGTTAGGTGTCAAGGTCTAGAGCATCCAAGAGGAATTGTGGATCGCCGAGTGACCAAGTCTGTGAAGGTTTGGAAGTCACCTGAAGACTTACCACGAGTGATTGGATGAGACCTGCATGGTCTTAGTTCAAGGAGAATACGGTGTGGACTGGGTGTCCTGAGTTGCGGCTTAGAGACTGGGTGTCCGGGACTGCGTGTCCTTGAGTTTAAATACTCAGCCGCTCCAACCAGGCGTACAACTGAGACAGCAGTTGGAACTGGTTTACCAAATCATTGTCTTCACCAACTAACTGGTTCTATTTCCTCAACTCTTTCATTTCCTCATGACTGTGTTGTATGTTGTTCATATCTGTGCTTGAAGACTTTGACTGAAGACTTTCACAAATTCCTCAGTTCAATTTCTTCAGTTTGTTTGTCTTCATCTTGTTATCCTGTGTTTACGCTTTCTATACTCTGTGCAAGTCTTCATTTCATCATGATGACTATGTTTGTATCCTGTTATGTTTACTTCTGAGTACTTATTCCGCTGCAAGTAGTTCTTCGCTAAGGAATTTCCTCACCAGCAAATTCCTTAGTGAAAAATTCATAAAAATCGCCTATTCACCCCCCTCTAGTCGATATAACGCACTTTCAATTGGTATCAGAGCAAGGTACTCCCTTATTATGTGTGATTTTGGTTTAACCGCCTGGAGTTTTAGTTATGTCGACCGCAGGTATGAAGAGAGTGACATGCCCTATCTTTGACGGTCATGACTACCCCAAGTGGAAGGCCATGATGAGGAAGCGCCTCATGGCTAGGAACAGCGAGCTGTGGACCGTCACTGAGATTGGTCTTACTGATTTATGCAAGACGGCGAATGCTGATGATATTCACAAGTACACTCGACTTGACATCATAGCGAAGGATATCATCTGCTCCTGCCTATCCAGAGATCAATTCGGGCGAATTATGCATCTTGGCAATTCGAAGCTCATCTGGGACCGAATCTCTGATGTCTATGAAGGTCATCGAACTCGTCATGATCCCTGGTTTGAGGACTTCAAGGAATCTCTCAAAACGATGACTTTTGAGCCAGAATCTTCATCTTCTGCATCTTGTCTCATGGCAAACGGTGCTGAGGTAACCGAATGCTCCTCATCCGAGTCTTGTGATGATGAATCTGATAATGATGAATCTGATGATGATATTGAATCCTGCTATACCAAACTTGTTTGCATTGCCACTAAACAACAAACGGCTTTAGAACAAACTCAAGATATGCTAGACAAAAGTCATAAAATGTTGCGCAGAGAAATGGATCAGTCAAAAGCTTTGGGTGAATGTCTTCAGAGAATTCACTCCAAGTTTGACGCCCTTCAAGATCAACATAATACCCTCTTGACTGATCACGAGAACCTTTCTCTTGAATCTCTTCAAAGAAAGGAAGATCTTGAAAAGCTAAGAGTGTGTTATGAAGATCTTCAGAAGGAGCGCGATTCATTACTAGCTCAACAAATCAGCGCTTCTTAGGAAGAATTTGTTCCCCCATGCTTAAAGTGCATTGAACGTGAATCTGCTAATTCTTCACTTGAATGTTCAAATGCTTCAACTGTTACAAATTCTTCATCTGCCCCTGCTACCACTAATTCCTCATCTGAGGACATTGCTAGTATCACTGACAATGCAGGGCTGAAGGAACTCTACATGACAGGCATGTACAAAAGCCTCAAAGGGCATCAGACACTTTGTGATGTGCTCAAAAAGCAGATCCTCAACAGAAACCCTAGGAAAGAGGGTATTGCCTTTGAGAGGAAACTCAATGCTGATGGAACATATTGGAAGCCTGAGCAGTACCCAAAAACCTCATGGGTGGCTGCAAAGGGACCTCCAATTGATCCATCTAACTTGTCTGGCTTTACATGTGAATCTCCTCATTCTTCTGATGAGTCTTTTGACTCCAACTATAAACTGTTCAAAAATCAGAATGGTGAAGTATTTGCTAGATATGTTGGCACTAACTGCAGGAACGGTTCCCCTATGAAGAAAATCTGGGTTCCCAAAAGTTGTGTTGAAAGTCTTCAGGTGAATGTCCTCATGACACCACCTGTGAAGAACAGGAACCCCAGATCAAATTCTTCATATGGACCAAATTCTTCACATGGATCGAATTCCTCAAATGGATCAAAGTCCTCATATGATTATCATCGTGCTAACAACTCTGTCTCGCAGGGTAGAGCTAAGGGCTATGAATATGTGCATTATTCTTCAAACCATTATGTTCATAAGTCCTCAAAGAATTACTCTGCTTATTCATATGCTTACCCTAACCCCTCTTATGTGAAACGAAATGGTTTGGCATCTTTGCCACCTTTCTCATATGGTGCTCGCAGAATGATGAACTCTTTGCCACCCCTCCAGATGTGGGTGGTGAAGAAAAAGAACTAATCTCTTCTGCAGGGTCAGGTCTCCAGACGTGCTTTAACATCTAAAGAATTTGCTAGGGACCTGACAAAAATGCCTAAAAGGACGCAGGCAAATCATGATGAAATGAACTTTCATTTCACACGTCCTCATACTGCTATATATATATGTTTTCTGCTTGATGAAATTCATCTGATGAACTTGATATCATATTCTTCACTGATGAAGCATATGAGATTGTAAGTTACACTAATTCATCTGCAGGATGATCAACCCAAAACCACTGAGTGGGTCCTCGATAGTGGATGTACAAATCACATGACTGGTGACAAGAATCTATTGATGGATGCTCCCTTATCACCGTCACCTCTGAAGCATATCATCTTTGCTGACAAAGGCAAAAGTCAGGTATTGGGTCTTGGTAAGGTTGCTATCTCTAAGGATAAGCACATGGACAAAGTCATGCTTGTTGAGTCCTTAGGATACAATCTCATGTCAGTCTCAATGCTTTGTGATCTTGATATGGTTGTTGTCTTCGGCAAATATCGCTGTGTTGTGATTATGGAAGCTGACAATTCCAAAGTCTTCGAAGGCTTTAGGAGAGGAGATCTGTATATTGTTGATTTCTCTATAGGACCACAACCAGCCGTGTGTCTACTTGCAAAAGCTTCAGAAGGCTGGCTATGGCATCGACGACTTGGTCACGCAGGCATGAGGAATTTGAACACGCTTGCGAAGAAGAAGCATGTCATTGGCATTGAGAATGTCAAATTCCTCAAGGATCACTTATGCGGAGCCTGTGAAGCTGGAAAAATGACCAAGGCCAAGCATCCAGCGAAGACTATCATGACCACTACCCGTCCATTCGAATTGCTTCACATGGACCTCTTCGGACCTAATCATTACTCAGCTGTCACTAATGATGCATCTCTATATGGTTTTGTCATTGTTGATGATTATTCTCGATATACATGGGTACACATTGTTACTTACAAACATGAAGTGTAGGAAGTCTTCAAACGATTTTCCTCGAGGGCTTCAACCAACTTTGTGTGAAGATCAAGCATATCATAAGTGACAATGGAACTGAGTTCAAGAATTCCGGTCTTGATGCTTATCTTGATGAACTTGGTATTACTCATGAGTTATCTGCTCCCTATACTCCTCAGCAGAATGGCGTCGTGGAGTGCAAGAATAGAACTCTTGTTGAGATGGCTCGCACTATGCTTGATGAAGGTTTTATGCTTGGTTACGGAAAGGACTCGCACACCTACAGAGTCTTCAACATTGTTCTTCAGAAGATTGTTGACATTGTAGATGTGCGGTTCGATGAAACTAATGGCTCGCAAAGAGAGCACCTACCTTCTGTGTTAGATGAACCAGCACCTGAAGATGCTATCAAGCTTAAGGCAACTGAGGATGTCATTCCGACTGAAGAATCTGCTGAAGAATTCATTCCTGTTCATGAAGAACGTCGAGCTGATGCACCTGAAGAACATGATGAGGAAAATGGTGCTGAAGAAAATGCTGATCAAAATCCTCAGCGACAGCCAACTCATCCACGCGTTGCAAAAGAAGTGCAAGTGGAGAAGATCATCGATGACATTAGCGCACCAGGTCCTCTCACACGCTCAAAAGCTTAACATTTATCTAACTTTTGTGGGCACTATGTGAGGGAGTCCTGGACTAGGGGGTGTCCGGACAGCCGGACTATCATCGTCCGCCGGACTCCAAGACTACGAAGATACAAGATTGAAGACTTCGTCCCGTGTCCGTATGGGACATTCCTTGGCGTGGAAGGCAAGCTTGGCGATACGGATATGTAGATCTCCTACCATTGTAACCGACTCTGTGTAACCCTAGCCTCCTCCGGTGTCTATATAAACCGGAGGGCATTAGTCCGTAGGACACAACATACATTACAACAATCATACCATAGGCTAGCTTTAGGGTTTAGCCTCCTTGATCTCATGGTAGATCCACTCTTGTACTACCCATATCATCAATATTAATCAAGCAGGACGTAGGGTTTTACCTCCATCGAGAGGGCCCGAACCTGGGTAAAACATCGTGTCCCTCGTCTCCTGTTACCATCCGCCTAGACGCACAGTTCGGGACCCCCTACCCGAGATCTGCCGGTTTTGACACCGACATTGGTGCTTTCATTGAGAGTTCCTCTGTGTCGTCACCGATAGGCTTGATGGCATCTTCAACCAACAACGCTGTCCAGGGTGAGACTTTTCTCCCCGGACAGATCTTCGTATTCGGCGGCTTCGCACTGCGGGCTAATTCGCTTGGCCATCTGGAGCAGATCGAAAGCTACGCCCCAGGCCGTCAGGTCAGATTCGGAAGCCTAAACTTCACGGCCGATGTCCGCGGAGACTTGATCTTCGACGGACTCAAGCCGCAGCCGAGCGTGCCGCACCGTGACGATGGGCATGTTCTAGCTCTACCGCCGAACAGTGCCTTGGTGGCCGCACATGGATCCGCTTCGGCTATCAGTCCGGAGCCGATCACCCAGATCGAGGATCGGTGGATGGACGCCACCTTGGGGGCTTCAACTGCTACGGCGATGGAGCCGAACACTAATCTTGTCCCTCGCAAAACTCGTGATTCCGAGGTGCCGGACTCCTTGCCGGACTCCGAACCTCCCGCACCCCTACCAATCAAATCGGATTGGGCGCCGGTTATGGAATTCACTGCCACGGACATCTTCCAATACTCGCCTTTCGGTGACATCCTGAATTCACTAGAGCATCTCTCGTTATCAGGAGAACCCTGGCCGGACTATGGCCAGGTTGGTTGGGGTACGGATGATGAAGAACTTCAGAGCCCACCCACCACCCACTTTGTAGCCACTGTCGACGATCTAACCGACATGCTAGACCATGACTCCGAAGACATCGACGGAATAGACGATGATGCCGGAGACGAACAAGAAACAGAGCCTATAAGGCACGGGAGGACCACCTCGTCATATGACATATACATGGTGGATACCCCAAAGGAGAGCGATGACGAGGACCAACGGGCCACGGCAGAAGATAACCCCGCCGATAAACAACCAAAACGGCGACGCAGACGCCGCCCTAAGTCCCGCCTCGACAACAACAACGCTCCCAAGGACCCCGCATTACAGCAGGGCACAGAAGTGGACGACGAACATGCAGATAAGCAACCGTCCGAACATGACGAGTCAGATAATCAGTCCAGGCCCGGCGAAAACGACAGTCCGGACGACCTCATGCCGGACACGCCGCCGGAGAGCAAAAACCTTCGGAAAAGACTCGTCAACACTGCAAGAAGCCTGAAGAAGGAAAAGCGGAAGCTCAAAACAGCGGAAGACACACTCAGAATGAGATGGAGCAAAGTGCTCAAAACCGCAGATAAATACGGCAATGGCCACCAATCAAAGAGCTACCCGAAGCGCAAGTTTCTACCAGAATTCGACGACGAGGCCATAGAGCCCCCACAGTCAAAAAATAAAGAGGCAGCCTGGTTGGATAGACGACCGGATGACAGGCCAAATTCGGAAGGCGGCGCCACACATAAACCAACCAGCGAACTTGGAAGGACAGATGGCCCAGCCAGGTCCATCTACGGGCCAAAGAAGAAGGCCCCAAGAAGCAAGGCAACACGTCAAGTGTCCGAAGATAGCGGCACACACAAATACAGGGGCGCCGCACACCCACTATGTTTCACCGATGAGGTGCTGGACCATGAATTCCCAGCAGGATTTAAACCCATAAACATAGAAGCCTACGATGGAACAACAGACCCTGGAGTCTGGATAGAAGATTATATACTTCATATACACATGGCCAGAGGAGACGATCTCCACGCCATAAAATACCTACCCCTCAAGCTTAAAGGGCCAGCCCGTCATTGGCTTAAAAGCCTCCCAGAAAACACTGTTGGAAGTTGGGAAGAGCTCGAGGACGCGTTTAGAGCAAATTTTCAAGGGACTTATGTCCGCCCTCCGGATGCAGATGATCTAAGTCATATAACTCAACAGCCCGGAGAGTCAGCGCGGAAATTCTGGAACAGGTTTCTCACCAAAAAGAACCAAATAGTCGACTGTCCGGACGCCGAAGCCTTAGCAGCTTTCAAACACAATGTCCGAGACGAATGGCTTTCCAGGCACCTCGGCCAAGAAAAACCGAGGACAATGTCCGCACTAACAAGCCTCATGACCCGCTTTTGTGCGGGAGAGGATAGCTGGCTAGCAAGATGCAGCACCAGCGACCCAAGTACATCCGAGATAAGAGATGGAAACGGAAAATCACGGCGCAAAAAAGAGCAGCACCGGAATAAAGAGAAAAGCCCAAAGAGCACGGCAGTCAACGCCGGATTCAAAAGCTCGCGGCCAAACAACAAAACACCGCCTCTTAAGGATGACAGCGATGAATTGTCCAACTTAAACAAGATTTTGGGTCGGATATGTCAAATCCACAGTACCCCCGGAAGGCCTGCAAATCACACCCACAGGGATTGTTGGGTTTTTAAACAGTCCGGCCGACTAAACGCCGAACACAAGGGGCTCGACGCGTCAAGCGAAGAAGATAAACCCCACTAGCAGAGCACCGGAAAACATAAGACTTTCCCACAAGAGGTCAAAGTAGTAAACTCACTTCATGTGATAATACGGAAAAATAGTGCGGCACTTCCTAAAAAGAGCCTCACACAGTCCAACCCAGCAGACCATAGAGATTGGATATAAAAACCAATCACTTTCGACCACCTGGACTATTCCAGAAGCGTTCGAAGCGCGGGACGGACTGCCCTGATATTAAATCCCATAATCGATGGATTACATTTTACTAAAGTCCTAATGGACGGAGGCAGTGACTTAAACCTGCTGTATTCAAACACAATCCGCAAGATGGGGATAGACCCTACCAAAATTCGACACAGCCGCACTTCCTTCAAAGGAGTAACGCCAGGCCCTTATGCCAAGTGCACAGGCTCCATATTACTAGAAGTTGTGTTCGGATCACCGAACAATTTTCGGCGCGAAAAACTAATTTTTCACATCGTCCCATTTAAAAGTGGATATCAAGCACTATTGGGACGAAAGGCTTTTGTCCGTTTCAACGCCATACCGCATTACGCGTCTCTTACACTCAAGATGCCCGGTCCGCGTGGCATCATTTCAGTGCGAGGGTCACTCAAAGACCCCGGACTCGGATAGACGAGTCCGGCTTCAGCAGGCTAGGGGTTCCCCAGCCGCACACCTCTTCACACGGGGCTGCGCGCACAAACAACCGCGGGTTCATACAAACCCCGCTTTACTTATTCATATTTCTTCTTTTACACATATATTTTTCGCACAAATTGTTTTCAAACTGAGCGTTCCTCTCTTTTTACAGATGAACAACGTGCATACCCGTCCAGGATAACGGCGCAACGGAGACACAGGCGCAGACGTGCAGTAGGGACCTGTTGGGAGGATTCTTTTCAGATTAAGACCCTGCATAGACCTTTTTTACTGTCTCTTGTTGTTATTATCCCTTGGTTTCTTCCTATAGCCAAAGCGGAGCCTGACGTTTTGGCATTGGCCGCGTCAGAAGACCATGCATGTACCTGGACACCAGGGGCTTAGGGCATTGTTCTGCCCATTATTATAAAGACCGAACACCTCAGGGAGTGTTCGGCGTCTCGAGTTAGGCATTATATGCATCAGCTCCGAATCATGTCTTTGGTCAAATGTTGGGTTTGCCCGGCTCCTGTGTTTTGCTGCCTTACGTTCCGTATCATCGGCTAACGCGACACCAGGAGAACTACTGCGATTGTGCCCCAGTTCGGCTGGGCGAGCACCTTAGTAGAGAAAGCCGAAAACTGACTGTCATGATATAGCGAGAGACTGGTCAACCACTCGATCGACCACCGGAATGTTTAGAATTCCCCGCTTTGACGAAGGACCGTTTCCCGGTCAGGCACACACGCGCCCCGAACTCGGAGAAGTGCGGTGCCCCAAGGGGCTATATCGTAGCCCCACCCTCGAGCTCCACTGGCTAAGTGAAAGTGATAAAGCATTATAGTCCGGATTGCCTCGTTTGCTACGCTACCACCTCCTTAACAGGACCGAGACATCGGATTAAGTGTGAAAAGGCGCTATTTTTGCGAACACCCCCGCACCTTGTGCGTGGGGGCTGAAGCCGAAGACTGCAATCTTTCAGGTTATACAAGTGTATACGTAAACGGCCGCATAGGAGAAGTTTTACTACTTGGGACGCACAAGTATAAAAAGCAGTTATAGCATAATCATCGTTTTACAAGCTAAAACGTTCATTTGAACGTGACAGTTTTTGAGCACTGCGACTCTATTACACGAGCGCCACGCATAACTTCCCTGAAATAGTGCTCGGCGGGGAGCCGGTCTTCATCCGAGCCCTGGGCGGCAACAGCGGTGGCATCCATCTCCGTCCAATGCGCCTTCACGCGGGCAAGAGCCATCCGTGCGCCCTCGATGCAGGCCGACCGCTTCATCTCCTTGATATGCGGCACCGCCCCAAGTAATTGCTGCAGTAAGCCGAAGTAGCTCGTCGCCTTGGGCCTCTCTGGCCAGACATGAGCTACGATGTCAGTCATGGCAAGTCCGGACAACCTATTTAGCTCGGCCCATTCGGCCAACCGGTCGGTCAACGGAAGTGAGCAATCCAGACTATGGAATTGCGACCAAAATAGCTCTTCCGTCTTGTGATCCTTCTGGCTCCGGAAGTGCTCAACGGCATCAGCCGCACTTATCGCTAAGTCCATATACGGATCCTCCGGACTCCACAGCCGATCAAATTGAGCATACTTTTGATCCATAAACCGGCGAGGCAGCAGATAAGGCTTGCCAGCCATGATATCTCCGGCCTGGCGCAGCTCCTCCCTCATGGCCCGCATTGCAGAGCGGGCATCCTTGGCCTCGGCGGTGGCCTTCTTCAGGTCTTCCCGCTCCGATAAGCGCTCCTTTTCAAGAGACTCATTGCGGTCGGCAACATCTTTCACTTTTACGGCCAATTCGGCCACCTCTTCCCTGCTTAGGCAGAGAGCAGCCTTTTCGGCTTTCAACTCCTCGGCCGCCCTCGAGGCAGCCGCGTCACTCCTTCGGGCTTGCTCCTTAGCTTGAGCAAGTTCGGCCCGAAGGCTCTCCACAGCAGCAGCACCATCTGTACAACAGCATATAATTTATCAAGAGGAGGGCTTTGACCCCCTTAATAAAGTGACTGTGGAGAACTCATTTACCTTGCGACTCGTCAAGTCGCCGGTTGACAAGCGCGATGTCCGCATCCGCCACGTCAAGTTGCCGCATTAACTCGGCAACTCCACTAGTCCGGCTACCCCTTGGACTATCCGCCACCTGCATAGGAATGGCGACATTAATTACTTGCGATCTTGATCCTCGGCACGCTGTCGTCTTCGACAACCTACCGAGTCTCGGGGGCTACTATCTATATAGGGCGCATTTTTATGTGCAAAACTGTTAATAGACAAAGGGATGTGTCATTTTCGTGTACCTCAAACCCCGCCAGCAAACTCATGGCAGCATTGCGCAATCCGCTCTCGGCAGACGGAATCCTTCCAATCACCATACGCATCAACGCACGGTGATCTTCTAAAATGGACGCCCTCTCAAGCAGATTCTTCAGTTCTCCCGGCCGGATACTAGTGTGTGCCGAACTCTCTGGCCCCTTCGGACTCGGGGATACCCTCCGTGACGATACTTCAGGCTCGTCCGCTTTATCTGACGGCGCGGCAGACGGAGGCATTTTTCTCTCCATCATCTCCGAAAGAAGGTCCCCCGAAGATGAACACATCTGAGAAGGCTGCAGATCCGACCTGCAAGATAAACATTTCGGTCACCCACAGAAGCACAAATGGAGGTATTTCCTTACTAACTCCCCCTTTTCATACTCACGGCTCGCTGGAGGGCTGATCCTTTGGCGATGATTGTGTGTCCGGACTCTCCCCGGACGCCGGACCCCCCGGCGAAGATCTCTTCCCCCGCTTAGGGGCTTTGGCCTCCGGATCTTCGGAGGCGGTCCTTTTCTCCCCTTGGAGGGAGGGGTTTTTAATTCCCCCCTCTTCAGACGCCCCTTTGGGCGAAATATTAGCTCCTCTATTTTCCCCATCGCTCCCTTCTATGGGCACGACCTCCAGCATTCTGACCAGCACGGGCTCCAGTGCGGTCTCTGGGAGGGGGGCCGGACACCTTATCAGCCTTGATCGCGCAACCCACTCCTGTGAAGAGTAATGGGTCAGGAGGCGAACTCTAGAAAGGCAGATAAACAGAATGTCCGGACTCTGAGCTATTTACCTGAGTATCCGGGCGATTGTGGCTTAGGCCTGCGTCCTCGGCTAATTCCGGACACGCCACCTGCGGTCCGAAGAACAACTTGTATATCTCCACGGGTGTTGCACCCATGAAGTGTTGGAGAATCCGAGGTCCCTCCGGGTTGAACTCCCATAGACGGAGAGGACGGCGTTTGCAGGGCAGAAGATGCCTGATTAGCATAACCTGCATCACCACGACCAGATTGATATCCCTCGCTTGGAGGTCTCGAATCCGTCCCTACAGTGAGGGCACGTCTTCGGATGGCCCCCAATTGAGCCCTTGGTTGACCCACGACATCAGTTGGCGTGGAGGTCCCGAGCGGAATGAAGGCGGCGGCTTTTGCTTGCTGCCCTTCGGAGCGGTGATATAGAACCACTCCTGCTGCCACAGTCCGAGTTCCTCTTGGAAGGAACCCTCGGGCCACGGGGCATCGACCTTTTTGCTTATGGCCGCCCCGCCGCACTCCGCTTGACGCCCCCCGATCATCTTCGGCTTCACATTGAAGGTCTTCAGCCACAGGCCGAAGTGGGGAGTGACGCGGAGGAAGGCTTCGCAGACGATAATGAATGCGGAGATATGGAGGATGGACTCCGGAGCCAAATCGTGAAAATCCAGCCCGTAGTAGAACATGAGCCCTCTCACGAAGGGGTCCGCCGGGAAGCCAAACCCCGACGGAGGTGGGATACGAAGACGACGTATTCGCCGGGCTCGGGGGCGGGCACGGCCTGCCCTTGGGCGGGCAACCTGTGCGAAACCTCGTAGGCCAGGTACTTGGCCTCACGTAACTTCAATATGTCCTCCTCCGTGACGGAGGAGGGCATCCACCGGCCCTGGAGGTCGGAGCCGGACATGGTTGAGGATCCGAAGCGCTCGAATCTGAGGCTCTGGGTGTTGGAACTGGGAGCGAGGAGGAGATTCGATGCGAGATTAAAGAACAAGAATGAGCCTTGGTCCTCTTATAAAGGGAAAAAAATACCAAGAGCCGTCTCCGTGACCGTTTGGGATTCACCTTCGATAGAGGAGGTGTGGCGACGGGAACGGTTGGGTTACCCACACACGTATTGATGAGAATCCCGGAATAAGGGGAACACGATCTCTGCTTCGACAAGACGTGCCAAGGGAACCGCTTCGCTAAACGTGTTGGGGTGGTATAGTAAAAAACGATTCAAGCAGTGGCTTGGTAGCGGTGTGATGTCACGCCGCATAATACGTCAGTAGATTGAACTAGTGTACATTTTATTCTCTCTGCGGTGGAATGTGGAATTTATTTTGCAGAGCCGGACACTATCCTGGTGTTCATGATCTTCTCTGGATTATTCAAGGGAGGAACCCGCCTTGCAATGCCGAACATTATGCGCGCCGGACTTACCATCATTGAAGCCTGGTTCAGGGGCTACTGAGGGAGTCCTGGACTAGGGGGTGTCCGGACAGCCGGACTATCATCGTCCGCCGGACTCCAAGACTACGAAGATACAAGATTGAAGACTCCGTCCCGTGTCCGGATGGGACTTTCCTTGGCGTGGAAGGCAAGCTTGGCGATACGGATATGTAGATCTCCTACCATTGTAACTGACTCTGTGTAACCCTAGCCTCCTCCGGTGTCTATATAAACCGGAGGGCATTAGTCCGTAGGACACAACATACATTAAAAAAATCATACCATAGGCTAGCTTTAGGGTTTAGCCTCCTTAATCTTGTGGTAGATCCACTCTTGTACTACCCATATCATCAATATTAATCAAGCAGGACGTAGGGTTTTACCTCCATCGAGAGGGCCCGAACCTGGGTAAAACATCGTGTCCCTCGTCTCCTGTTACCATCTGCCTAGACGCACAGTTCGGGACCCCCTACCCGAGATCCGCCGGTTTTGACACCGACACTATGCTTTTGTCTCTATCACAGAGCCCACTAAGGTAGATGAAGCATTTCTGGAGCCGGAGTGGATTCAGGCTATGCAAGAAGAATTACATCAGTTCGAGCTGAACAATGTCTGGGAATTGGTCAATCGCCCAGATCCTCGCAAGCATAATATCATTGGCACAAAGTGGATCTACCGCAACAAGCAAGATGAAAATGGCCTTGTGGTGAGGAATAAGGCACGACTAGTAGCTCAAGGCTACACACAGGTTGAAGGAATTGCTTTCGATGAAACTTTTGCACCTGTTGCTAGACTTGAGGCTATTCGCATATTACTTGCTTACGCTAACCATCATGATATCATCTTATATCAAATGGATGTGAAAAGTGCATTCCTCAATGGTAAGCTTGAGGAAGAAGTATATGTTGCTCAACCCCAGGTTTTGAAGATCCCAAAAATCCTGACAAAGTCTTCAGACTCAATAAGGCTCTCTATGGCCTCAAGCAAGCCCCTCGGGCGTGGTATGACACATTGAAGGAATTCTTCGTGAAGAATGGCTTCACACCCGGTTCACTCAACCCTACTCTCTTTACTAAATCATATGATGGTGAACTGTTTGTGTGCCAAATATATGTTGATGATATTATCTTTGGCTGTACTGACCAACGTTATGGTGATGAATTTGCCTATATGATGAGTGAAGAATATCAAATGTCTATGATGGGAGAGTTGAAATTCTTCTTAGGTCTTCAAATTCGTCAGCAGCGCAATGGCATATTCATATCTCAGGAGAAATACCTCAAAGATGTACTGAGGAAATTTGGCATGCAAGATTGCAAAGGCATCAAAATTCCTATGCCCACAAATGGCCATCTATGCACTGATGAAAATGGTATTGACTTCGATCACAAGGTATACCGCTCCATGATTGGTTCCTTATTGTACTTATGTGCATCTAGGCCAGATATAATGCTTAGTGTTTGCATGTGTGCCCGATTTCAAGCTGCACCGAAGGAATCACACCATAAGGCTGTGAAGCATATTCTTCGATATCTAGCTCACACACCAACACTAGGATTATGGTACCCCAAGGGCTCTGCTTTTGATCTCATCGGATATTCTGACTCTGACTATGCTGGTGATCGTGTGGGCCGCAAGTCAACATCTGACACTTGTCATTTCCTCGGATGATCTTTGGTCTGTTAGTCCTCGAAGAAACAGAACTGCGTATCACTGTCTACTGCTGAACCTGAATACATTGCTGCTGGCTCATGCTGTGCTCAACTGCTTTGGATGAAGCAAACCCTCAAGGACTATGGCGTCAACGTGAAGAATGTGCCTCTCCTCTGCGACAATGAGAGTGCCATCAAGATTGCTCACAACCTAGTTCAGCACTCGAAGACAAAGCACATCCAGATTCGTCATCATTTTCTTCGTGATCATGTGTTGAAGGGCGACATCTCAATCGAGCATGTGAAGACTGAAGAACAGCTAGCTGATATCTTCACTAAGCCCTTGGACGAGAAGAAATTTAGCAAGTTGCGGTGTGAGCTAAATTCTTAGAATCTTCAAATGTTCTTTGAAAAGGACACACATCCTAACCCTAATGCAGAATTGATGACGTAGATGTGCAACACATGAAGAAACGTTATTCTTCAATCAATGAAGAATAACACTCTAAGTGTGAAGAAATTAATGAAGAATTTGATTCTCAGAACCCTACGACAATTGTACACGGTGTCTGAAATCATCATTCTTATACGAGGGCTTAGCTGCGACCCCGTACTCGCCTAAGTTAAAAACATTTCGAGTGGAGAGCAATCCTCCCACTCGGAGGCTTAGCCGTGAACCCGAAATCACCTAAGTTAAAAGCATTCCGACTGGAGATCAATCCTCCCACTCGGGGACTTAGCCGCGACCCGAAATCGCCTAAGTTAAAAACATTCCGAGTGGAGAGCAATCCTCCCACTCGGGGGCATAGCTGCGACCCCGTACTCGCCTAAGTTAAAAACATTTAGAGTGGAGAGCAATCCTTTCACTCAGAGGCTTAGCCTCGACCCCGAAATCGCCTAACTTAAAAACATTTCGACTGGAGAGCAATCTTCCCACTCGGGGGCTTAGCTGCGACCCCGTACTCGCCTAAGTTAAAAACACTCCGAGTGGAGAGCAATCCTACCACTCGGAGGCTTAGCCA
>NC_041385.1:460603969-460611675 GCF_002162155.2 Triticum dicoccoides | reverse complement strand
GACCCCGTACTCGACTAAGTTAAAAACATTTAGAGTGGAGAGCAATCCTCCGACTCAGAGGCTTAGCCGCGACCCCGAAATTGCCTATGTTAAAAACATTCCGAGTGGAGAGCAATCCTCCCGCTCGGGGGCTTAGCTGCAACCCCGTACTAGATTAAGTTAAAAACATTTTGAAAGTGCGTTATATCGACTAGAGGGGGGGGGGGTGAATAGGCGATTTTTATGAATTCTTCACTGAGGAATTTGCTGGTGAGGAAATTCCTTAGCGAAGAACTACTTGCAGCGGAATAAGTACTCAGAAGTAAACATAACAGGATACAAACATAGTCATCATGATGAAATGAAGACTAGCACAGAGTACAGAAAGCGTAAACACAGGATAACAAGATGAAGACAAACAGACTGAAGAAATTGAACTGAGGAATTTGTGAAAGTCTTCAAGCACAGATATGAACAACATACAACACAGTCATGAGGAAATGAAAGAGTTGAGGAAATAGAACCAGTTAGTTGGTGAAGACAATGATTTGGTAAACCAGTTCCAACTGCTGTCTCAGTTGTACGTCTGGTTGGAGCGGCTGAGTATTTAAACTCGAGGACACGCAGTCCCGGACACCGATGTCTCTGAGCCGCAACTCAGGACACCCAGTCCTCACCGTATTCTCCTTGAACTAAGACCACGCAGGTCTCGTCCAATCACTCGTGGTAAGTCTTTAGGTGACTTCCAAACCTTCACAGACTTGGTCACTCGGCGATCCACAATTCCTCTTGGATGCTCTAGACCTTGACGCCTAACCGTCTGGAAGAAGCACAGTCTTCAAAGGTAACAAGCGTCGGATCCACACAGGATCAATTTCTTTAGTGATGCTCAATCACTTGGGTTTGTGGGGGTTTGGTTTTGGGATTTTCCTCACTTGATGATTTTCGCTCAAAGTCCTCGGACGATGGGTTGCTCTCAGATGACAAGTGTCAAGTTCTCTCGGAGCAGCCAACCAACTAGTGGTTGTAGGGGGCGGCTATTTATAGCCTAGGGAGCAGCCCGACATGATAAGACATAAATGCCCTTCAATGATATGACTGTTAGGTGGATAGGATATTATGGACAGCCGGCGCGCAGCACAGCAATGGTCGGAAATTTGACTCTCAAATTCCTCAAGGCTATCATGTTCCTCACTGTGTAGGCAATTCGCACTGGCGAATTCCTAACTCCTCAGTCAGAGCAAAGTCCTCAGTGACCAGAAGAACTGCGTCTCTGTCACTGAAGAAATTGACTGAACTGTATGAGATTTCCAATGGCTTCACTCGAAGGGATTGGTAGGTGTAGGATTTTGAGTTGAGCATCACATGGAAATTTTTCCTTAGTATTTCCTCGACCCCCTTTAACAGTACGGTGTTTCCTATGACTCAAGAAAGAGAAAATGAAACTACGAAAACAAGAGTCTTCACGCTTCATATTCCTCGAATGAATACCAAGTCTTCAAGGTCACACCAATTTCTTCACTTTCAAAGTCTTCAGAAAGTCTTCAGAATATCAAAGTCTTTAGTCGAAGAACTTCATTTTTAGGGGTCGACTTTCTCTATAAATATCAAACTCCTCATAGACTTATAGACCTGTGTACACTCACAAACACATCAGTCACTTAACCTATAAGTCTTCAATACACCAAAATCACTAAGGGGCACTAGATGCACTTACAATCTCCCCCTTTTTGGTGATTGATGACAACATAGGTTAAGTTTTCAACGGGGATAAACATATGAAGTGTAAATACTGATATTGAGGAATTTGATTGCAAGATATAGAAGAACTCCCCCTGAATATGTGCATAGTGAGGAATTTGCTTTTGAGGCAATGCACATTTGAAGAATTGAATCATGGAGATCTCCCCCTATATCTTGTAATTCATACACGCATTTGATATATAATATGAAGAATTTGAAATGCATGATGAAATATGGTGCCTGATGAGATTCAACATGCGTGCAATAATATTAACGAGGAATAGGCATGCAGAATAACACATCAAAAGTATCAGAGCACAGTGCATCAAGTCAGAGCACCATGCACCATCCAAAAGTATCAGGGCACCATCGGATTTAAGATTACAACTCGATCCAATAAAAAGTTTCGGAAGAACAAGAGTTGTAACTTAACAAAACGCCCATACTATAAATCCGCTTGAAGACTAACTCAGATTTCTCCCCCTTTGTCATCAAATGACCAAAAGGATCGAAACTGAGGACTAACGCCCCTGAAGAATTTCAAGTTGATGGAGGAGCGCCAGCATTATCGGGGTTGTTCGTTGAAGTAGGGCCTGCCACAGTGTCGTCCAAATCGTCATGTTCATCAGTTTCACGCGATGAAGAATAAGAGCTGGCCACCAAATCAGGAACTTTGACTCTCTTGAATTTCTTCGGAGGTGGTGCAGACCAGTCAAATGCTTCCTGGAGACCCATAGTCTTCAGTTCTTCCGTGGAATATACATGAGTGAGAACAGCCCAGGTGCGGTTGAGGGTTTCATGAAGGAGATACTGATTTTTCTTCACTGCATTATGAGTTGAGGTCATGTTGTGAAGAATCACAGCAAACTAACGCTTCACCCATTTGTGATTGCGATCAACCTTCTGATGAAGACTGAGGAGTAACTCACGGTCAGTCATCACCCTGGGTGCTGTTGCTTGAGGCTTTTGCTTGGCTGATGTATTTGCGGCAGTGTCATGTGTTGCAGAATCGTCATTGGTGGAGTAAGATGTAGCTAGACGGAATTGACCATCCAATGGACGAGTGCCTTCATCGATCATAGCAGCTGCCTTGGCCTTATCATCAGATGATGAAACTGGTCGCTTGAGGACTTCAATGGGCGGCAAGTAGCTACCATGGTTCAGAATGTCAGCCTTGTAATTCAGTGAAGATCTTGCCCTTATGAATCTCATAATCCAAGGCGCATAGGGCTTCAGCTCAAAAGGTGACATAGCAACATTAGCCAGAGTCCTCATGAAGAAATCATGGAAGTTTACGTGAACGCCATGAATGATGTTGAAAAGCATGTTCTTCATGATACCAATGACATCTTCATCATTTGAGTCGTGGCCTTTGATAGGACTCATTGTCTTCGTCAGGATGCGATAGACAGTTCGAGGCACATATAGCAATTCCTTGACGAGGAATTTGGTTCGTGGGGCCTGCCCTGGCTTCAAAGGCTTCATAAGCACTTGCATATAATGATCTGTCAGTTCGCGGTCATTGTAGATGCAACATGCGCTGGCATGAGGAGGATCAAGAGGAAGGACACGAAGCAATTCAGTTGCTGGTGCCTTATAGTGAGTGTTTTCTGTCATCCAATCCAGCACCCATGAATTGACATCTTCAGCATCTCCGGTGATATGCAAAGTGGCATAGAACTGAAGAATGAGTTCTTCATTCCAATCACAGATATCAGTGCAGAAATTCAGTAGTCCTGCATCGCGAATAACTCGGAGAACTGGCTCGAAGCACGGCAGAGATTCCATATCCACATGAGGAATATGTTCATGATCGAAGATTTTGTCCTTGTCAAAGAGTACTGAGGAATAGAAGTTGGCTTGTGTGGCAGTCCAGAAACGTCTCTTCCTTATGCGAGCAGAGTCATATGGATTGTAATCAATGAAGAACACATGCTCAGAAAAGAAGTCTTCAGCCTTGAATTTTTGCTTGCTAGAGAACGGATTCTTCGGTTTGGGCAGAGGAGTGTTAGTGATTTGCAGCACAACCTCAGGAATCGCGATCTCAGGTGCTTCAGGCTGAGGAATTTCTGGTTCCTCTTCTTGTGCAGTTTGGGGATCAGCAGCAGGTTCTTCAGCACTAGCGGCTGGAATTTCTTCATGAACAGACGATGTGGGATGAGTTTCTTCAGAGCCCATTTGAATAGTTGTAGCCGGGGACTGAGGAATTTGTTGAATAGGAGTGAAGAGAGGAGTATTGGGATGCTGACTTTCCCAAAAGTCATCGTTCATCACTGGTGTAGTGCATCCAATATCCACATCTTCTTCTTCTTTTTCAATTTCCTCAACACCAGCCTCTTCAGCTGTGAACTGAGGCATAGGTGAGGAAACGACTGGCGTTGAAGGGAATGTTTCCACTTCAATTTCTTCATCAAACTGCTCTGAGGTAGCAACAGAATGATTTTCTTCATCAGATCCACTTGGGATCTTGTAGTCTTCTCCATAAGGAACAATTTCCTTAGACGACATGGAGGAAATGGGAACGGCATCAATGGGATTTTCAAGTGAGCTAGTCATTGGCTTCATTTTCTTTGCGGCCAAGGAATTTGACACAGCTGATGCCTTCCTTTTCTTCACTGCAGCTCGCTCTGCAGCCTTGGTCTTCTTCACTTCATAAGCAGAAGGAAGAATTGGAGTTGGTGTTGGCGCAGGAGGAGCTGAGGACTGTGGTTCAGTTTCTTCTGGCGCAACAGGTGTAGTTGCCCTGATCTCTTCAGTTTCTTCAGGCGCACCACTAGTGGATGCCCTGGGAATTTCTTCAGCGGCTGGAGTGGAGTCATCAGCCCTGGAACTTGTATTCTCATCAGCAGGCTAAAAGTCATCAGCGGTGCTGGCATGTTCTTCAGCAGGCTGAGCAGAGTCTGCAGCCTGAGGATTTTCTTGTTGCGATGGGGCTGCAACAGTTGTCATTTTGTTCGTCAAATTGACGAATCTCACTTTGGCTCCTTGCCAATCAGCATTGTATGCATCGAAGTCCTTGCTGAGGGCTTGGATCTCAGATTGAGCCTTGAGAAGTTCTTCAGGAGTTAGTCTGACAACATTCTTCTTCAGAAGCTTCTCCTTTCTAGCTTGAGCTCTTTTTATCTCACAGGCCTTTTCAAACTTCCATTTCTCTTGAGAGATGAAATGGGTCAGCATATGACTTTGACCAGGAGTCAGAGGCAGATCGGGCATTGGAGTGTTTGGATCCTGATGCCATAAGTCAATGTAGTCAAGGATCTTCTTTGGATCCAGAAGCAGAGGCACAGGTGTTCCTTTGGCTCTGGCGGCCTTTGCTTGTCTATCTCTGATGATTTCTGCAAGTTCTTCATCAGAAGCCTCGTCATCAGAGGGCACATGGAACGCAACCTGTTTCTTTCTTGGACTTGGCCGAGGACCGCATCCAGCTGTTGCTTTTGTCTTCAGCAGAGTGGGGCCTGATGAGGACATTGGTGCAGCTGAGGAACTCGCTGAGACACCAGACGCAATTGAGAAACCCTGAGTCCTTTGACATGTAGCCAGATGCACAGGAGTTGAGGACTTGGAGGGAGCTGCTGAGGACTTTGGTGGAGCAGCAGTAGTCTGAGGAATTTGCCATGAGGGCGCGGATGGTGAAGCACTTGGCTTGTGAGCAGGCTTCTTCGGCATTGATTTCCTCGGCTTGACCGAGGTCTCAGCGGCAGCAGCAGCAGCAGAATCCTCATTAAATTTCCTCACTGCCTCCTTGGCTTGTCTTGCCAATTTTGCTTGGCGCCTAGCCCATTATTCAGGAAAGTCTTCACCACTTTTGATGCTAGTGGGATCAGCGACTTGGCCAGGTGCCAATGGAGCTCTTGGGCATGGAGGATTTAAGGCGCATTTCTTCATGTACTTAGGAGTAACATATCGATATTCCCTCCATTCTCGTGCCCATCTTCGTTCAATCCTCTGAATGCGCACTTTGCGCTGATTCTTGTTTTCTTTGCCAAACTTGGCTTCATCAGGTGTGCAATAATCCTTGTATATTTCATCAGGGATCTCGAAAAGCAGTCATGACCTCCGGTTTCTTTCCTCCTTTCTGCGGTCTCTTCCCTTCAGCCATTTTCTTCAGATGAGGAATTTGAACAATAGAACACTCTGAAGAAGTATGCAGTTTTTCTTCGAGGAACGCTGCAAATGAGTTAAGTTGATGAGAACCTAGTGATTCAGCAGCGGACATGAGTACCTGTGAACAGAGTGTAGGTGCGAGGAATTTGGAGAGGTCATATGCGTTCTCAGAAGATTTTCCGAAAAAGACAAGTTTTGAGGAATTTGACCAGTTGAGCCTTGAGGAATTTCACTAAGCGTTCTTGTCTTAGGTTCCAGAGTTGTACAGATCGAAAATCCGCACAATTGAGGAATCTTGAAGAAATGAGTGCTTAGAGAGATGGATCAAGAGCATACAGTGTGTGAGGTGTTCATATGTGAAGATTTGAAGAATAAAACACCTTTGAAGCATTCCAGAAAAGTTTGAGAATCAAAGCGAGTAATAAAAGTGACTTTTAATTACCCGAACTGAAGAACACGACGAACAGAGATGAACCGTGGTGAAGTTCATCAAGTTAGATCTCCCACGCCCTAACTTGGCAGAGGAAGATAGCTACGGCGGCGGTGGAGTGAAGATTTCCGCAGCCGGCGCGAGTACGACGGCGACGAGGTTGAGGCAGTGAAGCTCTTCCTCACCGGAGGCGATGGAGTAGCGGCGGCGCTAGGGTTTGAGGACAGCTCGAGCGAGAGACAGCGACCGAGCGGAGTAAATGAAGTAAGGAAGGGAGGAGGGGTATTTATAGCCACGGTAAAACTGTTCGCCCGAAGATTTTGGGACGAACATGCCCCTGCCCTTTCTTCTTCACGCGACATGTGTCACCCACGTACTGTGCAGATGAGATCGTGTAAGATCGTGGGTGAATAAAATAATGCATCGTGGGATGCGGAACGGTTTGAGCGGTAAAACCGAAAATCTGGATAAGATTTGTTTTAAAGTTTCGTTCGCAATTTCTTCAGCTGACAAAGACATAGTGAAGACTTTGAACGAGTTTCAATTAGAACGCACATGAAGAATTTGTGAATAGATTGGGTTGAGTATAGCATAGAGGGGGAAGGGTCCGATCACATTCACTTAGCAGAAATCACAACTTGAAGAAATAGCAATAAGTGAATGTTGTAGAGGACATAAACTCATATATATATATATATATATATATATATATATATATATATATATATATATCCAATGAAGACAAACTTCGGAAACAGTGAAGATTTTGCAAAGTTGAAGAATTTGAAAAACTGAAGAATTTCAAAAATGAGGAAAAACTCAAATTGAAGATTTTCAACTTTTTGTGGTGGCGTGACCCACCAGTGGGAGGATCACTCCCCACTCGGAATGTTTTTAACTTAGGCGAGTACGGGGTCGCGGCAAAGCTCCCGAGTGGGAGGATTGCTCTCCACTCGGAATGTTTTTAACTTAGGCGATTTCAGGGTCGCGGCTAAGCCTCTGAGTGGGAGGATTGCTCTCCAATCGGAATGCTTTTAACTTAGGCAATTTCTGGTTCGCGGCTAAGCCTCCGAGTGGGAGGATTGCTCCCCACTCGGAATGTTTTTAACTTAGGCGATTTCAGGGTCACGGCTAACTCCCCGAGTGGGAGGATTGCTCTCCACTCGGTATGTTTTTAACTTAGGCGATTTCAGGGTCGCGGCTAAGTCCCCGAGTGGGAGGATTGCTCTCCACTCGGAATGTTTTTAACTTAGGCGATTTCGGGATCGCGGCTAAGCCTCTGAGTGGGAGGATTGCTCTCCACTCGAAATATTTTTATCTTAGGTGAGTAAGGGGTCGCAACTAAGCCCTCGAGTGGGAGGATCGCTCTCCACTTGGAATGTTTTGAACTTAGGCGAGTACGGGGTCGCAGCTAAGCCCTCCAGTGGGAGGATCACTCTCCACTTGGAAT